>NC_059075.1:71981695-72284726 GCF_020497125.1 Mauremys mutica | reverse complement strand
GTTGCTCTACAGAGTGTTGACTGGGAACCCCATCTTGCTGTCTTTTCGCTAGAAGGAAGGCTGCAATGGGACCCTGAGAGTGATGAAGGGAAAAATGGAAACTGTCGTTGGGACAATCCCAGGGACATTGGGGATACTATAATGCTTTCACCGAACTGCTTGTGTGATGCCCTCAAACAATGAAAGACTTAGTATTAGGGATGAGGGGAGAAAAACAGCCAGTAAACCTCCTGCTTGGAAACTGCAGGGTGCTAGAGTTCCAGCAGGGAGGAAATGGGTCTCTGAGGGTAGTGGTAGCAAAATCTTCTAGTGGACTGGGCACTGGACGTATATGAATTGTAGTATGGACAAATTTATGAAGAGCTGGACACATTTATGAATGCAATTATATGATGGGGTAGCTTGTGATAGTAGGGAGGCAGGCTTAGCAGCCAGTTTGGCTCATTTTCAGTTTGTCTTGTGTTCCTAAAAGCTCATGCTTCAGAGTTTAGCCGGCTACCAAACTAGATCTGGTGGTCCCTTGTCACATTAAACTTTGACTCTGCCATTGACTCACTGTCTGACTTTACATTACTAAGTCTATCTGTACTTCAGTTTCTTCTTCTACAGAGCAGGGATAATGTATTCTGTGGCCATGAAATTTTCACTCCTTGCTACAGAATTGTGCTCCAGAATCTTTTAATTTTATTCAATATGTATATGTGTTTGACAGGTTGGACCCCACGTTCTGTGATGCCACCTGATGTACTGGGGTTTCACTGAACCCCTCCTGCTCCACCAGCCTGGATTCCCTCTCCCTGTTTTGCTGAATTTGGCTCTCCGGCCTCTTGCAGCACACACACACAGGTAGGACCACACCCAGCTGCAGATGCAGACTGAAGTCAGCTCTTTGTGAGAGGATTCACCCAGCACTCACATACACACCCCTTTTGGTGAATAAACCCAAAATAATACTGTCTTGCGCTGTATAAAGAGATCTGCACAGCACAAGCTCATAAAAATTAGCCCTCTCCCTCAGTGTGAAGAGAGAGATGCACAACTTCTCTCCCACCCAGTTAGAAATTGCACAAACTGGGTTTAATAAACAAAACAAATTTATTAACTATAAAAGACAGATTTTAAGTGATTAGAAGGGATAACAAACAGAACAAAGCAGATTACTGAGCAAATAAAACAAAACATGCATACTAAGCTGTATTTTCCACTCCATACATCTGATGAAGTGGGTTCTAGCCCACAAAAGCTTATGCCCAAATAAATGTTAGTCTCTAAGGTGCCACAAGGGCTCCTCATTGTTTATACTAAGCTTAGATCTTAGAGACTGGTTTCAAGAAGTAATTTCTCACCCTAAATGTTGTTTTAGGCACGTTGCAGAGTTTCAGTACCTTCGTGTTCCAGTTATTTCTTCTTACAGACTGGACCCCTGTCTCAGTCTGGATTCACCCCTTCCTTTCCCTTCAGGTTAGTTCCTTTGTCCCTTCAGGTACTTTCAGCAGTCCTTCTTCTTGGGTAGGCAGTGGAGGAGAGTCCAGATTAACCCCCTCCCCAGCCTTTAAAGGATTTACCTAAAGTGAGAAACCTTTGTTTGATCCCCATCCCTCTACAGAGGAAAAGTACCAGCAGTGTCCAAAGTGGTATTTTGTATCAGGTGATCTTATCACCTGACCTGGTAGTGTCACAGCTATGCCTCTCAGGAAGGAGAGAGATTAGTATCTTCACAGTCTTATTGTTTCTTCCTAATGGCCTATCAAGGCTGTGATGGCCAGTTGGTTGGTGGGTGTCTCCCAAATACACAAACAGTTGTAATTGTTACATAGTCAATATTCCAAACTTTAAATACAGAAATGATAGATGCATACAAATTGGATAATCACATTCAGTAAGACATAACCTTTCCAATGATACCTTACAAGACCCATCTTGCATAAAATATATCTTAGGCCATATTCATATCACAATCATATTTTTATGAGGAATATGGGGTGTAACGTCGCAATGTTTCTAGCCCTTGTGGTTGCAGAGAGAACCTTGAACATGAGAGCAGTGTAAATTGATGCAGTATTACCTGATTTTTCAAAGAGCGTGAAACAACAGTCCTAAGAGGTGTGAACTGTCCCATTCATCTCAAACAAGGCCTTATGGGACTCCATAATCCTGTGCTTTAGAAACTGGTGAACCTTCAAGATGGAAAATTCAGCATTTTACCATGGAAATCATCATTTTGCTACTGTCAGGAACCTGGCATTTTGTTTTATTTCCCTGTCCTGCTAGGACCTGCTTGCAATTGCAACTTGCTCTCCAGTTTTCCCCCACAAGAAGGAGTTAATTGGATTACAGTGCAAGCACCCCACATTGTTCTGTGGAGCCAGGCAGCAGCAGGTCAGGGAGCCAGAGCTAAAGTCCAGTTTGCAGCCAGAAAGCTCTGGGAACTGGTAACATAGGCTGGTGAGCTGGGCAACCTGGAAAAAAGCACAGCAGCTGGGAAGTTAGGGAGATGAATCTCAAAAACAGACCACAAGCACCCTCCCATCCCCTTCCCTGGCACACATGGGGAGAAGGAGGTGCTGTGCTAGGGCACTTAGACAATATTCTGGGAGTCAAATCACCTGAGGAGTGTAGCAAAAAATCTCCTCTCCAGAAATGACCATTAATTAATTTTATGTCAGAGACTGTTTTCAATGTTGAGCAATTTGTAGCTCTGTGTGTTTGTGAGGAGATGGGAATGGGAGGCAGTTTAGTGTATCATCATGAAACAACTTTCATCTGGAATTTAGAAGAAGTTGCCATACACTCTAGGTCTGCTTTCTATGGAACTTGGTCTCATTGCACCAGGGAGTATAAGGGACCCTGATAATACCTAAAAATCTTATGAGGGTTTAGGTGTGAGCGGTGGGAATTAATTAATATTTGTGTGGTGCTCTGACAAGGGAAAGTGTGATGGTGTCTGGGAAGATGGTGTCAGAGCACAGCATGGGCCACACAGTGAAGAGGGAGGGATGTGATGGGATAGAATGAAAAACAGTCTTTTCCCAGTTGCTGTTATCTTAAGAGTGTGACTGAGCTGCACGGACTCATTCCTCCCTCAGGGGACACAGGTGCGCAGAGCTATTTTTCTTTAATCACTCACATAAATTAAAATGTGTTCCTTTGCATTAAAATAATTAAATAAAGTTACGCCCTGTATTTTTTATTGCCAGATAATATCTTTGAACCTTTGGCTCACCATCTTACTATCAGCTGCAAGGTATTTTTCAGGGTCTGCTTAACCCATTCTGCCATTGTATTGAATCTGAAAAGCGTTATAGGCGGAGAAATCCCCTGACAGCAGTTAATGCTACTGTGAACTTTTAATCATTGTACCTGTTCGGAATAATGTTTTCCAGGCATCTTTTGAGCTCCACCTGCCCCACACCAAGATGAAATGTACTGAGTGTGGGTGGGGCATGCTTGATACTTACCAAGGGCTTGAATTTGTGTTTAAGTGGATTGTGGATGTGGTTCTAAAGCAGATTGATTGCTGGTGAAGGAGTGATGCCATTGAGTCTGGAACAGATTGGTAAAGAGCAAGCACAGCCTCTGCCATCCCTACCCTGAGGATATTTTCCTGCTCTTTTCAGGACAGGCTGCTACTTGCAGTGGTGCTGTAATGTACTTGTTTGGGATAGGAGTGTGTGCTTTGGGAACAGGGTTCGTGTGCGCTTTAGGTTGGGAATGGTTCTCCTTTGTTTGTTGTGGTTTGGCTCTGATTGTTGAACTCATGGATCTGGCAACCCTTCCTCTTGCTAGGTGGAGCATCAGCCCAGACTTTTTGCTGCTCTGGTTTACTTCTAGCCAACATCAAAGAGGTTTAGTGACAGATCCACACTATTTCCCTTTGGTATCTGCACTGCTTGTGCTCTCCTTGCCCTTTGTGGAAGCAGTGAGATGGTTAATGTATTGTACCAAGTTGTCCCTGCCCCTCAATGTTTATCACAGACAAGTAGCATTATTTTGTTAGCTAATGACAGATCCAGCCCTCCTGTCAAGGTGTGTAGATATCACCCAACACTGCACCCAATTCCCTAACTGCCATCCTCAGAACATTCCTTTTGGTGCTTTCAGAAGGGCAGAAGTGCTTTGATTTGTATCTTCCAGAAATTTTTTTCTACAGACCAGCATTTAAAACAATGCACGGCCCCTGAAAGGTGAGATTTGGAGGACGTTGGTAAGCTCTGCAGCAACCCTACTAGACTCCTACCAGTATGGTACTCATAATCTGTGTAGGGAAGGTTGTTGCAATACAGGGCAGAGAAAAGGAATTCAGGGGCTTCTAGAGGGTCCTTACCAGGCATTTAATGGTGCACAGTTTCAAAACTGGCAGTGCTGCAACCCTCATCTGCCTCCTTCATCTCCAAAACCTAGAAAGATTAAAGAAGGGTCATCAGTGCATAAATGAGTAACTCTGTGTAGCAGAGAGAAGCAGAATTTACGTCAGCTATTTCACCAACCATATTTATTCTCCTGAGGGAATTCTACACTACTGCGCAGAATTCATGCCCTCCGCTTATTTCTTTGCTTCCCTGCAGAAAAATGACTTTCTGACAGGGAAGCAAAGGGAAGCTGCAAGAGCCATAGGCACCAACTTTTCCCAGTGCTAGTGGGTGCTCGCCCCTATCCCCGCTACGACTCCACCCCTGCCTGCCCCCATTCCAACCCCTTCCCCAAAGTCCCCACACCAATTCCAACCCCTCCTTGCCCCTATTGGACTCCTTCTCCAAATCCCCGCCCCAGCCCTGCCTCTTCCCGGAGCACACAGCATTCCCCCTCCTCCCTCCCCCCCCCCAGGACTTGCCACTGTGAAACAGCTGTTTCGCCGCAGCAAGCACTTGGAGCTAGAGGGAGACGCGGGAATGCGGTGCGCTCAGGGGAGAAGGCGGAGTGAAGGTGAGCTGGGGCGGGGAGCTGCCGGTAGGTGCAGAGCACCCACCAATTTTTCCCTGTGGGTGCTCCAGCCCTGGAGCACCCACGGAGTCGGCACCTATGGGAAGAGCAGTCGTGCACCACTCCCTAGCTATGCAGGTACATTGTTTCAGGCATCTGGAGCAGGTGGAGGGGAGGTAAATCACTGCAGGGCTGGGGAGACGTAGCCAGTGGCTCCTACCCTGAGCTGGGATCAGCTGCTAGTCCTGGCTGGACTGGAGGCAGGAGAGGACAGGACTTCCTCTTCCCTTGCAAGGAGTGGCTGGGGCTGTGTCAGACCCATTCCCAGAAGCCTTCCCCAGCTGCAGGAAGCTCAGCATCCTCCCCTGCTTCCTGCCCCCATCGCTCTTCAGCTGCAGGGGAAGGGGTCATTGTACAGGAGCTGCTCCCCCATCCACCCAACCCCCGCACATCCAGACCTCCCATACCCAGACACCCCTGCCAAGCCTCACCCTGTACACCCAGAACCCCTCGAGCCCTCCATACCCAAACCCCACCCCATTGAACCTCAACCCCTGCATTTGGAGTCCTCTGCACCCAGACCACCTTCCCACTGAGCTCCCTGTACTCAAACCCCTACCTTGATGAGCCCCCCCTGCACCACCCTGAGCCCCCACATCCAAACCCCTATGCCACTGATCCCCAACTAGCTGCACCAAGACCCCCACCCCACCAAACCCTACTCCCCAGCACTCAGACCCCCCCTGCTGAGACTCCCACACCTAGACCTCTCCGCTGAGCCCCAACTAATTTCACCTGGAAGCGCCTGCAGAGTCCCATTGTCCCTGCAATGAGCCTCTGTGTGTCCAGATTCCCCCTCCCCCCCCGCTGCCTGCACCCAGATTGTCCCGTACAGAATCCTCTCACCCCACACCTGGATCCCTCCACACTGAGCCCCTCTACACTTGGATTCTGCCTGGTTGAGCCTGCCTGCCCCACACCTGGTGTGCCTGGTGCAGAGGGGCAGGGCCCCAGGGTTTTTCTGGGGCAGGCCCAGGCCTTGTGCTGTGTCAGGGTCGAGTGCAGCCTCACCACTGAGTCTGTGTTCCGGAAGTGGGGAAGGCTGCAGGGTGATCTCTCACCTTCGTGGAGCGAGTGGCCTGTGCTTCCCACTACTATGCTGGAGCCTCTGCATTTATTTATTGAAAAATAAAATGCACATAATTTTTAATTTTTTATGCAGAAATTTTATTTTTTTGGCACAATGCCCTCAGGAGTAATACTTAACAGAATGAGAACCTCTGCTTGTGTCTCTCTACGCGGCGAGAACAAGTGCTAATAGCCAGACAAGGATGTACTCTAATAGCCTGGCCTGGCTCTGGGCTTTGAAAGCCCCTTGTATTCTAATCTCTCTCTTGCTCTTTTGTTTGTAGCTCAGAGACATGTCCTCACGTACATGGAGGATGCAGTGAGCCAGCTGCTGGAGAACAGAGAAGATATTAGTCAGTATGGCATTGCCAGATTCTTCACTGAATAGTAAGTACATCAGGAGTCTGCCAATAGGACCACCCTGAGGGAGGCTCTTGGAAGCAGGCAGGGTACAAGGAGAATGGAACTGGATACATGCTGATTATGTTGTGGCAGTGAATGTTGGAGTTGAGTAGGTTAGCCAAGGGCTGCCTGAGCATGTTTCAGAGACGTGCTTATTAAGGACAATGGGTCAAATTCAGACCTGATTTAAAAGCGGGGCAACTCCTGTTGGCTTCAGTAGTTGTGCTTGCTTATTTTGAGTCTGAATTTGGCCCAGGTAGGACTTCTATTCTCTGGTTTACTACTGTATCTGGGTCATCAAATATTATCTATCTTTGATAGCAATTTATTTTTTAATTCATGCTCTCGTTCACAGACAGGGAAAAAGGGGAAGTCTCTAGTTGTACCAGCAATACGCTCTTTCCCATTGAAGACTGTTGTGGGACTGGGCAGATGTTCAGAAAAAAAATGGGTTGAGACAGAGAGAGGAAGGTTGCATTTTAATATCTTGAGACTGACTCTTGCTGAGCTGCCAAGCCAGGTCTCCGGGCCCTCTTCTTTTTCATATTCCCAAACAGAGGATATGGGACATATTTCAAGGCCTCTGTGTATAGTAGCTCTCTATGGTAAGAGGACTGGTTCCCTGTGGTACTTCATCTCTCTGATTCCCTTCAGTGTCCTTGCTAATGTGCTCACTTTATCCTCCTATCTCTGTGGATTATCCATTGTGCTGTTCAGTCTTGTCCCAGCTGTTCTTTTTGTTTTGTGTCTGTGATGGGGTACACAAACCCCACTCTGGGCAGCCAGGGATTTAGGAACTGCTCTGGACTCAGACAGCCCCGGCCTGCCACATATGTAGGAAATGCACCAGCTGGAGGAGGAGTTAAAAGGTAGGGAAGCAGCTCATTTGGTGGCAGACCAAGGAAGAGAGCATACCTGCAACCCGAGCAGAGGAGAGCTGAGGGAAAGGCAGAATCTCTCCTGAAGACAACTGCCAAAAGGTCCCTCCTGAGGGAGGGGAGGACCTGCTAGAGAGACAGCCTAAGAGGGAAGCATTCCCCCTTCCCTCTCATATGACTCAGTTTTGTTAATTCCCTTTTACTTTGATTGGACTACCCCAGCAGGGGAAATCCCTAGGCCTGAGCTGGCCCAGGAGGGTGGGCCAAACTGCAGGAGGAGGCAATTGCTGCCCGAGAGAGGAAGAGAGCTACCATGGTACATGCAGCCTCCAGAAGGTGCCTTGTGGTGAGAGGATGCCCTTCATGACGCCGAAACCCAGACAGCGACTTTGGGACAGTTGCAGGGAGGGTGACAGGAAGTGGCCCAGGAAGGGCAGCCTTAAGCAGCCCCTAGCTGTCAGATCCCTGATAGCCCTCAAAGGGCTGTGGGTTGGAGCCTCGTGGAGTGGGAGGGCTTGAGCTCTTCTACTAACATCCCTCGTGCAGGTCACGGGCCTAAGCCCTAACCACTAGGCAAAGCTACCAACCAACCTCCAAGTGAGGACCATCACAGTCTGGTTCTTGTAAAGCTCCCTTTATTTGCTTGGTATGCTGTTGCCTGGCTCTTCCAGACCCAATAACCATTATATATGGCTCAGCATAGCCACAATGGTGGTGATCGCTGATCTCAAGAGACCCCAACTGAGGTGTAGCAAAATGCAAGATTAAAGGGGACAGAGAGATATACATGGAAGATATAAATATGGAATCAACTTGACACATACTAAAGACACGTAGGAAAGAAGATTTCAAGATGTTTTTGAAAGTAGTCTGAGAAAGAGAATAAGAAATGTCTGGAGAAGGGATTTACAGCCTCAGTTAATGTCTGGTTTCTTGCTGATCGAAGATGTTATGGTGGAATCCCTAAAAGACAGCTGGTACCAGAGCACAGACATTCTTTGTGGTGAAGTTCAACAAGGAGGTCTCGTATGTGTCTTGGTCTTACCATTCTGGGTTTTAACAAACAAGTGGTGCCAGCATCTCCTCCCTCTGCCACATTATGGAAAAAGACAGTAGGTTTGGGGTTTAAAAATCAGGCAAAATTAATGCAAATACAATTCCAGGGGGCATTACAAGTTCTGGCATTGTGCTCAGTAGTGTAGAGAATAAAGAAGACATGAACCCTGAATTCAAGTTGTCTGTCTTAATTCTAAAATGGAAAAAGAATTTTTATCTTATTTGTGTATTGTGATGTTTCTTAGAAGTTGATTTCTCTAAGGGAGTGGGGGAGAGAAATTAAAATCCATTGTTAGGTGCTGTCACTGGATTCAGATTAGTACATAGTGGGAGGTGATGGGGGGGAACCTTGGCTTGCTTTGACGGGAGCTCCAGCAACTCCTTCATTGGTGTTGCTGGAGCTCCCGTCAACTGGCCTTTAGTGGCCAGTTGAAGGTCTCTTACTTACAGATCGACTGACAGAAAGCAATGAAAATTTGAGCCACTGACCTTTTTGCTGGGGGTGTGGCTAGGTTGTGCCTAGATGTCTGAAGGACACTTTTTTTTTTCTCATCTTTTTTTTTTTTTTTCTCCAGGCCTAACCCTGATTCTGAATTTTGATTCAGTGAAAGGGGTTAACACTTACTCCTTCCCCCCCCGCCCCGGTTTAACCCTAAAAGTAGTCCCTCTGTATGAACAGCCAGTGTCAAGAATACAGGGTGCCTATAACATGATCATGGGTACTTCTGTGTCATGAACAAGTTGCTGTGATGGAAGTATGGTGCTTCCTATGGATACCCAAGGTTGTGAAGCACCTCACCCCCACCTGCCCTTAGCGTGAAGAAGCCTTGTCTGTGCCTGCCATCTGTCAGCTCCCTGACTTTATTGGTAACTGGCAACACAAGCACTTCCCTCCATGCCTCTGCAGGTCCCACTTTCTCTTTACTGCAGTGTCCAGACCCTGATCGCTGGACACACACGGTTACCAGACCCGCTGATCCCAAAGGAACAATACACCACAACTTACCAGTTACACCATAGAACACAGCTCCAATTAACACACAGCCCTTAGATTTGTTTATAGAGAGAACAAGTATGAATTTAAGAAAGAACAGAGATTCAAATGATAGAAAGCAAGAATATTGGAAACAAAAGGTTATGTATAAAATGAAATCACAGAGTGCGTACTAGAGGTTAATCTTAACTATCAAGACACCCCTTGTCTAATTAAGTTTAGCTCACCCCAAAGTGTCTTAAGCCAAGCCTGGCTGTGATCCTTTTTCCATGATGCAAACATAATGTCAGTTCACTTCCTGGATGGAGGACCTCAGGTGTCTCCATGCCTTCTCTTGGTATATCAGACTACTTCTTGGATCTTAGTCATGAATTGGACATCATCCTGCTTTGTATTCCTTCCTTCCTGTAGATTTTGTGATCTCCTTGACTTCACAATCTTGATTAGTTGGTGATTCCATATGCAAATAGATTTCCATTGTAAGACACACAATGGTCAGCCAGGGAGATAAGTGCCTCCTATCCCTTGTCTGAACAGAATCTGTTTATCACCCTTTGGTGACTTGTCTTACATACTTTAAGAACATGGTTTGTAGAGTGTGTGTGTGTGTGCATGTACACACACACACACAAATACTTACAAATTATCTGTACATACATTTCACAATGGTTGATAATCCATGTGACACAGGCCTTCAGTAGAGACCTTACGTGACCCTCTTTGGCAAACTAGTATGTAGCTACCAGACCCAGGAGATCCCTGTAACCCTTCTGCATGCCTGTGCCCTCTGTTAGTCAGCATCAAGAGGTCCTTGGATCACAAGTAATCCCCTGCTAAGAGGGGATTGCATGAGTGGATCCATGTCATAAGGTTATTGGGACAAATTAAGGTTCAGCCTGTGGAAATGATACAGGTAGGAGACACCATACTGTGACTGATACATATGGCTTTGGGTGAAAAGTGATGTTCAGATTGTTAACCTTCCTCATCGACTCTGAATAAGTTCCCTCAATAAGCAAGGACTTGAAGGAAGAGAGAGTGAGCAAAACTATGACCTTCGCCTATCAACCAGACTTCTGTTTTATCAGGGTTGAGAAGGAGGAGGCTATGACACATCCAGCTGGCATTATCCAGGCACTCTTCCAAAGCAGATTTGGTTTGCACCTCCTTTCAAGTTCACTCCTCGGGGCCCTTTTAAACTTCTGGTCACCAGCAACTTAAAAATTGAATGACGATGAAAGAGCCCCTCCCTACCTCTTTGAAACTGTTTTTAGAACGTTTCTCTGCAGTATTTCTTCATGTTGGATCCTGCTGCCCAGACCCTCTCATCTCCTCCCATTCTGCTCTTGTCCCACCCTTGCCTACGGTACTCTTTTGGTTCTTGGTATTTTCAAACAAATATGATTTGTGCCTGTAAATGTAGAACATGAGTGTTTGCCAGTGTGTACAGCTCTGAAAGATCAAGATGCCCTGAACTGAGTTCGTTTCCCTGATACTCCTGAAAAGGGGATATGAAATACCAGAGAGCTTTTATGTTCATGTTGAATACTCCATAGAGCTGTTAACTTCTTCCTGTCCTATGGAAACAGTCATCAGATGCTTCTGTCCCTTTTGCTCTGGTAATTAGAGTAGAACTTGCCATTGTTAGCAAGCCATACTCAGTGCCCCGGTATCAGAAAAGAAATAGGCTAAGAAGTAATTCTGATAGTTGTGAAAACTCTCAATGTAGGATATATGAAATGTGGGAGATTTCTCCACTTTAAAGGAGCATAATTGACCAGAAGGAGGGACCTAGATATCAGCAGTGTAGGGAGCTGTCTATCATGGGAAAATAATTTATTCTGTTTCCCCAGTCTCACTTGCTTCCCTTGCCCTCTGGAATCCCCCATGGAGCCAAGGTCAGGTTTGGCCCAGTGGTTTACACTCAGTGTATGTCTACATTGAAATTGGGAGGTGTGTTTGCAGCATGTGTAGATATACCAAAGCTAGCTTGAGCAACAATAGTGGAGTTGAGGCAGCGCGAGTGGGGGGCATGGGCTAGCCATGCCTGCCCAGGATCCTGAGTAAATACTCAAGTGAACGCTGCCTGTACTGCCCCCTGCTATTCTTACCCAAGCTAGCTTTGAACTAGATCAAAGCTAGTTCTTACCCAAGCTAGCTTTGAACTAGATCAAAGCTAGTTCAGATATATCTATACGTGCTGCAGTCACACTCCCAATTGCAGAGTAGACTGTTCCTTATGTGCTAGGGCTCTGCCAAGCCGGTCAGTTTGATAAGGAACTCCAATATCTTTGTGCTTAAATAGAATTTGTGCCAATCTGAAAGACTTGTTCTCTCCCCACCCCACCCCCAGTATTATCCTCCCTTCCAATGAACCTCCTATTGCTGTAACTTCTTCTAGGTGAGAGGATTGGCAAACATTCCCTTTGAAATTATGTGCACACCATTTTTGGTGAGATGGGAGGACTCAATACTGTGTGGCTTTCTGGCCCCTTTTTCCTGCTCTTCTTAGCCTTCCCTACTTTAGCGTGGAGAGTGAGAGACAAAGCCAGGGTTTTGTAAGACCAGCAGGGTCAGTCTGGAGAAGCAGTGGTATGTGTGTTAAGTGCCTGGGTACTGTAACTTTAATCTGCCTAGGTCCTGTGTTCTCAAGTTTGTAAATCCTAGAGGAAAAGAATCAAGTGAGTGTGGTGAGGAGGAATGAGAGATACAGGATTGCCTCACAGAACCAGAAGTTCCCAAACTTTTTTGGGTGTATACCACATCTTAGAGTGTGCACCATCCTCTCATTTGCCATGGCACAGCTCCTAACCATCCCCTTCATGATCACATAACATCTTTGTGCCATTTACAGAAACAGCTTATGTGAGCAACTAATATCAGGAAAGCATTTAATGTATTTTTAGCATGTTTTAGTGTTGTTTAGAATATGGAAACCATGTGACCAGCCAGCTCTCTATATTAACCATCAACATGTGCTCAACAGACCTCCTAGTGGTTCATGAACCATAGTCTGAGAACCATTTCCCTGGAGTAAGAGGAAGTTAAGTGATGTGTATTCCACTGCTCTTCATGGCCTAACAGTAACTGCCCACAGGAGAGAGCTAACCTTTATTGCTCAGAAATATCTTTGAAATAGAGCTGTAGCCTTTGAGGATGCTTTTTCTCCCCTTTCCTTCCCTAGTCTCATTTGTCCCAATCATATGGATATCTGCTTTCAGTCTTGAGAGTTCCCTGAGGCTCCTGTTCTAACACACTATTGGCTATTACAGGAATAGGGCTCAGTTCATCCTTTTGCAAATTAATCCAACTGTCTCTTATAGCTTTAAGAGCACAGCTCTGCCTCTCTCGTGATCAGCCCTGATTTTACTGATCTTCTGAGAGGCTACTGGTATTTATTCATTAAAAATCCCAGAAATCTCTTTGCTTTTGAATCTCCATGAACTACAGACTACCCTGAAACCTTCCATGCAATTAGGCTAATGTTATTTTACTTCAACAAGCTTGACTTCTATGCATCTTAAAGGGACTTGTTCCTTCTATACATTATTGATCATGTCGTTTTTTGATCTTGACTTTCCCTTGACATTTAAAGCATTGCAACGAGGGGAAAGAAGCCCCCTCAACACCTCATATACATACAACCTACCTATTTGCTGACATCTCTTTATATATTGCCTTCTTGCCCACCTTTGACTCCACCAGTGATGCCAGTGTTGATTGCTCATGTTTTTTCTTCTCCCACAAATGGCTTTCTGCTTTCTTCCATGCTGCTCCGTGCATGAAATTAACTGAACTAATATATAAGAACTCTGCATTCTTCCCCTTCAGGTTCCTCCTCATAACCCACTTTTGTTGTGTTGCCAACAAGAAATTAGCCATCTGACGATGGCTAAATTGAGTGGCAGATGGGGTCAGCTGACTTCATTTATTTATAAAAGGAAAAAAGAAAAGTGCTTTCAGCTGACTTGGAACCATCAGTCTGTGCATGTCATTAACCTATATAACCATGTGTTCTTATAACCGTCACTGTCATCTTTCCTCCCTCTTCCATCACTGATGTCTTCTGGCTTGTTTGAGATTAGATTTTAAGCTCTTCAGGGCAATGACTGTGCCTTCCTCTGTGCTTTACAGCACCTAGCATGATGGGGCACCAATCCTGGTGAGGGCTTGTGTGTGCAGTACAGATAATTAAAAACAATGGTGGTGGTGGGAAATCTTCAGGGCACTGATGATCCACTTTGGATGGGAAAGAGAAACCCTCAGAGCTGAACAGCCCAATTGCTGTCATAATTAAAACTAGTGAGATTGGAAGCTTTTGTTTTAAATGTTGGTTCACATTTTCAGGAGTTGATGAGGCTCTTGAATTTCTCCCACATGATCTATGCCAGGGAGCCCCAAAGCAAATACGCACAGTTTTTTTTCTCTCTCTCTCTCTCTCTTCAACTATTGCAAAGACTACAACATTCATTCAGCTCCTCAAACACCCACCAGGTCCCTGCATCTCTTCTGCTCTAGTGAGGAAATGACAGGATTATGACACACGGGCTGCCTGGCTGCAGTGAGCCATGTGACAGATGTGAAACTACTGCTGTCACCAACCTGGCTGTGAAACAAGCCTTTTGGTTAGAAATCTCCACTGGGATTGTGTGCTGCTGATTCTTGACAGGTCTGCTGCTGTGTTAGCTGTGGTTCGCTGCTTCCTAAGGGCACCGCTGGCTGGCGGGAATCTGCCACTTCTTCACTCTCCAGTTATCTGTTGAAAGAGGCTGACGGAATCTGCCACTTCTTCACTCACAGTTATCTGTGGAAAGAGGCTGATACATTCGCATGAAGACAGGCAGTTCTGCTCCTGTGTTTAAGGTGTCAGAGTAAGGGTGAATCTTGCAGCACATGTGAATAAGACACTCAGAGAGAGAGGATCTAACCCAGTCCTTTGACAATCTTGCCACAGAGTATGGTAGAGAAGGGGTTGCAGGCCTCTGCAATGTACTCATGTTACTTTCAACGATTCCAATGGAGAGAACACTTGCAGTGGAATGGGAAGGTCACTGTACCTTTGTCTTGCTTAAAGATGGGGGAAAGTTATTTGCTTCCTTCAGAAACTGAATTTCAGTTCACGATCTCTGCTTTTTGAAAACATTTTTCCCAGTGAAGGTTTATACAGATGTTCATGGAAATGGATTTGGGGTTCATAGCTCAGATTCACTTTGTGACGAAACTAAACTAGTTTCAGGCAGAAGGAATGGATTTGCCATCTGAATGGAGATCCATATGCTATAGGACAGTTTGATGGCAGCAGCAGGAACTTGCACATCCCACATACAGGGTGATGGAACCCTCATTTCACGTTAGTGTTGCTTCCTCCTTAGCAGCTGTCCCAATAAGTACTGGCCTATTAAACTAGGCAAATACACTGTCCTTTTCTTTGGCAGATTGCTTATGTTCATGGGAATAACACCCAGCAATTTTCCAGTACAGATTTTATGTTCTCCAAAATATATTTACAAAATATTGGAAAATGGGGCTGCTACTTCCCACTTATTTGCAGATTTTATATGTGAACAAACGTCCAGATGAATCCAGCTATGTGTAATCAAATTAAATAAAAAAAGAGAAATTATTCTGACTTGTTGATTGGGAGTGCTAGGTTGTCAAGTCTCATTGTCCAAAAACTAAGGTTAGTACTCCAGATCTGTCTGTGACCCCTCATTTATTAACTTGTGCTTTCTATGTAAAGATAACTGCTGAAAGGTGTGCGCATATGCGCTCTCTCATGTTGTTTTTCTGTTGAAAGAGAGACTCACTGCAAATAAACCTTCTTTTCTACATGCATTTATTTCATCATCTGCATTATTTGTGGAGTCACATCCAGTATGTGAGGCCTGCTACTGGTATCATGTAACTCAGTACAGGCTGCTGTGGTTTGGGTGTTTAGTGACTATACCTGCTGAGTGGTGGGGGACATGCAAGATACCTTTTGGAAAGAAAAGCAATATCCACAAAGGAGAAACTCTATCTGGTGCTGTTACCTTGCAGCTAGTTCTTGGCTGAACAAAGGCAGGAGGAGAAAACCCTGAACCAAATTTGCTGCAACTCAGCTCTGCCCTCCAGCATTTCCTGCATCTGTGCTGTTTCCAGATGTCTTGGACTCCAAGCCTTTGGGCCTCATCAGTACCACAGAAGGGGATGTTCTGGTTCTAAGACAAGCCTCTACCTCCTTATTTTTTTCTGCCTAGGTGTATGTGCCAAAAGTTTGGGTACAATGGTTGCCTTCTTTGAACTTGCTTGTTGGAATGTGAGAACAATATGCACTGGTATAACAAATGTTCTAGAGGAGTTCAGTGGCTTAGGAAGTCTGCCATTATTGACAGAGAGCTGGAGAAGCTTGACATCAATGTGACTGCTCTCTGTCTGAAACCAGACTAGCTGACACAGGCTCCCCACACAAGATGCATTACACCTTTTTCCAGTGTGAAAAGAGCAAACAAGACCCCAATGAGCATTGGTTAGGTTCTGGAGTCAAAAATTTATTAGCACAGACAGCAACAACACAAGACCAAGGAAGGTCTCTCCAATTCATTATGAATCTCTGGAAAGCTGTCATTGATTTATCTCTCCCCATTGAATGCAGATGCATCATGGAACACGCACAGACTGAATATCTACATACGTCAATCTCAGCTCTTGGTAAAAGCTCTGTACAAGATAGATTGGTTTGCAGCATACTCTGAAGAAATGCTTGCAGGTGTTGGAGATATGCTGTGCATTTTGCTTCACACATGAACCCTTCTCCTGATGTGTGGTAACTGCAGATTGACTAAGAGTGCATTGTCACAAACATCAAGTCAATGTGCTCAATCATACTGATTCAATCTGTACGAGAAGGTTCAAACATCCATTGAGAATGGAGATCTAAGAGGTATGTATGATGAAATCAAGAAAAAAATACGTCCTTCAGTCAAGAGTGTCCCACTCAAGTCACTTAATGGGGACGACATCATTGAATAAGCAAACAGACGCAATGTTGTGTGGAACACTATTGCAAACTCTATTAATGTGAAAGCACTTCTTCAGAAACAGTGGTAAATGCGAGTCCCAATGCTCCTGACTGTCGAAGTTCTATATCAAGCTCTATCTATAAATGAGCTTGAAAAGGCACCTGTTTCCCAAGCACTGGGAAAGGCTACAGGAAAAGATGGAATTCCAACTAAAGTACTGAAACAAGGGAGGACAGGTTGTGCTTAACCATCTGCGTAATGTCTTGCTGAAGGGAAGGACGGGTACCAGAAGACATGAGGATGTCAACAGCATAACACACAAGAACAGAGACGATCAGAGAGCTTGCAACAGCTGCAGAGAAATCTCCGTCCTTAATGTTCCTAGTAAGGCATTTGCATGGATCATTCTCAAAAGAGATTGCAAGTTCTTGCTGACTGCATATATCCAAAGAGTCAGTGTTGCTTCTGTGCTTGTAGATCAACGATCCACATAGTCTCTGCACTTAGTCAACTTCAAGAAAAGTGTCAAGAATAAGGAAAACTTCTCTACATTGCCTTTATAGATCTTATAAAGGTTTTGACCTAGTCATCAGGAAGGTCCTTTTCCACTTCCTAGAGAGAATCGCTTGCCCCCAAGTCTTCCTCAGTCTGATTTGATCCTTCAGTAATGGCATGAACGCTACAGTCCAGTATGATAGTGATCAATCTGACAGCTTTGAAATCTACAGTGGTGTTGAACAGGGATGTGTTTTGGCACAAAAACACTTCGATATATTCTTCTCTCTATTGCTTTGTCATGCTTTCTCAAGTAGCATTGAGAGTGAACATCTCCATACAAGATCATGCATATTCTGTTAACGTGGTCACTTCTCTGTAGTGACTTATTTCAGAGATGGGTGCAGTCAAAGATTTCATAGACTAACGCCTTGTCTTCTCTTTTTAGATTTAAATTGGATGTTTGTTTCATTACTGTCTTTGTGAATATCCTAGTGGTCCTCAAGATCTGTGTATTGGAGGGTTCTTTCTCTGTCTTGCAATTCTGATTGTAAAGCTGCTCTTTCCTTCAATTTGTGATGTTGGATAAGTGAAGGAGCTCTTGGGCCATAGACGGTGAACAGTAGCTATCTCAGTTGTCTTCCCTCCACTGAAGTATAGTGAGGAACGCATCATAATACAAAAGAAAAAAGACATTCCACAGTGAGGTAATTGCTCAGTAGCATACCTCCATGCTGGCAGCTCACTCTGAGAAGCCATTTATTTCTGCTCATCTTCTGTACTAATGGAATGGTCGTTCTATTTTTCTATGCAGATAGGAAGTGTGAAAAATTGGGACAGTGGAGACGGGGGGGACAGGGGGTAGTAGGTGCCTATATAAAACAAAGCCCTGAATATTGGGACTGTCCCTATAAAACTGGGACATCTTGTCACCCTGTAGAAAAACCACATGGCAAAAAGGTAAATAGATACACATCCTTAACCAGATGTGGTGAGAATATTTTACAGCCTTTGACACACAATCTGTACTACTGTGTGTAAAGCAATAATCTTCCCTTTGTATGCTCATTGTGTTTCTTGGGCCTCCCACTCCTATTTATTTGCTATTTCCAGCCTTTTGGCCCTTGCTGGTATCTGCAGTCTTTGGATCTCTAACTTGACCGGTCTGAGCTTTATGGCTGCCTTTCTGGAATAGGTACCGGGCTGGTTCTATAAGTCTGCACTTCCCTCGGTCTCAGGCTCTGTGGATGGATCATTCACATCATCTTGATGTTTATGTTCCATGAGTTGAGATCTCATCCCATTCCTGTTTCTTTCTGCAGCATTCAAGCTATCAGCTGTACACAGTCTTTCTAAATACTGCCTGTTAAGTTTAGTTTATGTCTTTGGTTTACTCATTCTGGCCTCCTTTTGTTCTGTTTCCCTTATCTGGAATGAACAGAAAATAATAAACCGTAAACTTTTGCATTTTGTTTCCAACATTCTCCCTTGTTAATCTCTCAGTATACCAGTATCTGGTATAAAAGTATCCAGGATGTGACATTTAGCTAACCAACAGATTTGAGAGTAGATCCTACCGACTAAGCCTCTTCCCATGGATACCTAGGTCTGTAGGACACATCACTACCACCTGCCCTTAGCATGAGAGGCTTGTCTGAGCCTGCCAGGGGTCAGCTTTCTGACATCACCAGCCACAGGCAGCAAGCACAAGCATTTGTCTCTCAGCCCACATGGGTTCTGCTGTTCCTCGGAAGTGTAGCAATAAGCACAATCCAACCTCTGAGTCCTTTGAGAATCTCCCTGGAGATCAACCCCCGATCCATTGGACTCTCACAGAACTACATATCCTCTGTTCCCAAATAAATAGTATGGGTTACCAGTTATAGCATAGAACATAGCTCCATTTAACACATAGCACTTAGGATTTGTCTATAGCAAGTATAAGTTTATTTAACAAAAAAAAAAAATTATAACAAGCAGGAATACTGGAAACAACTGGGTTACATATATAATCATAACACACATACTAGAACCTAAATGTAACTAATAGGACATCATGTCATAAAATCAAAAACTGTCCCCACATCCTTCCAGTATATTACAGCCAAGCTTGACTGTGATCTTCCATTAATGAAGCAAGCTCACTGACAGCTTACTTCCTAAGTGAAAGATACAAGGGTGACCCTTTGCAGCCCCTGATATATCAACACATTCATTTGATTTTTCTTTACTCATAAACTGGACACCTTCATGCTGTGTTCTTTCCTGGAGATTTTGCAGGCTCTTGTTAATTTTTTAATCTTGATTAGCTAGTAGTTTAGCATTTAGATAGTTATCCATTGTGAAGTACACAATACTCAGTTGCATATAACCAAACAGATACGTGTCTCCTGCCTGTGTGAAAGGAACATGTTTTGTCACCTTCTGGTGACCTGCTTTAACTCACAGACCCTGAAAACGTAATTTCCAGTAGAGGTATATAACTCCCTTAAATATTACCCTTACGTACATTTCACAATGGTTATGATGACCAGTGTGTCACTGGCTCTCAGTAGACTTCATATGCCACCTTTTAATGAATTATTATGCATAAAACTGATCCAGGGGTCCCTGTAAATCTGTATGCATCCCTGTGCTGTCTGCCAGTTGGCATCAAGAGGTTCCTGGGTCACACTGGCTCACATGCTGTATGAAGCGGATTCTCTGCAGTTGTCTGTATGTATGGTCTGAAGGACTTGGCCATTAAGCCACCAAAGGTATATTCAAATCTGCAGCATTACATATGAAAAAGTAGGAAAAACAGGTAATTTGATACAGGTTTTTTTTAACCATGTGTTTAGGATGGCTTTTGCATGATTCTTTAGAACATGTTCTATTGTTTTCTGGGAGGGAGACATTGTGGAACACATTGACAGTTTTTTTCTTTCTCTCCATAAAAAAAGATTGTTGTCCAGAGCTGTGTGAGGCCGTTGTTGAATACCTCATGGCTCCTGCATTGGCCTATACGTTCCCCTGTCTGGGGCTAGAGTAGAATTTTTCTTCCAAATTTGAAGTGCATCAAGACAAGGGATTCATGAATTAATGCACCCTAAAAAATAGATGTGTTCACCAGAGTCCAAGAAATCTACCATTTTGTTGCCAAGATATAGCCAAAAAACAGAAAGCAGAAAAGAGAGAACTTGGTTTCCTGGGCTTTTCTAGATGGAAATCTAGTGTTCAGTACCAAAGATTAATTCATTCAATTTTGAAAGTTTTATATTTTGAAATAACATCATGGTGGGATTTTACTGATGGTGAACTATTTTTGGCTCACTGGGAATTTCACAGGCTAGGTCAGAACAGCAGGAGATGCTATGCAGGGAGGAGGAGTTCACTCCCTGGGTCACCTGACTGAAGGGAAGCAGAAAGCCATTCTGTAATGTTTATTTTTCTTTAATAGACATTTTTATGGAGTTCACCATTATAGTTTCTGAGTACATTGCAAACAAATCCTCTTAACTCCCTGCAACGCCAGGAAGTCTCCTCTTCATTTTAGAGATGAAGAAAGTGAGGTACAAAGGCTATGACTTGTCGAAAGTTGTGCAGTGAGCACTTGGATCTCCCAACTCTCAATCCTGTGCCTCAACCACAAGAGTATCCACACACAGTGAAAGTCACTGTACAGCTGAAGTAGAAACGGTCTTCTCTTTCTAATGTGCCCGGTCATAGCTGTATATTCAACAAAGCATCAGATACCTGGTAGGTAAGGGTTAGAAGCCTCTAGTGTTTGCAGTACAATGGCAAGTTTTTATTAGCCTGGTGCTTTCTGGGGAGGAGAAAGGAGAGTGTAAGGGCTTGGCTACACTTGCAAGTTGCAGCGCTGGTAGTTTGCAGCGCTGGTCGTCCAGCTGTGCAGGGCCAGCGCTGGAGTGTGGCCACACTTGCAGCATTTGCAGCGCTGTATTGAGAGGTGCATTCTGGGCAGCTATCCCACAGAGCACCTCGTCCCATTTTTGCGCTGTGGGTTGTGGGAAGGGGACGGAAGGGTGCAGGTCATTCCGCTTCCTGTCCCAACGCCCCGTGGTGCATCGCTTCGCATCCCAGCATTCACAGTTTTTCCGGCCACGTTTGGTGCCATTGTGAGTTGCTTGCTGTTTTTTACTCTCTGTCTGTGAATCGCGATTTCTGTGGGAAATGGAGCCCGAGCTGCTGAGGACTGTGATGATGAGTGTCGTCAGCACAACACGTTTGGCAGTTGAGCTATTCCTTCAGCTCCAAAGTGACAGTGAGGAGTCCGATGATGATATCGATGATATCGAGTCGCCTGCCGTGTGTGACACTACAGTGCTTGTGGCATTCACGGAAATGCTCAACACCGTTGAACGCCGCTTTTGGGCTCGGGAAACAAGCACTGAGTGGTGGGATCACATCGTCATGGAAGTCTGGGATGACGAGCAGTGGCTGCAGAACTTTCGTATGAGAAAAGCCACTTTCATGGGACTGTGTGCTGAGCTTGCCCCCACCCTGCGGCGCAAGGACACAAGATTGAGAGCTGCCCTGACGGTGGAAAAGCGGGTGGCTATTGCAATCTGGAAGCTGGCAACTCCAGACAGCTACCGGTCGGTCGGGAACCAGTTTGGAGTGGGAAAGTCGACCGTTGGAATCATGTTGATGCAAGTTTGCAGGGCAATTAATCGCATCCTGCTAAGAAGGACCGTGACTCTGGGGAACGTGCAGGACATTGTGGATGGCTTTTGCACAAATGGGTTTCCCTAACTGTGGAGGGGCGATAGATGGGACGCATATTCCTATTCTGGCACCCCCCAACCTAGCATCAGAGTACGTTAATCGGAAGGGGTATTTCTCTATGGTTCTCCAGGCGCTTGTGGATCACCATGGGCGTTTCATTGACATTTACACAGGCTGGCCTGGAAAGGTGCATGATGCACGCATCTTTCGGAACAGTGGCCTGTTCAGGAAGATGCAGGCAGGGACTTATTTCCCAGACAGGAAGATCACAGTAGGGGACGTCGAAATGCCCATTGTGATCCTTGGAGACCCCGCTTACCCGTTACTGCCTTGGCTCATGAAACCCTATACAGGGAAGCTTGACAGGAGCAAGGACCGGTTCAACTACAGGCTGAGCCGGTGCCGAATGACTGTGGAGTGTGCTTTTGGCCGTTTAAAAGCCCGCTGGCGGTCCCTGTATGGGAAGCTAGACTTGGGGGAAAGCAGCATCCCCGCGGTTATATCCGCATGCTGTACCCTCCATAATATTTGGGAAGGGTGAAACATTCAGTCAGGCATGGACCACCGAGGTTCAAGTCCTGGAGGCTGAATTTGCACAGCCAGAGAGCAGGGCTACTAGAGAGGCCCAGCACAGGGCTACAAGGATTAGGGATGCCTTGTGGGAACAATTTGAGGCTGAAAGCCAACAGTAATGTTTGCTGCCTTGCATGGGAGTGAAGTGCAGTGGTTACACTGTTAGGATTCTATTATCCCTAACATGATTTCCAGTGACTGTTTCTTTACTGGGATAAGGTATCTTTCACTATCTGCAATAATAAAGACTGTTTTCAAAGCCAAGATTTATTTTATTGAAAAGAAAAATACTTCATTGACAGACACACAACATTTCAGGAACCTAGGGCAGGGGGGTGGGTTGGTGAACTGTAAAGTCACAAGTTTGCATATGTCCTGTCTGCAGTGCTGTGCAATGGCTGCTGCACTTCAGGGTGCATATACTGCATGGTGATGGGGGTTGAGTGCAGAGGGTAAGGGTCGTAGTTCTCAGGGCTGGTTGGTGAACGTACAGGTGTTGGAGGCAGCTGGTGGTGGTAAGAACCTGGATGCTGGGGAAGGGGGTTTGGAGCTAACATTGGGGCAGAAGAGAATAAAATTTGGGACGGGGGGTGCTGTGGGGCAGCACGGGACTGCTCTGCCTGCATGGCTACGAGTGCCTGGAGAGAGTCTGCTTGGCGCGCCAGGATGCCTAGCAGCTGGTCTGTGCTTTTCCTCTTTGCCACAGCGTTTCTCCGCCAATGTCTCTGGCGGATCCTGCTTTCCCTCTGGCGGATCCTGCTTTCCCTTTCTCTCCACTCCTGCAGCTGTTTACTCTCTCGAGCAGAGTGATCAATAACTGTTTTCAGCATGTCTTCCTTGGTTTTTCGCAGCTTTTTCCTCAGATTTTGTAGTCTCTGTGCTGTGATAGTTCTGGGCAGTCCAGCAGTCAAGGTCACTTCTTGAAGGCAAAAATGGCAACATTTAACAGGGTAGCATTGTTAATTATCTCATCCAAGCAGTAATTCCCACACACTGAAGGAGTTTTCAGTGTTCACTTTAGCATTCTTTCCCCATACCAAATAAGACCACACATAATGCAACAGGAGACATGAAATGGTGAGTAAGGGGTACTGAGATTGCTTCAGGGCTGTGCAGGGGTTTCTGTGCGTTGGGGACAGCAAGCAGCTACAGGGGGGATCTGCACTAAACAGTCTCCCAACATTTTCCACAGGAGTTAATCCTGGAAGATATCTCCCTGCTGCGGGTCACAAGGGAAGAGCGGGAAGGTCTTCTACAGCAATGCGGATTCCGCCCTGGCCCCTATGCAGCTTGCCTGTGTGCAGCAATGGTCCCCCCCACCCCTCGCGGCACAGTGGCGCGGACGTGTTAGCCTGACTGGGACAAGGACCACAGTGGCTCTCCCTATAAACCTGCGCAGGCACATTGCCCACGCTCTGGCTGAAACTTTTGAGGAGATTTCTGCAGCCGATTACCGCGACGTGATAGACCACATCAATGGGCTATTCCACATCTAGGCTTGCATGTATGCAGCCCTAACCTCCGCTCCTCTCCCGAAATATTTCCACCCTGAAAATAAAAGCCGCTTACTGGTAACTCGCTCCTCTGTTTGTCCTTCAGCAACTGCTGGCTGCTGCGATTGGCTTCCTTCCTCCTGGCTTGAGAAGAGCTCCTGGCTGCATGCCTCCTGGGACTCTGGGGTGTCTTCCCCCATCCCAGTAGCTTCACTCGCGGTTTCCGCCGCCGCCGCCTCCTCCTGCTGCTGCTCCTGTCCCCCACCCTGCTCAGAAGTGTCCATCGTGGTCCTCGGATTAGCAGTGGGGTCACCCCCAAGTATCGCGTCCATCTCCCTGTAAAAACGGCAGGTCGTGGGGGCAGCGCCGGACCGGCGGTTCCCCTCGCGGGCTTTGTAATAGGCACTCCACAGCTCCTTTACTTTAACCCTGCATTGCAGCGTGTCCCGATCATGGCCCCTATCCAGCATGGACCTTGATACCTGCTCAAAGATATCGTAATTCCTACGGCTGGAGCGCAGCTGGGACTGCACAGCTTCCTCCCCCCAAACACTAATGAGGTCCAGCAACTCGCCATTGCTCCATGCTGGGGCTCGTTTGCCACGTGGAGGCATGGTCACCTGGAAAGATTAACTGATTGCACTCCACACCTGGCTGCAGCAAACAGGAAGGGGATTTTTAAAATTCCCGGGGCACTTAAAGGGCGGGTCACCTGAGGCCAGAGCAGTAGAGTGCAAACTGATGAGCAGAGTGGCTGAACAGGAATTATGGGATATCTCCTTATTCCCTGGAGGCCAATTAAAGCGCTGGTGTGTGTCCACACCTGATGAGCAGCGCTGGATCACCAGCGCTGCATTCCTTATACCCCAACCCGAACGGGTGCACAGCCAACGCTGCAGCCAGGGAGTTGCAGTGCTGGATGTGCCTTGCAAGTGTGGACGGAGAATAATTGCAGCGCTGGAAAGCCTCCACCAGCGCTGCAACTTGCAAGTGTAGCCAAGCCCTCTGTTATTGTGGGGAAAGTTGGGCAGTAACTTGCAGTGACCACTATAAACTGTCTGCACCAGTACTCAAACGGCCCCCTCTCTCCGGTGGGTGATTTACCAATGAGTTTCAATTCTTTGCTACTTACCTTTTTAAAATCCTGTCAGCCAGTCCCTTCTGGTCTGTGTCGCTAGCTTACCACCTGGAATTGCACCTAGTGCTTAATGATTGATGCTTATCTCTGAACTCCCGTCCCTTTTTCTTAAGCACCTTCAAACATTTCTGCATGGCTACTCACCCTTTTCTATTATACCCCCCTCCCATCTCCCTGAATACTGGATTTCCCAGCTTATAATTCTTAGAAGAAGCTTTATTTCAGAGTAAAAAGGGTCCCCCGTATGTGGTCTATTATATCCATATCGGCTTGCTTATCCTTTTCAAACAGCTATTGTTTTTTAATAGGGTCTTGCCTGGTGTGGGGAGTCATTAATTCCTGCTATATAAGAATGGCCAGCTTGAGTTACAGCTAGCTGCAGTATGGTGCTCTGATCAAAAGGCTTCTGTTGTTTTAGAGGTTTCTTCTTTTTTCTTTTTTTTTTAAATAATACCCTGGGCTAATAATTCAACACAGCAAGGTCATTGCAAGCTTTGATTTGAGAGCCCAGGGTGTTAAATTACTGACCTAGTATAGGAAAGGCAAAGAGGAGGGGGTCTTTTTTTAAAATCCTCCCCTTCTTTAGAAGCCATAACCTTCATTAAAAGGCTCCCTCTGCTAAAAAGCAACATCAGGAAGCTGGCTCACTGCCTACTCTGAGCTGTGTCACAGGTGTGGCTGGTTCATTTCCTCTTGAAACATTACTTGGGATCATCTCCATGCCACCTACGTTCTCTCTGCAGAGTCAAACCCTATCGTGAGCGTGAAAAAGATTTTTTTACTTTTTGAGCCATGTCCCTTTTCAGATGAAATAAACTTGTGGGTAGGTGAGACAAGGAAAGATCTTTGGAAGCCTGATGTTGCAGTGCTATGTGGTCCAACCATGCTGAATATTCAATGTGTTAATTATCACCTCACATCTACCCACAGTTTAGTAAGGATTTCTCCTTTGTTAAAGCTAATTGTCAGAAATAAATCCACAGTAACTGTTTCATATCTTCAAAAACAACATATCTTAACATTATTGCTGTGTGTCAGAGGAATTCCCCAAAATATATTGTTAACTGCATTAAAGGAAGATGTCATTCTTTCCTGAGGCTGACTTCATTGTCTTTAAGTCATGTGGGATGCTCAAGGAAAAAATGCAATTGATGCAGCGGTTTTTTACTGAGTGGTTGTGAATATGCCACCTCTGTTCTCCAGTATAGGTGACTAAATGAACATTCCAGTGATTGGCTACTTACTATTATATTTACTTCTAATGATTTAACAGCTATAGAATTGAGGCCTTAAATAAGAAGTGTGTGTGTGTGTGTGTGTGTGAGAGACTATTTCACTACCTTCATCAGTGAATAGGAATATTGTCTCTCTCAATGGGCGCTGCCATCTTAATGATACTTCTCCACAGGAGCTCTGTCGGGTGATGCAAACAAGGGCTGAAAAGGACCAGTTTTGCCATTCTAAAGCATTGCAAATTGGAAGGCTTCTGATATGTCATAAGGTAATCACTGTCATTTTAACACTAAGTGTGGATGGTTAACAGTCATTAACTACATACACACATTTTTTTTAAATGGCAGAACATGCCTGAGTTTTGAAACCTTGAGATTCCAATGCTTTCTATTAGCAGAGCTAGTTCTGTCATACTTTTCATCATCAAATCATCAAGATGGAAGCTTCCTGCATGATTCTTTCTATTTGACTCTTACTTTTGTTTTAATGATTTACTCTGCTTGGTAATTAGGTGTAGTGATTAATCTTTCGTCTTACACTGGAGTTTCCCTTTAGAGAGAGCTTGCCGCCTTTGCTTTGTGCTCTTGGTGAAAATGAATGCAATGCTCTGTGAGTCAGGGAGCCACAGTCCATTTGCCATGCTTCTCTTTTGATAGGGGAGGGGTCCTGTGAATTAATTCAGTGCTTTACATTAGTAACCAAAGGGGGGCCACCTGCCAAGCTCTTCTGTCCTTCTCTAGGACATGAGGTTCTCTTTGCTTAGTGCATTTTGGCTTTGCCTGTTTCCAGCAGGCAGAGAGTAACCAGTGTGGTGGGTTTCTATTGGGATGTTACCATAGCATCCTGGGACTTTTGCAATCTATTTAGAAGTCCAAAGGTTTGAAAAGAGTGCTTGAAAGTTTCTGAACTCTGGCAGGATGCCGAAATGTAATTACACAAAAGACAAAGCCCCATTGAAAGCTGCTTCTGTTCAGAAAAGCAGCACCTGAGTGCTGGAGTTCCCAGCACAGCCTTTTGAGAGAGCTTTGGCTATGTTATCACCATGTCCTCCTGAACCCTCTTTCTTCCTCTTGTGCACATCCACATGCCCATCCCACAGGCACAGCGAAGTGCGCTGCAAGATGCATTATTCTCAATACTGGCATCTTAAGGAGATTCCTTTCTGCAGTTTGGCTGCTGTGTGGGGCATTTAAAGACAAGGAGTGAAAATGCACAGATCTCTGCTGAAGTCCTCCCTGCAAAGGCCTTTCACAACTTCTGGAGCCAGCCAAGTTCCTGGGGTTTATTTTTCTCTCCTCTCCCCAGTTCACTCATTGCAGTGGTGGGAAAGGCAGCTTTGCTAATGCAAGGATTACCCATCTACCTAACAAAACTTTGGCGTGAAGCACAAGTGCTTACAGTATATTAGAGTGAACTAATGAGGGGTGTAGTTTAATTTCTGGTGCAACTAGACAAATCAGGAATCGCATCCATGGTAACTTTAGTTAATGTGCTAATTTGCCTGCCTCCCTTGAGGTTTTTTTTTTAATTAATTAATTTATTTTTTAAAAACCAAGCAACTTTGAGCTTCCTACTAGGTCTGAAATCAGTGGTTTTGAAGCATATAGAGCAGGGGTGGGCAAACTGTGGCCTGGGGGCCGCATCTGGCCCTCCAGATGTTTTAATCCAGCCCTTGAGTTCCCACTGGGGCGCAAGGTCTGAGGCTTGCCCTGCTCCAGGAACCACGGCCAATGGGAGCTGCAAGGGTGGCGCCTGCGGATGGGGCAGTGCGCAGAGCCGCCTGGCTATGCCTCCGCATAGGAGCCGGAGAGGGGATATGCTGCTGCTTCTGGGAACTGCTTGTGGTAAGTGCCCCTCAGACCCTGCACCCCTCCTGTACCCCAACCCCTTGCCCCACCCCGATCCCCCTCCCTTCCTCCGAACCCCTCGGTCTCAGCCAGGAGCACTCTCCTGCACCCTGAACCCCTCATCCCAGAGCCCGCACCCCCAGCCAGAGCCCTCATCCCTGCACTCCAACCCCCTGCCCCAGCCTGGAGCTCCCTCCCGCACCCTGAACTCCTCTTTTCTGGCCCCACCCAGAGCCCATAGCCCCAGCTGGATCTCTCACCCCCTTCCACACCCCAACCCCCAATTTCTAGAGCATTCATGGCCCGCCATACAATTTCCATACCCAGATGTGGCCCTTGGGCCAAAAAGTTTGCCCACCCCAATATAGAGTTAGCACCGTTCTTTTTAATTCCACAGGGCACACATGAAGGTGGCTACACCACATAGTAGAGGTGAGAAGCAGTACTTCATATAGCTAAAGGAATAGATAGTGTTTTCTGTTTTGCTGCTTTTCAGTAAACCAAAACCTCTTCTTATTGGCTGCTTGAGGACAAAATGACTGGGTTTGAAATAGCCTTGTTTACTAGGATGTGTTGATTCCTTCAAGTGGGCTCTGACTGCTCACTTACCTGGATCTAAGGGACGGGGATTGGCCCATGGAGGAGACTCCTAGGGCAGGAGTAGTCAATTATTTTTTGTCAAGGTCCAAATATATTGGTCAAGGTATAGTCAAGGTCCAGAGTCCAAAGAAAATAATAATAATAAATAAGTAAATAAGATTCCAGGGTCCATTCTAAAGCATCTGGCAGTCTAGATTTGGCTTTCAGTCTGAGTATTGACTACCTCTGCTCTAGGGTATGGGCTGAACAGTAAGGGAGGAACCTTAGCAGCAGCTAAACATGAGGAGAAAGTTTGAGCTAAACTTTGTCACCTTACTGTTGATGCAGAGGCGCTGACTTAGAGTTACCAAGGGGGGCTCGATTCCTGCTTTGCCCATTCCCCCCCCAGGCCCCACCTTGCCCTGCCTCTTCCTGCCCCATTCCGCCCCCTCCCCTGAGTGTGCCCCACCTTCCCTCCACATCTTCCTGTCCCCGCTCCACCCCCTCCTCTCCCAGTGCCTCCTGCATGTCGCTGAACAGCTGATCGCAGCTGGCAGGAGGCACAGGGGAGGAGCTGATCGGTGGGGCTGCCGGTGGGTGCTAAGGACCCACTATTTTTTCCCCTGTGGGTGCTCCAGCCCTGGAGCACCTACAGAGATGGTGTCTATGTGTTGATGTCTTGGTTAAGAAAGCTAGACTCTTTGAGGGAGGGGAACGCATGTGGTCTCATACTAGTGGACTGTGTGTGTAGACCAGACTGGGAAAAGGGCCTATTGACAGACATGTACAATCATCCTGTCTGTCCTGGCTTATCAGCACCAGCATCAATAACTGGTTATTTCTTTACTGCCATCTTCCTTACCCAATATGAAGGAATTTGAAAACACAGTGTAGCCTAGTGCCTTTGAAATACTCTGTCAGCCAGTTGAGTAGCACAGATATAATACCTAGGTGTCCTGATGTTCTGACGAGCTCACCCATGGCTTGTCATATGTTGTTGCTTACATAGGTATCATGCTTTTCTACCTGCTGACTTCAGATCCATCCTGTGCTGAGAACCCTGGTGACTCGTGAGCTGACTTACTGGGACTGAGGAGTAATAATAATCCAGTGTACTACCATAAAATTAGAGTCACTCAATTCATGCCTGAGTCTTTGCATTCCTTTCCAGTTATGCCAGGACATGCCACCAGGCCTTTGCCTGTTCTCCAGTGGCACCACGGTGTGCTGTTCGGCTTCTAGTTGTATCAACTTGCAGCGAGGCCTTCTTTTCCACATCAAGTTCAAGCTTCTCAACCTGATTTTTTCAAGGCTTTACAAATTTATGCTCTTGGCTGCATCTCATTTCATTTCTTATTTCTCCTGCATCTCACTCTACCTAAACCTCTATTCTAAGTATTGCATTATCCTTCTCACATATTGCCTCTTGTGCCTTGAAGCTTCTTTTCTCTCCTTCCCTTCTGTCCGCCTCCTCTTCATTCAATTCCTTAATTAAATTCATGCCTGGGTCGTCTTCCATGCAGGCTGCCACCCTAATTCAGCAACAAAGCACTGGGACAGGAAGAAGGACTTTACAGCTATGGTTTGGGGTTGAAAGATCTGGGTTCTGTTCCCAGCTCTGTCACTGGCATCGTCTGTGACTTTCAGCAAGTTACTTCCCCTCTTTTTGAGCCTAAATATTATTGTCTGTGAAATGACCATCACCACCCTGATACTCCAAGCTGGGGCCCTACCAAATTCATGGTCCATTTTGGTAAATTTTACAGTCATAGGATTTTTAAAATAGTAAATTTCATGATTTCAGCTATTTAAATCTGAAATTTCACAGTGTTGTAATTGTAGGGGACCTGACCCAAAAAGGAGTTGGGGTGGGGGCGGGTCACAAGGTTATTGTGGGGTGGTTGTGGTACTACTGCCCTTACTTCTGCACTGCTGCTGGTGGCGGTGCTGCCTTCAGAGCTGGGCAGCTTGAGAGTGGCGGTTGCTAGCTGGGAGCCCAGCTCTGAAGGCAGAGCCACTGCCACACCAGTTCAGAAGGAAGGATGGTGTGGTATGGTATTGCCGCCCTTACTTCTGTGCTGCTGCTGGTGGGTTGCTGCCTTCAGGCTGGGCACCCGACTTGCTAACTGCACCACTCTCCGGCTGCCCAGCTCTGTAGGCAGCGCAGAAGTAAGGGTGGCAATACTGAGGCCCCCTTAAAATAACCTTGTGAACCCCCCCGCAACTCCCTTTTGGGTCAGGACCCCCAATTTGAGAAATGCTGGTCTCCCCCATGAGATCTGTATAGTATAAGATTAAAAGCACAAAAAAAGACCAGATTTCATGGTCCATGACGCGTTTTTCATGGCCATGAATTTGGTATGGCCCTACTCAAAGTACTTAACCTCAGCTTTGTCTTTGACATGGTCTGCTCTTTTGACTCTCATCTCCAGGCTGTCTAAAACTTGCTGCTCCTTCTTTCACAGTGTCTCTGCCTATGCTGTTAAAACTCTTGTCCAAGTGCTAATTGTATTAGGGCTTGGCTACACTTGCAAGTTGCAGCGCTGGTAGAGGCTTTCCAGCGCTGCAATTAGTAACCGTCCACACCTGCAAGGCACATCCAGGGCTGCAACTCCCTGGCTGCAGCGCTGGCTGTACACCTGGCCAGGTTGGGGTGTAGCGATTGCAGCGCTGGTGATCCAGCGCTGCTCATCAAGTGTGGACACACACCAGCGCTTTTATTGGCCTCCAGGGAATAAGGAGATATCCCAGAATGCTTTTAACTAAATTACTTTCTTTGTTTTGTTATGCAGCCTCTCTTTGTTTTGTTGTGAACTCCGATCGGAGCTCCGTTGAACTGCTTATCTAAAAAACAAACACTGATCACAGCAAACAGGAGCTATCTGTACCTGGCTGTGAACGATCAAATGAGAGGCAAGCAGTTTGCTTGACAGAGAAACAGCGTTGGATGCAGGCTGTTTGCAATTAAGACTAAGGGTTCGTGAACATTTTTGTGATTTTTCAATCCAGGGAAGCTAACACACAGTGTTGGCTCCAAAAATCCACTCTCTCTATCTTCCCCGCTCCCTGTCACAGTACACCACCCTCCACCCCCCTCTTTTGAAAAGCACGTTGTTGCCACTTGAATGCTGGGATAGCTGCCCATAATGCAGCACTCCCAACAGCGCTGTAAATGCTGCAAATGTGGCCACACACCAGCGCTGGTAGCTGTGAGTGTGGCCACACACCAGCGCTGGCCCTGCACAGCTGCACGACCAGCGCTGTTAACTCCCAGTGCTGCAACTTTCAAGTGTAGCCAAGCCCTTATACTCTACTGTAAACCCTTTGGCCTTAATGCCTCCAACCTTGTCCCAACTGTACTGGATTCATTCACCTGTTATATCTTTTTTCTTTTTTTTCTTTTGAATTGTAAATTTTTGGGAAAGGGAATGCTATTTACCATGTTTTTACAGTGCCTAGCACAATGGGGCTTGGCTTGGCTGAGGCAGCTGGGGACTAACACAATAAGAATTTCAATTATTTCATTAACATTTGTAAAGTATGTTGAGATCCGCAGATGGCAAAGTATTTATTTATTTATTTATTTATTTATAGTTATTTAAAATCAAAACAGAGTTGCAACACTTTGTTAATCTATCTTTAGTCATCCAAAGCAGGGATTCTCACAGATTTTTTGGTGGCCTCAGAGTGCGGCCACCAACTCTTGCTGGTGGCTGCTATGACAATTTTTCTTAAAATACTTTAGGAAAAACAAACAAATATGCACATATACATGTCCAAATCATTATTAATTTATGTTGAGGTTTTTGCATACTCAATAATAAAAATAATGTACAGTTCTCTATTCTTTACTAGTCTTAAACATAATATAACACAAATAAGGTGCTTTGCTCATTTTTGTCTTTTTGTTGTTGTTTCTTTTGTGTTTGGTTGCCTTTTTTTAAAGACTTGCTAGCTAGTAAGTTGCTGCTGCGAAAAGTAATATTTGTATATTTGTTAATATCATTTTTCATAGCAGACTTCCTAGATAGCTGGGAGGCTGTGAAAAGTGATATTAACAACCGTACAAATATCAATTTTCATAGCAGACTTACTCAGCCCTGGCAAGCCAGGGGACAAATTAAGCACTCGATGTAGAGGTGGGTAAGGAGACAGCAGGGGCAGGCGGTGAGCCCAGGGTCCAGGACCAGAGCCTGCCACCGCACGGCCAGAGCCCGGGGCCAGAGGAGGCTGCAGGGTCCAGGGCCAATGGGTGTGAGCCCAGAGCCAGCGCTCCCGCCGCGGTGTGGTTGGGGTCCAGGGCCAGAGCCCAAAGTCCCATGATCAGAGCCTGCTGCCCCCTGCCTAAGCTGAAGCCTGGGCCTCACCACCCCCGGGAAGGTGGGGAACTCACTGGCTGCTTGCTCATCTTGTGTTTGTGGCTACAGAGGGGGAGAGGGCCCAACCTCTTCTGGTGGCCCTGGGGGAGAGGTACTGTTTTACGCCCCCACTTGAGTCACTGTCCTCCTGGTGGACACACATGGCCATGGTGCCCGCATTTGAGAAACGCTGATCTAAAGCATGAACCAAAGTCTGGTGAAATCAGTGAATCAGACCCCTGATGCATTGTCTCTTTTTGGGGGGGTCCTGTTGTGCATATAAACTCCTTGGAGCAGTGACCATGTCTTCATCTGATTTGTACAGCACTGAGCACACTGGCAGTGCTCAATAAATATGTAATAATAGTTAGGCCTGTAGAGTTTGCAGAAACAGTACTGGCAACATTAAGAGTTCAAAAATCATGAGTCAGGCCCCCAAAATCAAAAGCTGGTTATTTGAGTTCCTCTTATTTGCCTTCCGGTTTATGAGTCTTTGAAGTACGCTTGAGTCACATTTTCAAGATTTTTCTTGCAACCACGAGGATGAGAACTAATTTATTATTTTAAGGACATCTAAGATTCCCATGTAATTCCTATGCCTCCAGGAACTAAAGCATTTAAGAGAGAGACCAAATATTGTGAGACTTTCAATAAAATTGAGATTTGTCACACTGCTAAAGTTCAAGGTAACTAATGAAAAAGTCATATTGGACTGCTTATGTGCCTATATATTTCCATTTATAGGGCTTCTAATTCTTGCGCTCAGAAATCTCCTGATGGCTTTGTCACTTGATGTATTGCTATAGTTAATTAAAATTATACCAATAAAGTAGGAAATCTAAAGAAATCTAATGAACTTTAACCTGAAGATCATAGTAGTAAAAGCCTACTCTATACCCAAACAGAGACTTCCTACTCCTACGGCAGGAATGTAATTCTTATTTTAAATTTTTTAAAAGTACATGCTTCTCCTGTTCTGCAAAAGAGCTCTGAATGTCTGGTTGACTGACTGCCTTTCTGTCACAAAAAAGACCTTTCCTATCCTCTGAAGGGAATTTTATCTGTAATCAAGTGATTTGAATATTAAGTTATAATGCAGGATATGTTTTTTAAAATAGCTAAATAACTAAGAGGCTCCCTGCTGACCAGTGGATTTTGGCTCTTGTGGAGAAGTTACCTGTGGAGAAGCTGTGCTGTGATCAAGAATAAACTTTGAATCTTTTCATTAACTCTCCTACAGGAGATGAACTAAGCTGCTCTCCTAGGGGAATCCCTTAATGATCTCTCTGGAGTGTATGAAATCTTTGCCCTGCTTCTAAGAAGCACAGCAAGATGCATGGATGACTCAATTTTCGTTAAAGGAGACCATATCATTGTGACTTTGGTTTTAATGTTGTTTGTATTCTTGTTTCTATTTCCTTTACATGTTGATCTTTACTGCATCTTAAAAGGGTATTTCCAAACCGTCACAAAACCTGGGGTCAATAAAAATGTTTCTTAAAAATCTAAAAGGAAAAAAGGGGGAGAAAATCAAATGAAAATAGTTAATTAAGCCAATAGATGTCCTATGGTGTTTACAACATAAATGTTGGAGTCTTGCACCTGAATATGAGAATCTTCAGGAAAAACTGACTACTTGTCATGTAAAGGCTTATATTTGGCTTGAAAGGTGGAATATAATAATGCTCCCTCCATAGTGCTAGTGGCAATGTCACTCCGTGAATTGCCACTTACATCACATCCAAAACTGAAATAGATTCCATATCCACAATATGTGCAAATTCCAGTAACCTGGAAATAAAAATCTAAAAATCACTAATTAAGTTGCATCTTGAGTGGCTGCAGGAAGAATTGTAATGGGACAGGAAGTGCAATTCAAAATGAGCTAGAGGGAAATGTACTTTCTGAACAGACAAGCAACTGTAAGAGTCACTCATTTCCCAGTTGGCAAAGAGAAAGATTGTTCAGTCTTTCAAACCTTCCAGTGACTCTTGGGTGCCTGGGATCTGTGGATGTTTTAGAATAAATTAATCTGAGTTTCAAGAGTGAGATTTTGAGATCCAGTTCATGCAACTAGACTTCTGTCTAGAAAACTGATGGATGTGAACTGTGATATGGTTTAGAAATTTGTTTCCCAAAATGTAACTTTGCCTGTGGTTTCCTTGTTGTTTATAACAGCTGGCCCCAGGCTTAAATATTGAGTTCAGTTTCCTAATACTACATCTAACTCTCATTTTGACTTTATCTCTGCAGTTTTAACAGTGTGCGTCAAGGAACTCACATTTTGTTCCGAGAGTTCAGCTTCATCCAAGCCACACCCCACAACAGGGCATCCTTCCTACGGACCTTCTGGAGATGCTTCCGAGCAGTGGGTAAAAACGGAGGTAAGCGTTCCAAAATCATTATTTGTGAGAGCCTAGTGTCAGTGTGCATTATTAAAGCCACCCTAAATTGCAGACTCCCTTCATGTATAATGGACATATCCTCCACTAATGAAAACACCACCATAGTGGCATGTTGGAGTTTAACTTATACCAACTGTTCCATATCCACAAGCTTATCTCCACCAGACACTGGAAATACTGTTTGTTCTTTATAACCTACAATACCACCTCTATCAGAGTAGTGTTACCTAATAATGTTGTCATTCAAGCTCATGAAGTCTCACTTTTACTCCTAGCAGCTGCATGTAAATATTGAATAGATCAGGGAAGAGAATAAAATCCTGTGGTGCTTCAAGAGTAGATGTGTGCCATAGGCTCAGGTGCCCATTAGTACCCTTTGGTTGTGTCCCTCAAAGAATTCAAGAACTTTTTTTTCTTGATTGAGAGAGTCCCAAATTATTAGTGCACTTTATGTACCCTTGTACAGACAGGGGTTTGTTAGAAGCAGAGAGGGAAATACAGAATGTTGGAATATGCGCTGTCAGTAATTCATCTAGCCACTTACAAAAAAAAAAGTTCTTCAAACTCTTATACTATTTTTCCTAGATAGAACGTAAACACTCTGTTTTCAAGCATGTCCATCCTATTTACTAGAAACTTCTTGTCCTTAAAGAGGCAATCCAAAATACGTCACAGCCCCTGGCAATGTTCTCTAGGCGGCTTACTTTAATTTCCATTCTATGCATCTGCAGTGAAATAGCATCCACTATGAATATTTCACAGGAGAGTTCAGAACATCACCCAGTTGATTCTCCACCAGGTCCAAACTACCGATCAGAAACTGCCAACTCATGCAAACACCACAGTGGGGCATGAAGGGCTGGCTGTCTTCACACTGAGATAGTTTGGGACTGGATTTTTTTTCTTTTTCGTGACTGTAGGAGGAACTCAAGGTGTATTGAAAATGCACAGCAAATTACAGTGGCCAGAAACAAGACCTTCAATGACTTAATGCACAAAACATCTACAAAGGGCACAAGTACCAAGAGCTGAGAAATTTAAGTGATGCCCAGAGCAAAAGATGCTTTGACTCAGGGGTTCCTTAAGTACAATGGCTAAAGTGATCAGTAATGTGGTGGTGTTCTTCGAGTGATTGCTCCTATGCATTCTAGTTAGGTGTGCGCGCACGGCTCTTCGGAAGATTTTTACCCTAGCAACTCCGGTGGGCCGGCTGGGCGCCCCCTGGAGTGGCACTGCTATAGCGCTGGATATATACCCCAGCCGGCCCGTCCGCTCCTCAGTTCCTTCTTCCCGCCCGTGACGGCCGTTGGAACAGTGGAGTGCTCCTTTGACCTCCACATCCCTAGCGTATCTCTGGTTCTATTGTATAAGTGTTTATAGTTAGTTAAAATAGTTAAATAAGTTAGTGTATTAAGGGGAATTAAGGGGGGCTAGCCCCTCTTTTTCCCGAAACGGTGTGGGCTCATGCCCACGGTTCAAGCCCTGTTCGGCTTGCCAGCGGCACATGCCGATCAGTGACCCTCACGACTCCTGCCTGCGCTGCCTCGGAGAGTCCCATCGAGCAGATAAGTGCCCGATTTGCAAGTCATTTAAGCCGCGGACTAAAAAAGAGAGAGACTTTAGGCTAAAGCAGCTCTTAATGGAATCGGCACTTAGCCCTACGGTGCCGACCCCAGCGGCTCAACAGTCCTCCTCGGTGCGAAGCGCACCAGCGGTCCCGAGCCGGTCCGGTACCGAGACTCTTAAAAAGGTACAGCCGGCACCGGTGCCCCGGCACCGGTCCCTTTCTCCGGCGAGGAAGCGAAAGACGGTGCAGACGGTCACCAAGCCTCCTGCACCAGGACCGCTCACCCAGCCACCGCCGGCACCTCCGGCACCGGCTGTGGTGGTGCACAGACCGTGCACAGTACCGTCGACTCCGGCGCCACAAGAGCCGTCGAGTCCGGTACCGCCCTGCTCCCCGGTGCAAACCGTGGTCGAGCTGCCTTCCCGTCGACGCCCGAGACTTTCTCGACGGCGAGAGAGCTCATAGAGCTCACAGAGGCACCGTGCCTCCGGCTCCGCCGGTGCGGGCTGTGCAGTCAGTGGACAAGCCGGCCATCATGAGGCCACCTTCCCCTGACAGACGGGATAGAAGGCGTTCCAGGTCCCGATCCCGATCACGGAGACGGTCGCCTTCTCGCAGATCCAGGTCCCGGCACCGGTCACGTTCCCGGTACCGTTCTCCATCTCGGCGCCAGTCGCAGTCCCAGTACTGCTCCACATCGCGGTACCGGTCGCACTCCCGGAGACGATCCTGGTCCCGGTCTCCTGACCGTCGGTACCGAGGAAGGTCCGGATCCCGGTACCGCTCTTGGCACCACTCATCGCGAAGCCGCTCCCGCCGACGTCGGTCGAGATCGCGGTCGACCTCCCGGCACCAGCACGGTCAATGGTCCCGCTCTCGCTCCCGGCACCGCGATGACCGGCACCGATCCCCGGCACCGTCCAGGGACAGACCGGCGGCATCGACGGCGCAGTCCCTAAGCGCCTCTGCCCCCCCGTGGCCTTCTCGCCAACCTTTGGTCGCCTCTCAAGCGGGCAGCGGTGGTGATCTCCGGGCCGACCCCCAAGGGCAAGTCCACGGACCGCAGCAGTGGGGCTTCTGGAACCCCTGGGCCTATCACGAGGCTCAAGGGGTCCCCTTCCCTCAGGGACCCAGGGCCTCCGACCACAGGGTGCCGGAAGCCACGGTCAACAGGCCTCCTCCATCACCGCCGGTTGAGGCTCCACCGCCTCCTGTAGCGGCAGAGCATCCCGCAGACGCGGAGGCTTCCCACCCCATGGACGAATCACCTCCAGAAGCCATGGGCCAGGGCCTATCCTCGTCTTCCTCACCGGATGAGGCGGTGGCGGGGGCATCGACATCAGACCCCCCACCGATTGACCTGCGGGCCCACCAGGACCTGCTTCGACGGGTGGCACACGCCATTGCCATCCCGGTCGAAGAGGTCGCTGAAGACGAGGACCCAGTGACCAGGGTCCTTGGAGCTGAGGCCCCGCTGCGGGTGGCCCTGCCCTTTATCAGGACTATCCAAAAGAATGCCACTACGATCTGGCAGTCGCCGGCGTCCATCCCTCCCACCGCTCGAGGGGTGGAATGGAAATACTCGGTTCCCCCCAGCGGGTACGAGTATCTTTACAAGCACCCAACTCCAGACTCCCTCGTAGTACAGTCCATGAATGACCGGGAGCGACATGGGCAACCCACTCCGGCGCCAAAATCCAAAGACGCACGGAGAATGGATCTGTTGGGCCGGAAGGTCTATTCGGCCGGTGGCCTCCAGCTACGGATTGCAAATCAGCTGGCTCTCCTTGGTCGCTATACCTTTGACACTTCGGTGTCCCTCTCTAAATTTACGGAGCTGATCCCAGCAGCCTCCCGACCGGAATTCTCAGCCCTTCTTGAGGAGGGCAAGAAAGCCTCCCAGTCCTCCCTCCAGGCCTCTCTGGACTCAGCAGACTCAGGAGCCAGAACCCTGGCCTCGGGAGTCACCATGCGGAGAATTTCCTGTCTGCAGGCCTCCACCTTGCCGCCCGAGGTCCAGTATACTCTGCAAGACCTCCCTTTCGACACTAAGGGCCTCTTCTCAGAGAAGACGGACTCGAGGATTCAGACCCTCAAAGATGGTCGAATCGCCATCCGCACCCTGAGTATGCACACACTGGCTACCCAGCGGAGGTCCTTCCGGCAGCAGCCGTACCGGTCATTTAATCAGGCCAGGTCATGGCCTGATAATGGGCGCAGAGGCAGGCTGAACCGCTGTAGACCATCAGGCAACCGGCGTAACCAGTCCCAGGCGCCCTCCAAAGCCCCTCAAGGGCCTAAGCAGGCGTTTTGATGGGACGCCCGAGGACGGCCCATCAGTCTCTTCACCGGATCCTTCCCTGTTATTTTTCAACCGTCTTTCCCACTTCCTCCCGGCGTGGTCCCAGATAACAACGGACAACTGGGTTCTGCACACGGTAGAGTCTGGTTACCGCCTTCAATTTGTTTCGCTCCCTCCCTCCCACCCACCCTCCCCGTCCCTCTTCAGGGACCCCTCTCACGAGCAATTCCTCTTGCAAGAGGTCGAGACTCTGCTGAGTTTGGGTGCCATAGAGGAGGTGCCGAACGACATGCGAGGCAGGGGATTTTATTCCCGATATTTCCTAATCCCCAAGGCGAAGGGAGGTCTCCGACCTATACTAGACCTCCGAGAGCTCAACAGATACCTGCTCAAGCTCAAATTTCGCATGGTAACCCTGGGGACCATCATTCCCTCCCTGAATCCGGGAGACTGATTTGCCGCCCTCGATATGAAGGACGCGTACTTTCATATCGCAATTTACCCTTCCCATCGACGCTACCTGCGGTTCGTAGTCAACAACGTGCACTATCAGTTTGCGGTGCTGCCCTTCGGCCTTTCCACTGCGCCGAGGGTCTTCACCAAGTGCATGGCAGTGGTTGCCGCAGCCCTCCGCCGTTGTCGCATGCACGTGTACCCGTATCTTGACGACTGGCTGGTCCGCGGGCCATCCCGCCAACTGGCAGAGTCAAATGGCAGAGATCCTAGCCCTGTTTCAGCGCCTAGGCCTTCTGATAAACGCCGAGAAGTCCACTTTAGCTCCATCACAGAGAGTGGAATTTATCGGAGCGGTCCTGGATTCCAATTTAGCCAGGGCCTGCCTCCCTCGACCTCGTCACCAGGCGATGGTCTCCTTCGTCTGGGACCTACAATCCTTTCCCACAACAACGGTGCGATCCTGCCTCCGCCTCCTGGGCCACATGGCGTCGTGCATGTTCGTGACTACTTACGCGAGGCTGCGCCTTCGCCCGTTTCAAACTTGGCTTGCGTCGGTGTACCGGCCGCACCGCGACCCCATAGACATGGTAGTCACAGTCACGAAACCGACCCTCGCTTCACTCAACTGGTGGCTGGACCCAAAGGTCGTGTGTGCTGGAGTCCCATTCCGCCCTCCTTGCCCGTCCGTCACCCTGACCACGGATGCCTCGGAGTTGGGGTGGGGGGCACACCTCGGTGACCTACACACCCAGGGTCTCTGGTCGCCCCGAGAGCTCTCCCTACATATCAATGTCAGGGAGCTGCGGGCGATCCGCCTCGCGTGTCAAACCTTCCACGCCCATCTTCAAGGGCGCTGTGTGGCGGTGTTCACGGACAACACGACGGCGATGTTTTATGTCAACAAGCAGGGCGGGGCCCGCTCCTCCCGGCTTTGCACGGAAGCGATGCTCCTGTGGGACTTCTGCATAACCCACTCGATTCACCTGGTAGCGTCCTTTCTTCCAGGAGTGCAGAACACGCTGGCCGACCGTCTCAGCAGGTCGTTCCTCTCCCACGAGTGGTCCCTTCGTCCAGATGTGGTGCACACAATTTTCCGAAGGTGGGGGTTTCCCCATATAGACCTGTTTGCCTCCAAAGAGAACAGGAAGTGCCACCAGTTCTGTTCTTACCAGGGTCGCTCCCGAGGCTCCCTGTCGGACGCATTCCTCTGCTCCTGGACAGATCACCTCCTATATGCCTTCCCTCCATTCCCACTCGTACATCGGGTGCTACTCAAGCTTCGGAGGGACAGGGCTCGCCTCATACTTGTCGCTCCGGCCTGGCCGAGGCAGCACTGGTACACTCTGCTGCTCGAGCTCTCCGTACGGGATCCCATTCCCCTACCGTTATGGCCGGACCTGATAACGCAGGACTTTGGCAGGATCCGCCACCCGGACCTACAGTCCCTCCATCTTACAGCTTGGTACCTGCGTGGTTGACCCACGCGGAGCGTGACTGTTCGGCAGCGGTGCATCAAGTCCTGATGGAAAGCAGGAAGCCTTCCACTCGCTCAACCTACCTCGCGAAATGGAAGCGTTTCGCACTCTGGTGCGATCAGAGAGGCCTTAATCCGTTCGTTGTCCCTCTTCCAACGATCCTGGACTACCTCTGGTCCCTTAAGGAGCAAGGTCTCGCGGTCTCGTCTTTGAAAGTACACCTAGCGGCCATTTCCGCCTTTCGGCCGGCCGTAGGTCACCGGTCCATCTTTTCCGATCCGATGGTTTCCCGCTTCCTTAAGGGCCTAGATCGCTTGTTCCCGCCAGTACGACGCCTGGCCCCGTCCTGGGATCTGAACCTAGTTCTAGCCAGGCTCATGGGAACCCCCTTCGAGCCCTTGGCCACGTGTTCCCTGCTATATCTATCATGGAAAACGGCTTTTCTCGTCGCTATAACTTCAGAGAGACGAGTTTCTGAGCTTCGTGCCCTAACGGCTGGTCCGCCGTATACCATCTTCCATGGAGACAAGGTGCAGCTTCGGCCACACCCAGCCTTCCTCCCTAAGGTGGTGTCGACCTTCCATTTGAGCCAGGACATTTTTCTCCCGGTCTTTTTCCCGAAGCAGCACGCCTCAAGTCGTGAACAACAGCTTCACAACCTCGACGTCCGCAGGGCCCTCGCATTTTACATACAGCGAACGAAACCCTTCCGACGTTCGCCCCAACTGTTCGTAGCGGTTGCTGATCGCATGAAAGGCAAGCCAGTCTCCTCTCAAAGGATTTCCTCCTGGGTAACTTCATGTATCCGGACATGCTACGAGCTTGCTCGAGTGCCGGCTAGCCACCTCAACGCTCACTCTACGAGAGCGCAAGCCTCGTCTGCCGCCTTCCTGGCCCATGTCCCCATACAGGACATCTGCAGAGCGGCCACCTGGTCTTCCGTCCACACCTTCGCTTCCCACTACGCGTTGGTGCAACAATCTCGAGATGATGCAGCCTTCGGCTCAGCAGTCTTACACTCTGCCACGTCTCACTCCGACCCCACCGCCTAGTTAAGGCTTGGGAGTCACCTAACTGGAATGCATAGGAGCAGTCACTCGAAGAAGAAAAGACGGTTACTCACCGTTGTAACTGTTGTTCTTCGAGATTTGTTGCTCCTATCCATTCCAGACCCGCCCTCCTTCCCCACTGTCGGAGTAGCCGGCAAGAAGGAACTGAGGAGCGGACGGGCCGGCTGGGGTATATAACAGGCGCCATAGAGGCGCCACTCCAGGGGGCGCCCAGCCGGCCCGCCGGAGTTGCTAGGGTAAAAATCTTCCGAAGAGCCGTGCACGCGCGGCGCGCACACCTAACTGGAATGGATAGGAGCAACACATCTCGAAGAACAACAGTTACAACGGTGAGTAACTGTCTTTTTCTGATCTGGACTTTTTAGATAATTCATAGTTTTTAAACAGTCTTCCTTACGAAAACTACATTTTAAAGAAGAGTTTTTCTATTTTTTAAACAGTTTAAATAGTATCCATGAGATCCAGGCGCTATTTATATAGTCTGCATCGCCATAGCACATGGGTTCGTAGCTGTACAAGTTTTAGAAAGACATCCCTGCCCCAAGGACAGACAACACAAATCAGACAGGAAACTCGGTGGAGACCAGAGGGAGGTTCTGTCTGTGCAGGCTTGATGCTTTTGTAATGAGTGGGTCAAAGTATAATTGCTTCTAGATTTTTTGCATGGAACTCCTGTTCATTTGAGCAATAATTCCACATACAGAATTAGAAAAGGATGTGTCCTTTTTTCATCTAAACTGGGATTCCATTCTTTTGGTTTAGTTTCCTCTCCTTGGTTTCTACTGAGGCAGGGCTCTACTCTGTGGTTCAGTGCCTTGTCCTAGGTCTCTCTCAGCACAGGACTTCCAAGCTATTCTCAGCCTTTCGTAAGTCAGGACTGCGTTCCCTATTTCCTCTGTGTCCCCGATGCTGTTGTCTAGATATTGTTTGGAAGTGAATTCTTTTCTGACAATCATTGCTCTCAATTTTACATTCCATTCAGCCTTTGAATTTCTATCTTGGGGGTAAGTTGTTATAATTTTGTAGCACCCACAAATGTAGTAGGTGCTCCCTTCTCTGCCAGTAATGGACTTGACAAACAAATGAGAAAATATATATAACATACACCATGGAAAAGTGAGACAAAGAAGAATGAACGTTATAGATGTAGGATAATGTAGTTCCTAAGTTTATGCAAATGCAAATTTGAGATCAGAAAAATATTTTGTTGGGATTTCAGAGCAGTAGCTATCCCTGTACAGGAAGTGAGGTTTCCACTGAGATTTTAGAAGCTCAGCAAAGGACTGAATCAACAGTTTAACCAGCCTGCCTGCAGCTCCCACTGTATAAAGAAAAAATCCCAAGTGGTATTTGCTGTTTGTCTGTCAGTCTTGCAATAAACATGCCGTCACTTGGAGCATTCATGTGCCTCACTCTGAGCTTTCCTGGCTCAGCCAGCAGACACACATAGCCATGCATTCAGAAAGCTATATGTAGCTCCAGCGAGGGAGAAGTCTCCCACTGATTAGGAGTAATTTATACTGGGACTTAAGTGAACCTTTTGTACACTTTGTGTATTTATTGACAGGAAATAGGTGCAATAAGATGATTTCTCTTGGGAGAATGCTTCAGATACCACCTCCTCACTGAGTTTCCTATCCTCTTGATTTTACTGCTTGTTGACTTGTTAGGTTATGTGCAGAAGTGTAGTTGGTTAGACTCAAGCAGCTGCTTTTACTTTGTGTTATTCAGTGTCATCACGAAAAGCATTACTGACAGCCAGTAATGGGTTATATTGCCTTCATACCTCCTTTTGCTCTGGAATTGGTGACTTTTGGGTGGGCCACGTTTCTTAAAGTCTTATGAAAGAGTGGCTAGCAACAGGTCATCTTTTACCATCTGAAGAGGTTTTGACTGCTAAATCCTGAACAAAAAGGGGTTTTGTTTGACAGTGATGTACTGGGTGTGTTTTTTTTGTATGGGACTTCCAACTATCTTTAAAAAATTAGCTGAGGTGCAGTTATAAATGTAAGTGTGCATAAATCTGGAATTCCACACATTAAAGGAAATATGACAGGGTTTATTTCAGTATGTGATCTAGCAACAGTATCAAGAGTGTCAAGTATGCCTTGTTAGGTGCTCCTCCTTCCCTTTAAGCGCTTACCAAACAGATTTGGTTATTATTGTACTGGGGTCAATATAGCTCCATTAAATAGCCAGTTTAATACATACAGCATCTCCCATGGCGGGTGTCTGGCTCAAATGCTGAGTACTGTACACAGAAACTATGTATTAACAGTGTATTAAGGAAGGTAGAATAACCAGGAGTCTTGTGTTTCCTCTGCATATACTTAAATTGAGCTTTTGGAATCTAGGTAATCTACTCCTTAGGTTTTTATTCTCTAGGACTGTTTAATTAAAACTGTGCTTTCTCAGTATAAACAATCCTTGCAGAGATCTGCTGTGAAGTTTCATAAGGTCAGCACGTGCCTCTCCCAACTGCCATGACTCTCACATTTTGGTGACTCTCTGGTTTTAATTAAAGGGTTTTTTCCTTCAAATGCTCTCCAGCCAATTAAAGCATTTTGTTCTGAGGAATCTGCTTCAGGCCTGGCATGTGTGGAGGAGGCAGGCCCAGTCAGGGCCATCAGGACACACACATGGAAAGGTGCAGAGCCAAACTGTCCTTCCAGAGCTCCCATTTATGGAGCTTTTCAGCAGCTGCTGTCACTGCAATGTGAAATTGCCTCCAGTGAAGATAGAAATTGCCTGATACCCTGTAGATAGATATTCAAGACCAGATGTAGGATGCTATCATTCCAGACAGGAGGAGAAATTGGTTACTTTAGACGCTTGCAGCCACTGAAACAGGAAACTGCTGCAAGCATGAGGAAAAAGATTTCCGTTTTTGGTAACTTTCCCCCTACCTTTCAGTCCTCTTCCCCTCCCCCATCTTTTCACACATGTGCATGTGCATGCACAAGTGCGGTGTGGGCTTTTGCCCATCTCTTTATTTTAGGAATCATCATTTTATATCCCCTTTTTTAATTTTTTCAGATTTCACATTTTGTATCATCCCCACCTCATGCTTCCTTACTTCTAGCTGGGAAGGCAAAAGCCTAACTGCCGTTGAAATTGCTGTCATGGGGGGTGCTTTGTTCTCCTCCATAGACCAAGCATATCACCTCTATAATGAGCTTGTTATATGGACTGACCTATGGAGAAGGGCTGTGTGTGGCCTGTGGACCGTTCTTGATTACAAAGAACCTCAAGAAGATTAGAATATTAACAAAAACTAGGGCAGCACCAGGTCTGTATGATTCAGAGGAAGTTAGAAATTGAACCATTTCAATTCTCAGTCTCCTGGGAAGACTTTCACAACCAAATACAGTTCACTGTCAAGATTTTCTTGCAGTTCAGCCAACATTTTCTTTCTTATTTTCATGCCATTACCCCTAGTTATATCTTTGTATACTAAACTAAATTCTTCTCTCTCTCTCTCTCTCTCTGTTCACACCTTCAAATACATGTAGTGTTGTTGTATCCCCTATATTTGTTGCTTAGTCAGGCTATGCATATTTATCTTTTTGTGATTCCTGAATTCAGTCCCTCCCATCCATGATAATTTGTATTGCCTTTCTTTGAACTGTGTATCTAATTTGTCTAATCAATTAGTTTTCTATAACACCCATCATTATAGCCTCTAGGCACTTCCTAGCTATATTAGTGCTATATAGTGAGGACCCTAGTGGATATCATGGCATCTTCTGCTCTCCCCCTTCTCTGATTACAGGAAGATCTATTTAGGCTTTATATTTATAATTTGTTTTTAATATTCTAGGTATTGTGGGAAAGCTTTTTCAAAAGGCAGGTTTTTACCACATGCCCTAAAGGTAGTCAGACTCTGGATTTAGTATAATCTCTTTTGGAAGCTCATTCCACCGCCAGATCCCCTCAACTGAGAATACTTGATCTCCATCTCTCACGCACTCTGTGAGCTGCATTGTCCCAGAGAAGTACAGCTGTCCTGGTGGAGCATGGATTGAAATGTGGCCATTGATGTAGCTCGGTTTTGACTCATCGATGGCTTTTGAAGATCGAAACAAAGAGCTTCTGCATTGCATCTGTGTAGAGTGTTACAGTGATCTAGTCTAGAGGTGGTGAATTGGTCATTGTCCAAACTGCAGTTTATAATTGCTTTTATGGTTATGTAGTGCACAGAATTGAACAGTGTCTCAGAAGGGTCCTGCTCCATAATCTGATCTGATCCCTTTGCATATGCATCCCCAAAAATTAAATTCCTCCTCTCTTTGCAGCCATATCTTATTGTAAACTCAGGTATAATTTGCTATCTGTTCTCATTCCTAGGTGAGTCACTCTTCTTGCTTCCTAAGTTTCTTCCTCCCATTGAATATCTTTGTATTGAACTATTTTTCTCCAGCTGTATTAGGAGCTGCATTCTTCCAAAAGTCTTCTTTATTTTTCTCCCTGTTTCTAACCTCTGTTTTTTTTATAGGTCTCTATCCTTACAGATATTCACAATTTTCCCAATTTAGTATCATGTTAATGTTATTAGTGTGCTCTTTACTTCCTCTTCTAGTTATACTGAAACTGTTAAATAAGACATTGATTACTGTGGTGATACTCCACTAGGCACTTCCCCATCAGTCAATGGCTGTTTATTACCCTTTGTTTTGTGGTCTTTTGGCCAATTTTCAGTCCCTCTGACAACATTCATATTCAAACCCATTAGAATTAATTTTTCAATTAAAGATGCCTGAGACACAGCATTACATTACTGTGTTGTGGTCTGGAGAGTTAGTATATCCAAAATGTGGGGAAGTTCCCTGGAATAAAATGCATTCTGGGTTGTGTAATCTGTACCGTGAATCTGAAAGCTCCATGTCTCACTGAATGTTCTCAGCAGATGTCTCCCCACACTTGTAGGAAGGCATTATGGGTAATTTGCACACTAGTTGAATGTACGAAACCATCCAGTGGAGGTTATTTGAAAAATTAGCTGCATTAATTAGTATGGAACTCCAACATGCTTTTTGGATGGCCCAGACCAGGGATTGGCAACCTTTGGCACGCAGACCGCCAGGGTAAGCCCCTGGCGGGCTAGGCCGGTTTGTTTACCTGCCATGTCCACAGGTTTGGCCGATCGTGGCTCCCACTGGCCACGGTTTGCCACTCTTGGCCAATGGGGGCTGCAGGAAGCAGCGGCCAGCACATCCCTCGTGCTGCGCTTCTTCCTGCAGCCCCCATTGGCCTGGAGCGGCAAACCGCAGCCAGTGGGACCTGCGATCGGCCGAACCTGCGGACACGTCAAGTAAACAAACTGGCCCGGCCTGCCAGGGGACTTAACCTGGTGTGACGCGTGCCAAAGGTTTCCGATCCCTGTCCCAGACTTATTCCTGCAGCAGCAGCCATGTCAACAGATGTGGAGGAGGAGAAGAAAGATGAAAGCTGTTCTCTTCCTTCACTATACTTGCCCTTTTGAAAAGAGTTGTAAGAGGATGGGACCCCTTGTAAAGTCTCATTCCTTTTCAAGACATCTTTTGGCACCTAAACTGCTTTTGAGGTCTTTGTCAGTGCCGAGGAGAGTATTATCATTCTCTCTCTTCATATATTGTCTTAAAATCTATTTTTCCCCATGCTGATGGCTTTTAGTTCCTCTCTCCCTTGCTGTTGCCCCTATGACATAACACTTTATTTTATTCGTTACCCTCTTACACCCCTGCTTTTGTAATCTGTATTATTGCTGTTTGGTGTATGGCATTATTTAAGTCTGCAGATCCTTTTTGTGTAGTTTGTATGGAAGGTGTTATACAGAATGAAGTTGTTGTGTTTTCTGCTGTTCCAAGATTCTCTGCAGAGACTCTCCCCTGAGGTTGAAATTAGGAAAGGAATTTGGGGTGGGGGAAGCCACTTTCTGCAACATGAAGATACTATATTCCCCTCCTTGGTAGGCCATGAGATTTTTCAGGAACAGTCACCTGCTACAAAATTGTACTTTAGGTGTTGGTGTTAAAGGTGCTCAATAGGAAATTGGTGCTTACCTGAAATCCCTTTTTTAAATCTGTAGCCTACTTCCCAAGTGCAATCCAGTTAAGGAGATATTCTATCAGCCGTACATATCTGTAGTTCTGACTTCTGCATTTCATTCACTAACGTGGCAAAGTGTGGGCATGAGGGAAATCACTGGAGTTTCCAAAGCATTTGAGTGGTTTCACCCTGAAGGCTGTGGAAAGTGAGGTGAAAGTAAAGAGAATTAAGGAAATAAGTTTGCTTAGGAATCAGAAGGCATTCAGTCAGATACCACGTTGATGAGAGTAGTAGAAGAACTTGAACAGACTAGAGCAGTCAACTAAAATGTACTTAGTGTAAATAATAATTTTTGAAAAACAGATTCTGCTCAGGCAGAGGGGAATCCCTAATTAGCATGATAAAATTTGTTAGTTTTCTGACTTTGACATATGTAGTCTGTGTTCTTCTGAACTTATTTGTGGAACAAATTGATTTAAGTCTCCGTCAATGGGGAACTGAGCATGACATAAAATCTCAGACATTTGAACAAGAAACCACCTGTGAGCTATAACATCTAAACCCTTTATTCTTGTACACTAATGAAACGTTTAATTAGGGAAGCTTTCTCTCCAGGGTGGGTGGGGTAGATGCTCTCCTTTCTTCTCTGAAAAAAATCTTGATGTTTTGATTTTGCTTATTGCACTGTATTCATAAGGAGAGCCAATCTTTCAGCTGAGTATGAGAGAAAGTTGAAGGGCTGCATGATTTATATAATTATGGCACGATATTTTCCACCTCACCTTTTTTGCTTGTGCGTGTTAGGATGAACAGAACATGATTTATTTACTTTTTGAAAAATTAAATCCAGGAGAATTGGGGTAGAAATAAGTATGAACAAAACTCAAAAAAGAAAACTTTTGCTAAGGTATAAATCTCCCTGGAATAAGTAGCACACACCCTTTGCTGCTGTCCGTCGGGGGCCCCCCCCCATCCCCAAACTCTTAGCAAGTTTCCTGTCTTTTGGTGGTCTCCAGCAAAATCTGTTGCAGGGGCTCAGCAAGTCTGTCAGTTTCTGCTGGACTAAATACTGTTTTTAAGTCTTGCCCACTATTAGGCTTCCCTGGATTAGAAAATCCCAGAATGTGAAACAGAACTCAGATCTAGGCCCTGAATCATGGAGAGACTGACAGCTGCGGACTCAACAAACTGCCAGACCTTCAGCAATGGAATTTATGGGATATCAGTAGTGGCAATGAGGCATAGTGGTGCTTTTGGCCAGGCAGAAAAGAATTAGAGGAAAGGGGAGTCACCATAGGTCCAAGGAAATACTTGGGCAGAGAGCTGATTCTCCTTATGAATACAGTGCAGCCAATCTTTCAGCTGAGTATGAGAGAAGGTTGAAGGAAAATGTTTGGTTTAGTTGGGAGGTATGGGAGTGTGGGGGAGAAGGGTGAAGAGACCTCAGAAGGCTTGTATGAGCATGCTTGTTTTTGTGGGCGCTGTCGGAATGGAACCTTTAATTTTTCTTCTATTTTCTCCTTTTTTGGTTCTAATCCCTGCTCTTGAAATACAGATTTCATCCTGTGACATGTACATCCCTCTCCTTTGATTTTCTTTATCTGTTCACCCACTTGCTTCCCAGCACCTATTCTATTACTTGATCTCCTCTTCCTGACATCATCCTTCTGGGTTTTCTCTCCACATGTGTATTTGTTTTTATCATCTTTTCTTCACACATTTGTTTTCCTCAAACAGTGCTAGTTAGTCCACCAGGCCTTTGTCTTCTCCTCCCCCTTTGAGCCATCCCAGATGTCTTCTGTTGCTCACCCGGATCTCTCCTTTTTACCATCTAGTCACATCTCTCCTTATCTCCAGGACCCCTTTCACATCATCTTAGCAGTAATTAAGTCAAGCCACCAATAATCTTAGTGTGACACTCTGGGTACGTCTACACTACGGGATTATTCTGAATTTACATAAACCGGTTTAACAAAACAGATTGTATAAAATTGAGTGTGCGCGGCCACACTAAACACATTAAATCGGTGGTGTGCGTCCACAGTCCGAGGCTAGTGTCGATTTCTGGAGCATTGCACTGTGGGTAGCTATTCCGTAGCTATCCCATAGTTCCCGCAGCCTCCCCCGCCCCTTTGAATTTCCGGGTTGAGATCCCAGTGCCTGATGGGGCAAAAATCATTGTCGCGGGTGGTTCTGGGTAAATGTCGTCAGTCACTCCTTCCGCTGGGAAAGCAACGGCAGACAAGCATTTCATGCCTTTTTTCCCTGGATTGCCCTGGAAGATGCCATAGCATGGCAATCATGGAGCCTGTTTAGCCTTTTGTGACTGTCACCGTATGTGTACTAGATGCCGCTCACAGAGGCGATTCAGCAGCGCTACACAGCAGCATGCTTTTGCTTTTGCATGATAGCAGAGATGGTTATCAGCCATATTGTACCATCTACCATACCATAAATTGGTAATAAGATGATAGTGGCTACCAGTCCTTTTGCACTGTGCCATTTGCTGCTGTCATAAGTGCCCCTGGCTGCTCTTAGCCAGGGGTGCAAAAGCCAAAATTGGGAATGACTCCCTGAGTCAATCCCTCCTTTTTGGTATCTAAAAATAGAATCAGTCCTGCCTAGAATATGGGCAAGTGTACTAGAGAACCACTGTATCAGAGAACCAGAGAGCACAGCTGCTCTGTGTCAGATCCTGCAGAAATTATGAGCTGTATTCTATTCACAGGGGGTGCTCCTGCAACAACCCCACCTGTTGATTCCGTTCTTCTCTCAGCCTTCCTGGGCTACCGTAGCATTGTCCCCCCACTTGTGTGATGAAGTAATAAAGAATGCAGGAATAAGACACAGTGACTTGTTAGTGAGATATGAGTGGAAGGCAGCCTCCAGCTGCTATGATAGTCCAGACAGGACAGTAAGGAGTGTGTAGGAGAGGAGCCCAGCATCCCTCTGCTAGTTCAGGGGCAATTGAATCTTTTCTTTACACATGAAGGGTGGGGGCTGATGGAGCTCAGCCCCCTGTGGCGATGATGACGATGGTTATCAGCCATATTGTACCATCTACCAGGAAAAATTAGGGCCAGGCGCCCTTGATTGACCTTACTGATGCTAGTCAGCATGGTTACCAGTCCTTTTGCACTGCCCCATGTGCCAATAGGCTGATGATGAGGACGGATACCAGTCGTTTTGTACCATCAGCCATCCATAGCGTGGGGGAAGCAAGGATGTTGGTGTTGAGTGCTGCACCATCGCGTCTATCTGCAGCATTCAGTAAAGATAGGGTGACATGTAAAAGAGTCTAGAGAGGATTGTTTTCCCTTTCACTTCTGGGGGTGGGTGGGGGTGTGCGTAAATTGCCTAGCTATGCTCTGACCCACCGCGGACACTGTTTTTGACCCTAGAAGCATTTGGAGCTCAGCCAAGAATGCAAATGCTTTTCAGAGACTGCAGGAACTGTGGGATAGCTTGAGTCCTCCAGTCCATGAGCATCCATTTGATTCTTTGGCTTTCCGTTACGCTTGTCACGCAGCAGTGCGCTGAGTCCCTGCTATGGCATCTGTCTGGAGATATTTAAAAAATGATTTTGAGCGCTGATAGAACAGATTTGCCTGCCCTTACAGCGATCACGTCCGCATCGTCCATGCGGGAGCTCTTTCTTTATTTTGATTTTTAACTGCATCACCACCCGTGCTGATCGGAGCTCCACGCTGGGCAAACAGGAAATATTCAAAAGTTCGCGGGGCTTTTCCTGTCTACCTGGCCACTGCATCCGAGTTCAGATTGCTGTCCAGAGCGGTCAGTGGTGCACTGTGGGATACCGCCCGGAGGCCAATACCGTCGATCTGCGGCCACACTAACCCCAATCCGATATGGTAATACCGATATTAGCGCTACTCCTCTCGTTAGGGAGGAGTACAGAAACCGGTTTAAAGAGCCCTTTATACCGATATAAAGGGCCTCTTAGTGTGGACGGGTGTGGCGTTAAATCGGTTTTACGCTCCTAAAACTGGTTTAAACGCCTAGTGTAGACCAGGCTTAAGTCTGCATCAGAAACTTGTTTCTGTTAGGCACAGGGAGTTAACTTTTTTTGTTTGCTGACCAGCACGTAGTTTTTCATGCTAGCAATGACAGAGGGAATGGTTGTTCTTCTAGTAGTGTTCAAGTAGGGTGACCAGATGAGAGGAATAAAATATCGGGACACATGGAGGCACGGGGGGAGTCTGCTGGCGGAACAGGGAGGGGGAAAAAAAAAAAGCCAAGTGCTGCCAGCGGAGCGCAAAATCCAGTGTGTCCCGACCAAAGATCGGTTGGGATGCGGGACAAACACCTTATCTGGATGTCTGGTCACCCGGTGTTCAAGTAGTGTTCCTATGAGTGCTCCACTGTAGGTGTGCTTATGTCCCTGTGCTGCTGATCGGAGAACTTCGGTAGCAGTGTCTGTTAGTCCCACACATGCACTGTCTCTCCTTGTGCCCCACAACATGCGCAGGCTAACTCCTGAGTTCCTTCTCAACTGCCCGGGCTAGAGATGGAACTATTAGCAGTCCATTAGCAACCATTACCTTTGTTTACATTCCTACAGCTTGTTAGTTGCCCCAGTAGTAGTTGTAGTTTTTCTTTTTACTTTCTCTCCTCCCTCCCCCGCCCCTCCAAAAAAAGGTGTTATTGTCCCACTTTTTCATACCCCAACAGGTATGCCCAATTCACCAGGCTTCAAGAAGTGCCTCTCCTGCAAAAAGGCTATCCCTGTAGCAGGCAAGCACTCCTGCTGCATATGCTGCCTTGGGGAAAGTCACATTCCACAGAAGTGTGGTCTCTGCCAGCAACTCAGGTACGGGTCTTGCAAGGACAGGGAGTTGAGACCGAAGATCATTTTCATGGAGGCAGTCCTCCCTGGATTCATGCCGAAAGTCAGCTGGCAGACATGAGTCTTCCCCACAGCCCTCAATATCCAAGGACGATGTGTTGAAGAAATCAGCCACTGACCCCTCATCAAAAAAGATAGTGTGAAGTCCCCAGAGTGAGCCCCGAGCCACCCATAAACGATCTCTGTCACTCTTGGTATCCTCTGTACTGTCAGCACCAAGATAATCCCAGCCCAGTACCGACAGTTCATGAAGATCTGGGGCAGCAGGTGCCATTGACGTGCCTACAGACCCAATGGGCATGGGCACTGAGTCAATGGCACTGAAGGACAAAGGCAGAAGCCAGCACTCCACTAAGATGATGCTACCGGTGTGCACTGCTCCACCAGCACCATTATCAATGCCCCATTCAGCCCTGGAGCGATCAGTTTGGGCAAGATCTCCAACCCCCCTAGTACTGCCAGTGGCACCAAGTTGGTCGGTATCACTGGAATTCCAGCACTAGAGAGACCTCCGTGTAGCCAATGTACTGTAGTCTCCACTTTTCGGTACTGGGACCTCGGTGCCAAGTCATCTTCTGGCACAAGAGTCTTCCCTGCTGCCCTGCCATGCTCCCCCACTTTCTAGTGCAGACTCAGACAGCGAACCAGAGGAAGCTGTGTTACAATACTCCTCCCAGGCTCCCTATGTTGCCCAATATCAACAAGGCCCCTGAACATACCCTCAGATGGCCCTACCACCACTGTTTTGGTACAGCCAACCATGAGCACCGCTACCGGGCTCTATACCACCCCTCCAGTAGCCATACAGGGATCCTTAGGCTGCATATTGCCCTCATGCTTCTCTGGCTTCTAGCCTCACCCAAGAACCCCCAAGACGCTCCCCTTGGCCACAGCATCCCAAGCCTCAGAACCTCCAGAAGAGATCATGGAGGAAAAGGAAGACACCATTGAGGAAGAGATGACTTTGAGGACCACCAATATCCTCTTCCTCCCCAGATGAAGCCATCATGCCTCCGCCACCATCCTTGGCCAATGACTTCTACCTTTTCCAGGACCTAGCAAAGAGAGTGGCAGATACTCTACAGATACTATTAGAAGTAGTCAAGGACACCCATCCCAAGCTCCTTACAATCCTCCTTGTCCTCCAAAATAGCTCTCTCCTAGACCCCACAAAAGCCATATGGCAGAACACAGCATTGGTGGAGCCTACCTGCAAGTGATTAAAAATATATGTAATAAAATGTTGCAGTGAAGGAGACAGTTCCTCTTCTCCTGCCCTCCACCCAACTCCTTTGTGGTAGACGCTATCAACTCTCGTGACCGGTTGTGAAGTACCACTGGATTTATCTCCCACTTGTCATCATGTGGGAATTTGCAACTGAGACCAACTGCTATCGAGTTTTGAGTGGCTGGGAGGTAAGCCGCTGATAGTGTGACATTGTGGGAAATGCACCAGTTCCACAGTCTCATTACTTCTGCACAGAAGTAGGGCAACCTGGCTCCCCTTTTTTGGATAATGTAGTACGTATATGTTATATTGTCTGTTAGGACTCTCGTGGGTGATCCCTTGATCAGCAGGAGGAAATGGGCACAGGTATTCCTGACCACCCTGAGTTTGAGAAGGTTGATGTGGAGGGATATCTGGGTGGATGACAACCTGCCTTGTGTTGTGAGGTCGTTTAGATGTGTGCCAGCCTATCAGGGATGCATTTATGGTGAGAAAAAAAGATGGGGAAGTTTGTGAAAAGGGGATCCCCTTGCAAACGTTTACTGGGTCTTTACTCTAGTCTAAGGATAGTGGATAGTGACAGACATTTGTCTAGCCCAGGGGTAGGCAACCTATGGCACGCATGCCAAAGGCGTCACGTGAGCTTATTTTCAGTGGCACTCACACTGCCTGGGTCCTGGCCACTGGTCTGGGGGGCTCTGCATTTTAATTTAATTTTAAATGAACCTTCTTAAACATTTTAAAAACCTTATTTACTTTACATACAACAATAGTTTAGTTATATATTATAGACTTATAGAAAGAGACCTTCCAAAAACGTTAAAATGTATTACTGGCATGTGAAATCTTAAATTAGAGTGAATAAATGAAGATTCGGCCCACCACTTCTGAAAGGTTGCTGACCCCTGGTCTAGCCTGTCTCTGGTCTGTAAAGTGAACTGAACCACATCTGGTGGCATCGCATGTGAAGCCTGGCATGTGGTATTACCACTGTGCCTGCTGCCAGATGCCCCAAGAGTCGTAGGCAGTGTCTGGCTGATATTTGTGGGCTGTTTTGAATGGTCTCTGAGTGTGGCCAAAGGACGGAGTCTGCGTTGAGGTAGGAAAGCTCTGGCCTGTAAAAATTTGAGGTCCGCACCTATGAATTCCACTTCCACTGCACTGGAGCAAGGGTTGATATCTGTTCGCGATTTATCTGAACAAGAAATGTTCATGCTACTGCTTGAGAGCAGGGATGCGGCAACACTCCCTGGGCAATGCTCTTCTTTTCCCTAGGGCAGGGATCTTCTCTGTGCCTTTCCTCTGTTTCTCCCTACTGGTGAAGGTCCTATTAAAAATAAAAAGAGACGGCGCATACGTTATACTGATTGCTCCCACTTGGCTGACACAGACTTGGTGCCGTTACCTGTCATAACTCACAGCATGCCCGCCGATCTCTCTCCAATCCACTCCAGAACTGCTGTTGCAGAACGAAGGATGCACCCTACGTCCCAATCTGGGAATTTCTTCTCCTCAAGGCTTGGCTCCTTCATGGTTCCAGTGTATAAAGAGCTCCTGCTCCAAGGGGGTACAAGAGAGACCTCTACACAGTAGAAAGTCCTCAACACGATGGACTTAACTAAAAAAAAGTGGGCCAGGTTTTGGATTTGGTGCACTTCCCATCAAATCTCCCAGACATCCGTGGCTCTTCCAAAGATCTTAGATTATATTCTGACTCTAAAAAAAATTTGGGACTATCTCTGAGCTCCCTCAGGGTCCACTTGGCAGCAATAGCAACGTATCACTGCCAAGTAAAGTGATACCCAGTGTTATCTCACCCGATCACGAAATGATTCCTTAGGGGTATAGTAAACTTTCCCCTACAACCCAGATATCCTACCCCCTTATGGGACCTGAACCTGGGATTGAGAGGCCTGATTAGATCTCCCTTTGAACCTATGGCCATCTGCTCGCTTACACACCTTTCAATGAAGACAGCCGTCCGGATAGCAAACACCTCGGCTAGGAGGAAAAAGTGGCTCTGATGGCACATCATCTCCCCCCGCCCCCCAAATGGTATTCTTTTGGGACAAGGTTATGATCAGGCCACATCCAAAATTTATTCCTAAAGTAACCTCCCTGTTCCACATGAAAGCAATTGATGCACCTTCCAATTTTATACCCCAAACCTCACTGTGACATCAGGGGGTGCTATATTACACACACTAGATGTAAGGAGAGCCCTAGCCTTTCCCTGGATAGGACAATGGCTTTCAGGAAGTCTCCTAAAGTTTTTCTCTCTATCGTGGGAAGGTCTAAGAGCTCAGCAATATCAGCCCAGAGACTCTCCAAGTGGGTTTCAAACTACATTAGACAATGTTCTCAGATCCGCCACATGACCCTGCCAGATAGCATTTGCACACACTCCACAAAGTCGATCTCTTCATCTGTCACCTTCTTTAAGAATGTCCCTATCTCAGTATCAGAGGGGTAGCCGTGTTAGTCTGAATCTGTAAAAAGCAACAAAGAGTCCTATGGCACCTTATAGACTAACAGATGTATTGGACCATAAGCTTTCATGCGTCTGACGAAGTGGGTATTCACCCACGAAAGCTTATGCTCCAATACATCTGTTAGTCTGTAAGGTGCCACAGAACTCTTTGTTGCTTTTCCCCATCTCAGGAATCTGTAGAGCAGCAACATGGGTGTCACTCCGCATCTTCGCAGAACATTATGCGATCACTGGAGACTCCACCTCAGATGCCATCTTTGGCTCCACAGTATTATCATCTGTAACTGACCTGACTCCAAAGCCTCAGCCCTCCAGTAGGGATGTTGCTCACTGTAGGTGACCCCTGATCGCTAATAGGGATGCTACTTGCAGAAGTAGTAGTTACTCGCCCTGTGCAGTAACGATGCTTCTTCTATAAGCAGTGAAGGGATGCAAGCACACCTACAGTGGAGCACCCATAGGGACACACCTCTCAAAGAATCATTGTTATTGCACAAGAATCATTGTTACTGCATTTCTTTCTTGTAGGAAACTGCAATGCAAAGCCCATACTAGACAACTTAATTAGGATAATGAATATTTAATACTGCAGCCTTTTCCTGAAATAATTTAATTTTGCTGTCTGCTCTGATCAAAAAAGTCTTTTATCAAACTCTTGAAATGACTAACCCAGGGTAATCATCTTTAAGGCTTAAAGGGGTTGAGGACTTGTATCACACAGAATCTCAAGTGTGAGCCCTGTTCTAACGTCAAAACTCTGATTAATAACACTTCTCTAGCATCTGCTATCCAAAAATCTCAAAGCATTTTACAAGTATTAAGGAATTCTGTCTCTCACAACTCCTATCAATATTATTCCTGTTTTACATTTTGGGAACATGAAAAGGTGAAGTGACTTGCTTAAGATCACACAAAGCCTAGAGTAGAGGATAGATCTCTGGACTTCTGGTCCTGTGCTTTAGCCACAAACCTACTAATGTAAGTTGCCTTTGCTATTAGACAAGTAGAAAAACACACACATTACTGTTAAGCAATATTGCAAAGATTAAATTATTTTAAGGACTTTAAATGCCCACTCCTTTTTCTTTCTTTTAAAAAGCTTTCAAGTGATCCTTGGCTCACTAAGATTTGCAGATGGTTATGCATGATCTGGATAGAATGATGTAATATGTGTTTTGGCTCTGGTGAGGAAGCAAACTTGTACAAAGCTAATCTCAGTCACTCAGAATTTTCCTGTTCTAATTTTAGTCCTTTAGACATTCTAACACATTTACCATCTGCCATGCCGAGCCTTTAAAAATCTCCATCTCCAAACAAGGCACAAGTCAGGATAGCTGTCCTGTTTGCTATCTTTCCAGTAGCCCCACTTTGTCAGTCCATACCAAATTAATGATAAAGCTCCTCCCCTTTTTTGCATCCCCTCCATCCATATGGGAATTCTTTGCCATGCAGCAATGGATTAGTGATATAAGCCTTTTCCATTTCTAAAGGTGCCTTGGATCAAGATTGACTTTATCAGCTGACACCAATATGGTAATAAGGGAGTGCAAAACTGATTTGAAAGACTATACTCAAGGAGTAGTTATCAATGATTCACTGTCAAATGTGAGAGATGTATCTTGTGGGGTTCTGCAGGGTTCTGGCACTATTCAGTATTTTTGTTAATGACTTGAATAATAGAGTGGAGAGTACGCTTATAAAATTTGTAGATAACACCAAGTTGGAAGGACAGGTTTAGAATTCAAAATGATCTTGACTAGGGCTGTCGATTTAATCACAGTTAACTCACGCAATTAACTCAAAAAAATTAATTGTGATTAATTAGTTTTAATCTCACTGTTAAGCAATAGAATACCAATTGAAATTTAAATATTTTTGCTGTTTTTCTACATTTTCAAATATTTGATTTCAATTTACAACACAGAATACAAAGTATATAGTGCTTGCTTTATTTTTTATTACAAATATTTGCACTGTAAAAATGATAAAAGAAATAGTATTTTTCAATTCACTTCATACAAGTACTGTAATGCAATCTCTATCATGAAAATGCAACTTACAAATGTAGATTTTTTTTGTTACATAACTGCACTCAAAAACAAAACAATATAAAATGTTAGAGCCTACAAATCCACTCAGTCTTATTTCTTGTTCAGCCAGTTGCTAAGACAAACAAGTTTGCTTACCTTTACAGGAGATAATGCTGCTCACTTCTTACTTACAATGTCACCAGAAAGTGAGAACAGGTGTTCGCATGGCACTGTTGTAGTCAGCATTGCTAGGAATTTACGTGCCAGATATGCTAACCATTTGTATGCACCTTCATGCTTTGCCCACCTTTCCAGACGACATGCTTCCATGCTGATGACACTCGTTAAAAAAAAATGCATTAATTAAATTTGTGACTGAATTCCTTGGGGAAGAACTGTATATCTCCTGCTCTGTTTTACTCACATTCTGCCATATATTTCATATTATAGCAGTCTTGGATGATGACCCTGCTCATGTTGTTCATTTTAAGAACACTTTCACCGCAGCTTTGACAAAATGCAAAGAAGGTACCAATGTGAGATTTCTATAAATAGCTACAGCACTTAACCCAAGGTTTAAGAATCTGAAGTACCTTCCAAAATCTGAGAGGGACAAGATGTGGAGCATGTTTTCAGAAGTCTTAAAAGAGCAACACTCCAATGCAGAAACTACAGAACCCGAACCACAAAAAAAAAAAAAATCAACCTTTTGTTGGTGGCATCTGACTCAGATGATGAAAATGAATGTGCATCAGTCCGTACTGGTTTGGATTGTTATTGAGCAGAATGCTTCATCAGCATAGAAACATGTATTCTGGAATGGTGGGCAAAGCATGAAGGGACATATGAATCTTTACCACATCTGGCATGTAAATATCTTGCAACGCTGGCTACAACAGTGCCATGCGAACGCCTATTCTCACTTTCAGATGACATTGTAAATAAGAAGTGGGCAGCATTATCTCCTGCAAATGTAAACAAACTTGTTTGTCTGAGCGATTGGCTGAATAAGAAGGAGGACTGAGTGGATTTGTAGGCTCTAAAGTTTTACATTGTTTTGTTTTTGAGTGCAGATTTTTTTGTACATAATTCTTTATTTGTAAGTTCAACTTTCATGATAGAGATTGCACTATAGTACTTGTATTAGTATTTTTCAATTCACTTTTTTCTTTTTTACAGTGCAAATATTTGTAATAAAATAAAGTGAGCACTGTACACTTTGTATTCTGTGTTGTATTTGAAATCAATACATTTGAAAATGTAAAAAACATCCAAAATATTTAAATGGTATTCTATTATTGTGTAACAGAGCGGTTAATCACGATTAATTTTTTTAATCGCTTGACAGCCCTAATCTTGACAAATTGGTCTGAAATCAACAAGATGAAAGTCACTAAAGACAAGTGCAAAGTACTACACATAGGGAGGAAAAATCAAGTGCACAACTATGAAGTGGGGAATAACTAGCTAGACAGTAATACTGCTGAAAAGGATTTGGGGGTTATACTGGATCACAAATTGAAAGAGTCAACAATGTAATGCAGTTGCTAAAAATATTAATATCATTCCAAGGTATATTAACAGGAGTGTCATATGTAAGAAATGGGAAGTAGTTGTCCCGTTCTGTTTGGCACCAACAGAGGCGGCTCCAGACCCCAGCAAGCCAAGCGCGCGCTTGGGGCGGCATGCCGCGGGGGGCACTCTGCCGGTCGCCGGGAGGGTGGCAGGCGGCTCCGGTGGACCTTCCACAGGCGTCCCTGCGGAGGTTCCGCTGGTCCCGCGTGGCTTCGGTGGAGCCGCGGGACCCTCCGCAGGCACGCCCGCGGAAGGTCCACCGGAGCCGCAGGACCAGCGACCGGCAGAGCGCCTCCTGCGGCATGCCGCCCTGCTTGGGGCAGCGAAATGTCTAGAGCCGCCCCTGGGCACCAAGGCACCTGGAGTTCTGCGTCCAGTTGTAGGCACCACACTTTAAGAAAGATATGGGCAAATAGGAGAGAGTCCAGAGGAGAGCAACAAAAATTATAAATGGTTAGAAAATCTGACCTATGGGAGCAGTTAAACTGGGCATGTTTAGCTTTGAGAAAAGATTGAGAATGGGATCTGATAAATCTTCAAATATCTTAAGGGCTGTTACAAAGAGGAAAGCGATAAATTGTTCTCCATGTCTGCTGAAGGTAGAACAAGATGTAATTGGTTTAATCGTAGCAAGGGAGATTTAGGTTAGATATTAAGAAAAAGTTTATAACTATAAGGATATTTAAGCTCTGGAACAGGTTATAAAGGGAGATTGTGGAAGGTTTTTAAGAACAGGTTAAAGTGTTAGACAAACACTTGTCAGGGATGATCTAGGGCAGTGGTTCTCAAACTTTTTTTTCCACAGACCACTTGAAAATTGCTGAGGGTCTCAGCAGACCACTTAATGATCTTTCCAAATGTTGTTTGTACCGTTAGCTAACTATTGTAAAGCGCTTTGGATAAAAGCACTATATATAAAAAAAAAATCTTAATATTTTTTGTTGTTCTATAAATAAAAGCACATAACTCATATTTTAATATCAGTAGTCTTACCTTTCTAATGCAATGGATGTGTGCTCTCCTTCCTGCCGCGGCAGCCCCTGAGCTGGGGCTGGGAAGGAGGGGGGTCTCTCCCCGCCAGCCGCAGCCCCTGTAGCTGGAGAAAGTCACCTCTTTTTCTCTGGCCGCCACAGCCCTGCACATTCCAAATTTCCCCCACCGCCTCTTCTGACCCCACTGCCCCCTCCCACCTACCCTCTAATCACCCCCAAGACCACCAACTCACTTTACATGTGCATCTTCTCCAGGGTCCAGGCACCTAATTAGTGGAGCCACACCTGTGGGAACTTTAATTAGGTGGGTGGCCTTTCATTTTCTTGAGTGCGGCCGCCCAGGTGCACACCTTAGAGGAAACTATCTGCGGACCACCTGAATGGAGCTCACGGACCACGGTTTGAGAACCTCTGGTCTAGGTTACTTGGTCCTGCCTCAGCACAGGGGACTTGATTTGATTACCTCTCCAGTCCTACATTTGTATGATTCTATAAGTTACTCATAAAATTCCACCTCCTAAAGGTGGTCCCTCAGATCAGTACACTCCCTGCCGTCTATCAAGGTTGGTGATAAATTCCCCTTTCTGAGGGAGCCCAAAGTAGCAAGTACTATATATGCCTCTTGGCTATCTGATTGTTTATGCATCTTCCTTCATTGTAAAACCAGAACAATTCCTTTTGTGAAATGCTTCTGTTTGCTGATTATAGGGCAAGGAATATGCATAGTCTCACTAAAGCACAGCTGTCCTCAAGAGACAACCCTATGAAACACAGTTTTCCCCTCCCATTAGGGCCAATCCACCTGCTGTTTCTCACTTAAATTAGGGACTAGACAAAGGATTCTTAAGCAGGTCTGTTCCCTGAATACCCATCTTCTGAGTTATTTTTCTTAAGTCACAAGATATAGAAAGCCTAGAACCGAAGCTGGGTGTGTAGTGCAGTGCTGCTTTCATGGAAAAGCAGATTTACGGCTAGGCTTTGGGTCTCAAGCATGAAGAGATGGGATTTTGGAGCCCTCTGTAAAGACTCTTTCATTATGTTGCAGAGCAGCTGCACTGATACAGCTAAGAAATAGCAGTTGTGGGTATCATACCTGTTGGCGCCTCTTCTGAATTACTGGAAAGGTGCCTCTGACAGGAGGAACAGACACAATTTGGAGAACAAGGTACTTATTCCAGCTCCCCTTCCCCTTGGATAGGTGCTCAAGGAAAGTCTATAAGAATGACTACCTGGGAAACAGAGGAGGAGAATACCTGATTCATAGTATTGCAGGGAGGGATAGCTCAGTGGTTTGAGCATTGGCCTGCTAAAACCAGGGTTGTGAATTCAATTCTTGAGGTGGCCATTCAGGGATCTGGGGGAAAAAATCTGTCTGGGGATTGGTCCTGCTTTGAGCAGGGGGTTGGACTAGATGACCTTCTGAAGTCCCTTCCAACCCCGATATTCTATGAAATCAAATCCTAAGCAGGGAAAGTCTTTCTGGTAATGCTAAATTATTTTCTTTTTATATTCCCCTCTAATCTTCATGAATTAGCTTGAGCAAGATACGTTGTGCTAAGATGGCTTTCTTCCCCTGGTGAACTTTCCTCTATTTTACAGTGTTTTACAATAGCAATTTACCAGAGGAAACAAAGGGGAATGCTCCATTGTACCACATTAAACAGGAGGAGTTAAAAGCCATCAGTAGAGAGGTGTTTAAATCAAGTTATAATCTCTTGAGCTATATCCTTTGGAAGCCCAGTTAAGACATCTGTGGAAAGCCTGCAGAACTAATGTTATGGGAAAAATTCCAGTTAAATGCTATCCAGCTATTTCTCAGATAATGAGCACTACAGCTTTAGCAGATGCAGCAATTAGACATGGTTACTAAGGGAAACAGTCCATCTATAGTACATATTTGCACTAAAAAGTAAGAGTTATTCTCTCTTTGTTTCCCTTGGCCTGTTCTTATTGAAAGAACGGTGCTTTTTCTCTGCATTGCTAACTCACTGTGGTTTGTGTTCTTGTTGTAGTGCAAGAGAATTCAAATTAAAGTAGACTAGAGATTGCATGCTCTGAGGGGAAATTCTGTTTTCAGTGAGGACATAAATTAGATAAATTCAGTCCATCTGAAGTGAAACAAAGTATAGAGAGCTGGTGCCTAAGTTTATGACACAAATTTTAATTTGAGAAGCCCAAGATGTCAACATTTCCACTCTGTGGCCATGGGATGATAAAATGTGGAATGAGCAAAGGAGTGGAAGTTGGGAACTCCTATAGTCTAATCCTGAATGCCCTCTGCAGCTTTGGGCATGCCACTTAAACTTGACATGCATCAGTTTATCAATGCGTAAGCTGGGGAGGATGCTTGCTCACTGTTGTATTGAACCAGATGGGCTCTGAACCCACAATTTTGGCTCAAGATGCCGAAGCTGAAACCACCTAATGATGCCCTATAAATTGTGCTAATAAAACCTCTGTTTTACTGTAACAACATAAAACAGTTGTAGCTAGGGATTTGCACAAAGCTTCAGTTGGCTTGCCTCCATAAAAATATTTTAACCCTGTATAAATACACACAAAAAGCAAGGGGAAATGATTAAAGCATTTGAAATAGAAAAGATAAATAAAACTTAATGTATTTTGGTTTAGTCATTTAAAGGGAAAATCCCTAATTTTAACAGTTATTCAGATGGTATTAAAAGCACTTTTTGGGCAAAGGAAAGTCGGTTATAAATAGTAGTCCTTGAGGTCCAATCCTGTTTTTTTTAAATCAAAACTATCCAAAACAGAATAGATAAAGATTATGAAAGTACAGCTTCTGTCTGTTACTTGCAGCTCAGCTGCAGGAAAATTGCAGCGACACTACGCAGTCTTATTAGCCACTCTGGGTATGTCTGCACTGCCTCCTCCTGTCCCTAGGCCTCAGAGCCTGAGCCCGAATGTCTGCACAGCTGCTTTAGCCCAAGTCTATAGACCCAGTCTCTGAGGGTATGGCTACACTTACGGTTTGCAGCGCTGGTAGTTTGCAGCGCTGGTCATCCAGCTGTGCAGGGCCTGCGCTGGTGTGTGGCCACACTCACAGCTACCAGCGCTGGTGTGTGGCCATATTTGCAGTATTTGCAGCGCTGTTGGGAGTGATGCATTATGGGCAGCTATCCCAGCGTTCAAGTGGCCGCAACGTGCTTTTCAAAAGAGGGGGGTGGAGTGGGGTCTAGTGTGACAGAGAGCGGGGGGAAAGAGAGAGGGGATTTTTGGAGCCAACACTGTGTGTTTAGCTTCCTGCATTGAAAAATCAGAACATGTTTCCGACCCCTTAGTCTTAACTCTTAATTGCAAACAGCCTGCAGCCAACACGACTCCCCGCTGTTTCACTCCCTCCCTGCCTCTCATTTGATTGTTTACAGCCAGGTACAGATGATCACAGCAAACAGGAGCTCTGTTTGTTTTTTAGATAAGCAACGGAGCTCCGGAGGTTCATAACAAAACAAAGAGAGTAATTTATAAAAGCATTCTGGGATACATCCTTATCAGGGCCGGCTTTAGGAAGTGCGGGGCCCAATTCGAACAGTTTTGACGGGGCCCCGGTAGGGATGACTTTAAAAAAAAACCACCCACACGTGTTTAAAAAAAAATAAAATATAATAAAAAATACGTGGGGCTTGTACTCACCGGGCGGTGCTCCGAGTCTTGGGCGGCACTTCAGTGGTGGGTCCTTCACTCGATCCAGGTCTTCAGCAGCACTGAAGGACCCACCGAAGTGCCGCTGAAGACCCGAAGTGCCATCGGATGAGTAAAAATTAAAAAAGGTGCCTCTAGCCAGGGAAGGGCTTCTCACTGGGCGCGGGGCCCTCTTAGGCGCGGGGCCCGATTCGGGGGAATTGGTGGAATAGGCCTAAAGCCGGCCCTGATCCTTATACCCTGGAGGCCAATCACAGCGCTGGTGTGTGGCCACACTTGATGACCAGTGCTGCAGCACCAGCGCTGGAATCCTTATTCCCCATGCCGAGTGAGGTGTACGGCCAGCACTGCAGCCAAGGAGTTGCAGCGCTGGAAGTGCCCTGCAGGTGTGGCCACTTACTAATTGCAGCGCTGGTGGAGGCTTTCCAGCGCTGCAACTCGCCAGTGTAGCCATACCCTGAGACTCACTGCTGAGGGTTTTAAAATGTAGTGTAGATGTACCTCTGAGACCTGGCAAACTTTACCAGAACTGGGGTAAACCACAGGGGGGGAGGGGAATGTTTTCTTTTTAAAGCAGTGTTGTAAGGAGAGACTTGTCTTGGCTAGCTAAGCTGAACTCTTATAAGACACAAGCCAGAGAAAGGTAGGACTTAGGTAGGGGAGGAAATAAATACATAAGGGAGGGAAGTAATCAGCTGTTGCTAGGGATTCAGTTGGCCAATGGAAAGAATAATGTTGGTGGCTTAGAGGCCTGACTATCACGATGCCAGAGATCACATGTTAAAATCCAGAGTAGCTCTGGTGGCATAAATGAAAAAGGAAAGATGGTCCAATGGTTAGGGTGGTAGCCTGGAACTTTGGAGATCAGGTTCTATTCTGTGTTTCAGCTACTTCCTGTGTGACCTTGGGCAAGTCACTTAGGCTCTCACTACATGCAGTGTGTACCTGCGACCTGGGTCACGCTTTAGCCAAGCCTGTCTACACTATTCCACTGCAGAGCTACATATGCCATACACAGTGTACTCTTGTTCATACTGACATTACAGCTATACTTGTTTAATGCTTGGATTTCTGGGGGCATATCCCAGGGTTCTTAGTGCCTCACCAGCTTGAATTGCTCTAAGAATTGGTTCGTGTTGTGTTGTGGGAGAACTTGTCCTTCCCAGACCCCCTGTGCAGATGTGGTTTTAGCCCACTACTTTTAAGCTGAGGCACTTCTGGCTCTGCACACTCCTCACTTCTGTTCCTTTCAACTGGGGGACAAGCCATGGACACTAGACGAGCTGCTTCTGCTTGTGGGTGAGTACTTGAGTCGCTGTTAGGCAAGATGCCGGACAACATTTCAGGAGCACTTTCTGAGATGCGGAAGGGACTCGGAGGGGTTTCATTCATGGCAGCAATGATGAATGCTGCAATTTCTATGTAGACTGGTGCATGGGGTGCAGAACAACCAGCACAGCATAGTGGGTCCACATCATCACACAGACCTGGGAAGACCAGTAGTGGCTCCAAAACTTCCACAAAAGGAAGCAGACCTTCATGGAGTTGTGTGAGTTGCTTGCCATGACCGTCTGGTGCCAGAACATTCGATTGAGGGAGGCTTTACCAGTACAGAGTCGGTTGCAGTTGTACTCTGGAAGCTTTCTACCCTGCACAGCTACAGGTATGCTGCAAACCATTTTGGTATTGAAAAGGCAACTGTTGGGATTGCAGTAATGGAGATTTGTGAGGCAGTTAACATTGTGGGATACCCATGGGTGGCGGGCATTAAAAATGTGCCTGAAATAATTGCTGGCTTTCAGAGGATGAGATTTCCAAACTACGCTGGGGTCATTGATAGCATACATGTGCCCATAATTTGCTTGCAAGAAGGGGCAAGTGATTGTCAGATACAAAGGGTAGTACTCCCTGATTCTGCAGGCCTTGATCGACCAGAAGCAGGTTCATGAACATGTAATGTCAAAGTGCACGAGGCCTAGGTGCTTAGATCTGGTCTACCTGCTGGGAGAAGCAAGGACCTTATTTCCTCCTAATGACATTATCAGTGGGGTGTTAGCGTCCACTGTTGTTTTGGTGGACCCCACCTATGCACTTCTGCCATGACTCATGAATCCATACCCTGATATCAGAGGGCCTAGCAAGACAAGGTTCAATTACACACTTGAAAGTTGCAGGATGGTAGTGGAGTGCACATTTGGCAGGCAGAAGAGAAGATGGCACCACCCACCGAACCGTTTGGATGACATTGTGGCCAATGCCATCTGTGTGATTATGGTCTGCTGCACCCTACACAACAAATGCAATGTTAAAGATGAGTATTTTTCTGTGGAGTGGTCTCAAGACCTTGCTGGTTTGCAGGTCTGATACTGTCAATCAGAAAGTGCACCTGTCATAGCTGGAGCTGGGTCCAGGCATGCAAGGGAAATAAGGGATGCTTTTTGTCCCCCGTCTTTAGAAGGCAGGGTGGTGTGAATGAGATGTGATGCTGTAAAGGTAACCTGTAATGGTTTTGTAACCTCCTTCCATCAAAACTGACCAATCAAAACACATGTATGTTACAAGCAGAGACAAACTTTATTCTAGAGTACAGCCCCCAGCACACTGCCTTCTCTTAGGAATGTTGTACTGACAGATTAGTTAATGTTTGTAAACTGCTTTGAGGATGAAAAAAGGCTTAGGTAAGTGCTAAATATTCTGTCATATTTACAAAAACATCAAACTATTGAACACTTCATATGCTGCCAAGTTAGTCCATCTTAGGAAAGTGCTTATTGCACCTATGACTTTCCATTTGTATGTAATATGGTAGCAAGCAACACAAGGAGTCAAACTTGGCAAAAGGTATTTATATTAAAATACATCATCATTCAATAATGGTCAGTTTAAAATTAGATTGCACCAATAAATGAACTGTAGGAGGAAATCCTGAATGGGCAGGGAATGAATTCAGTGATGTATTAAGTCTCTTCTACTGATTTCTGAGATGAGTTTGCTCTCCACTGAGTAGTGGTTCTGGAGCTGTGAAACCACATCTTTTCTAAGCCCCTACTTTCAGGTTATTACAGATTTTTGAAAACACTGATTTTTAGGCTGAAATATCTCTATTGTGTTTGCAAAACAAAGACTACGTATTTAAAAAAAAATTATTGGAACGTTTGAAGAAAACTGAGCTCCCAGTGAGACGCTGTGTCCAAAAGCACTAATGTAATCCTTGGGTTTGGTGAAGAGCCGCAAAAATGATTAAAGGATTAGAAAACATACCTTACAGCATTAGACTGAAGGAGCTTAATCTATTTGATTTAACAATGAGAATGGTAAGGGATGACTTAACCATAGTTTATAAGTACTTATATGGGGAGTAAAAATTTGACAGTGGGCTCTTCTGTCTAGCAGAGCAAGATATAACAAGATCCAATGGGTGGAAGTAAGAGTGAATAAAAATTGAAGATTTAAAAAAATATATTGGATTTTTTTATTTAAATTAATACTTAAAAAAATAAACTTGTAACTTATAAATCGATTGAGCTCTTTCAGTCTATTGCTGTAAGGTATGTTTTCTAATCCTTTAATCATTCTTGAGGCTCTTCACCAAGGATTACATTAGCGCTTTTGAACACAGCCTCTGACTGGGTGGTCCTGTGCATCAGGCAATACATTTTTTTTGACTGTTTTGCAATGCTGAATTAATATAAAGTCTCATTGTTTACAAAAACCAAAACATTGTGCCCTGCAGTTCCTCGGACTTGGGTTTTTGGTGGCCCCTCAGAAGGAATGAACTACTATATTGTGTTTTTTTCCACTGAAAATGTCACAGAACTTAAGGACGGCCGTACAGAGTCAGACCAATGGCCCATCTAGCCCAGTGTCCTGTCTTCAGACAGTGGCCAATGCCAGATGCTTTTGAGGGAATGAACAGAACAGGGCAGTTATCGAGTGATCCATCTGCTGTTGTCCACACCCAACTGCTGATAGTTAGAGGCTTAGGATACCCACAGCCCAGGGTTGCATCCCTGATCATCTTGGCTAGTAGCCACTGGTGGACCTATCCTCCATGAACTTACGTAATTATTTTTTTAACCCAGTTTTAGTTTTGATCTCCACAACATCCCCTGGCAATGAGTTCCACAGGTTGACTGTGCATAATATAAAGTCATACTTCCTTTTGTTTGTTTTTAACTTGCTGCCTATTAATTTCATTGAGTGACTCCTGGTTTTTGTGTTATTTGAAGGGGTAAATAACACTTATTCTCTACACCATTCATTATTTTATAGACCCCTATTTTATGCCCCCTTAGTCGTTGTGATGGGATTCCCAGGGTGCAGCCTGGACTGTCAGACCACTAAGCCCTCAGTCCTACGAACCTGAGGTATCTATCTCACTCTGTGATGCTGTGTCAAGCCACAAACCTCTGGCAGGTACTACACTACACAGACATCCACAGACAGGGACACACCCAACTAAGTTACATGAATGCTTTCCCCAGCCACCCATGAACCAACACTAGAGAGGCTCCAGCCAATTCCCCCCAGCTTCCCAGTCTTGTACCCCAAAACTGTACCATATTGCACTGATCAGAAGCCTGACCACCATAAGTTCATTATCCAGTTCTCCACTTCTACAAAGGAAAGTGGAGCCTTTGTAACCTGAGCAAATTTTCCAAGCACTTCAACCAAAACACACTGTTTAGATAAAATATAAAACAGATTTATTAACTACAGAAAGATAGGGATTTAAAGTGATTATAAGTAGCAAGCATAGAGATCAAAGATGGTTTCTTAAGAAATGAATATACATTTGCAGTCTACAAACTAAACAGGATTTGAATCATTCAGAGTCTCACCCTGACAGATGGTACAAACAGGTTATAGATCTTCAATAGAACTGCATTCCAGCCCAGGACCACCCTCTTCCAGTTCAAAGTCTTTTGTCCTCTAGATGTGTTTCCAGATGTTGAGTTATGGAGGAATGAGGCTAAGTCAGGGGTAGGCAACCTCTGGTACACGTGCCGAAGGCGGCACATGAGCTGATTTTCAGTGGCACTCACACTGCCTGGGTCCTGGCTACCGGTCCGGGGGGCTCAGCATTTTAATTTTAAATGAAGCTTCTTAAACATTTTTAAAACCTTATTTACTTTACATACAACAATAGTTTAGTTGTATATTATAGACTTATAGAAAGAGACCTTCTAAAAAGGTTAAAATGTATTACTGGCATGCGAAACCTTAAATTAGAGGTGAATAAATGAAGACTTGGCACACCACTTCTGAAAGGTTGCCGACCCCTGGGCTAAGTGATGATGTCACTTCCCCTTTTGCTGGAAAGACCTTTGCTCTGACATGGAAATCCAGCAGTCCCCCTTGGTCTAGCAATCTCCATTGTCTACATGTGCTTTCTTAGAAGTCTCCATTGTATACAGTTCCTGGGATAGTGGATTCTTTCCTTGATGTGTGTTAATGAGTCATTTACCTCTTTTTGGCTTCTCCATTGTTGTACCTGAACGGTGTTCCCAACCTCACAACATATTTGTTACATACAGAGCAATATTTCATAACCTCATATACAATGATAGCACATACAATCCAACAGGATATTAATGTTCAGCAGATCAAGACTTTTAAAATGATACCTCACTAGGCATACTTTGTACAAAACATATATTACAGAGGTGAATATGAGAGTTCCAGGATGCTACTCTGAGGTACAGAGTGTCACTCTCAGTAATCTCTTATCCAAACTGAAAAGTCCTAGTCATTTTAATCTCTACCCATATGGAAGCAGTTCCAAAACCCTAATAATTTTTGTTGCCCTTCTCTGTACCTTTTCCAATTCTAACATATCCTTTTTGAGATGGGGTGACCAGAACTGCACACAGTATTCAAGGTGTGAGTGTAACAGAGATTTATAAAGATTAGTGCTGTGAATGTATTTCTTCTGGATCAAAGCCTGAAGCAGCACCTCATTGAACTAAATAGAAAGGCTGCCATTATCTTCTCTGGACATTGGATCAGGGTCTGTCAGACCATTTTCTTCAAAATCAAGGCTGGTGGATTAGCTGATTGGGAGGGAGTTTGTTATCCAAAACGTCATGTGGTCTAAGTTTGAAAGGCGCTGAGCATTCACAAATCCCACCAACCTCAGTAAGAGCTGTAGGTGTTTACGATCTTTGAATATCATTACAGTTGTTTTCTTGTTAGCTTTACATGGACAGGATGAACTATTACTTGAACATAAACTATTTTGCTTTCTTCCAGACATGCCGGTGAATGCAGGAGCCCTTTGAGGGTGTGTTCTATCTGCAACATTGCCCTTTTTCTTAACTTTGGGTCCTTTATGAAAAAGATACTTTCTCTTTCTTTACCCTATTACCATAGGCTGTGCCTTTCATATTTCTATGCCAGAAGCTCTAGGAAACACCTGCCACTGGGAGATTAGGACAGTAATAAAATGGATTGTTTACTTTTTCATGGATTGTGCATTCATTTCTCAATTGTGCATAAATTGTTGCAGTATATCTGTGGCACACTCACTCACCTAATTTATCCCAGAAGAACTAGAATATTGAACCCATTAGCTTTGAAACAGTGCCCATTAATGAGAGAGAGAAATGAAGGGCTGAAAGAGATGCAGTGAAATTGGTAAAGGGGTGGGGCAGAGGCAGTAGATGGGGAAGCATGCTCATTGGCTTACCTTCCTTGGCTCTCATTGATCCTGCCAGGATTTTAGATTTTTGTTTTGTTTGTTTCTCACCCTGGGTGATGAGACCAACTTCCAGGTGTGTCTCGCAGACTGAGGTTTCCTTTTTTGTAAATAAATGATTTGCATTTTCTTTGTTGCTTCTTGGACTTTTGGCTAAGATCAAATGTAGGATTGTCTTTGTCTGGCATGCAGACTAATTAATATACAGCTGGGAGTACTGGTGCTGCGCATAAAGACCCTAGACCACATCATCCCGACCACCAGAACGATGCTGGAAAGAACCCTGAAAGACGCCTCTGCCACTATGCCGAGACCCTCAAGCGGAAGTCGGACTAGGGCAAGGTGTTTGAGGTGTCCAGCAAGTGGGATGGCCAGCAACCACTTCCTCCCCGGGGGCAGCTTCACCAGGTTCACCTGGTGTTTCGTCCACCAGGCCCAGCTCAACTGTGTCCCCCTCAACAGAGCCATCCACTGTGGCAACTAGGACAAGCGCTGCAGGAAGTGCAGCTACGCCAACAAGACCCTGCCCCATGTCCTTTGTGGATGCAAACAGCACTCCGGAGCCTGATGGCACTGCCACAACGCCATCCAGAACTGGCTGGTGAAAGCCATCCCACCGTCCCTGGGGAAGATCACCGTCAACTCCGCCATCCCCGGGACAGACAGCTGACTGTGACCCGACATTGTTGTGATGGACGCAGAAAAGAAGAAGGTCCTCATGGTAGACGTCATGGTACCATTTGAAAACAGGTCACCGGCCTTCCACGAGGTCTGAGCACGGAAGGCATTGAAGTACACTCTGCTGTCCAGCACCCTGAGAGCCCAGGGCTATGAGGTCCAAATACACGCCCTGATCGTGGGAGCCCTGGGCTCGTGGAACCCCCACAATGAGCCAGTACTGAGAGTGTGTGGAGTCGGGCAACGCTACGCCTAGCTCATGAGACAGCTCATGGTGTCCGACACCATCAGGTGGTCCAGAGACATTTATATGGAACACATCACAGGACACCATCAATACCACGTTGAGTAATCAAGACCACCAACCAGGGAAATAACCCACTTCCTTTCCTGATGAACCATGGGATGCACCCCACCCATGTACTTATTCGCTACACTGATACTGACTTGGACTCTTTATACATTCCATGGGTGGCGTACCCAAGCCCACTTATCCACTGACGCTTTAAAAACTCCCGCACCCCAGTCTGGGTCTATGCTGGTTATGTGATACATATGTATCTCATGATCCTTGTAACTGATACCTGTAATCCCTCATAACTCAAGCCTGACCCCAGATGTACAGTACCTTCCCTCTTAACTTGTGTATATTTAATTTTAAACATTAACTAAAATAAAAAATTTAAATTTGTCTTTGTCTGGTATGTAGCCTAATTAATACACAGTAGTAGAAATGTTTTATGCCTGTTTAATTGCATCATTAAATAATATATTACACTGCTTTTTCTACAACTTAAAGATATAATATCAAAACACAAGGTTTCAGGGTTAAAGGTGGAAAGCGTAGGCTACCTCTTTATCCTGGAACTTTTCTGACACCCTTATTGTTTGCTTGGTGGAATAACATCATATTGTGTAAAACGTAACAACCTCTGAATTACTAGCAGCTTGGTCCCTCTCCCTGTAAAATTGCAGACATCCTTTTCACATCATTCTGCCCTCTCCAGCATTCCCTCTCTTTGGCTGCAATCCCTCACTGAAAACTTCTGTTTGCCAAGGATATGCTGGCAAGAGGAGTGAATTCTCTCCCCTCTCTTTGAAGATCTGGTATCATTCATTAGCATATGAGAAGAATGGTTGTAAATAAACTTCAAATGGTGTAGAGTGCTGCATAGTATTCATATTAATAGTCTCCTCAAAAAGCTATTGCTGGCTGGGAAAGTGCTGCACTTTTGTATCTGTGAGTAGATTTACTAGTGACCTTGCTATTAGATAGCAAGGGTTAATTCCTGGGCCTAATGGAATATTTGTCACTTGATCCTAGAACCTGGCAATGCTTCTAATGTTCTCAGATTACTGAGTTTGTCTCAACAGATGGAAAAAAGCTGGGTGGCCAAAGCATATGCCATAGAGTTGTCCAATATCCATTGTAACCACTCCTATCCTATGATTCTACCCATGACCCCCCTTTTTCTATAATATGGATGGGCAGGCCATGAATTCTGTGTATTCCAATAAGCAATGGGGATAAACTGCTCAGACCAGGATGGCGTACTGCACACTGAGACCTGTTCTCTTTGCTGACGACTTTTCTTTTTTCTATCTTTCTTTCTTTTGAAAGAACAGCTAGTTCAGAAAGGCCCAACTGCGTTATTGACATTTGGTTAGCTGCAAAGCACCTGTGGTGGTCAGCTGGAATGCCCTCTCAGTGAGCTTTCCTAATTGTGCAATGAAAAAACTTCAGTTTAACATTAGTGAAAACTACCAGATGTGGTACAATCTGCTCTCATAAGGGCAAGGAAGCCTCTCTGAGGCTGCTCCATAGGATAAATCACAAACATTTGTAGCCTAGAACAAACATTTGGGGAGTTCCAGATGAGCCTTTATAAATCTGTTAACTACCTCAGATTAACTGGCAATTTGTAAAAACTCTAGTGTAGACAAACTGATAAGGGGTAAACCATAATGTTGTTGAGAGTCTTGGTAGATACTTTGTACCAGCAGAGACTTTGGCCCACTATCTCTAATTAGTTCATCGTGTAATGTTTCTCACATAGTACAATATATTCATACATTTTCTTCTAAACCCTTCAGAAGAGAATCTGGGGATTTGGTGAATCTATGTACAATTTATGAATTCCTGTTGATACGAAATTATGAAATTGTATTATGATATTCCTTAGCGTGAATGTGGATTCAGACATCTGCTTTCAGGGCTGTAGCACTCCTTCCCAGAACAGCTAGCTACAATGATGTGGATCATCTATTCAGATGGAAGCACTTTGGAACAATAGGGTGGCTGAAGACTAGGGAAACCAGTTCAACCAAGTTTCTCTGCAGGGGCTTGGGAAAACATGGAGTAGAACAGAGGAATAGAAGTACAAAGCAGGGGTTTAAAGCAGAGTTAGAGACCCAGAGGAAGCTTGAGCAGAGAAGTGGAAGGGCACTGATTGCAGAGGTGTGAGAGAGAGAAACACCATGATTCTGGAAAGAGACCACATTCAGGAGGGGGATCCTGGACTCCTCAGAGGACTCTGACCTAAGCCCAAAGAATTCTCCAGAATGTTAAGGAAATTGAAGCAAGGAGGTGCATACCAGTGTATTTATTCTGTCTAGATCTATATATTTTTGTGCTACTGGAAGAGTAATTTTTGGGAGAATCTGAAGGCACTACTCCTGGAGGGCTGGGCTACTGGACTGTGTGCTCTCATTTCCATGAAGTAGTAACAGACACAACACCTGTGCCCAGAAAATGTGCCACAGAGGCCAAGGGAAGAGACTGTTGCAGCCTACTCTGATAGAGAGAAGCTTAAAGTACACAGGACCTAGTCAGTGAAGTGGGCCCTAAACACAACAGCTTGGTCAATGCCCAACCATGAGGGAATACTACTAGGGCTGTGTGTCTGATAGACGACAATATGTTCATAGAGATTAAGTCCAGAAAGGACCATTACACCATCTAGTCTGACCTATTAAATTTCACCCACTTATGCTAGTATTGAGTCCAACAATTGGTGTTTGGCTCAAGCATAACTTGTGTTTGACCAAAGGATATCTTCCAAAAAGGCATCCAGTCTTGATCTGAAGACATAAAGATATAGTAATTTGTTCCAATAATTAATCACCCTTACAGTTAAATTTTTTTTGGCCTGATTTCTCACTTGAATTTGTCTGGCTTCAGTTTCCATCCATTGGTTCTTTTTATGTCTTTCTCCGCTAGATTACAGAACTCATGCATACTCAGCATTTTTGCTCTGTGAAGGTACTTATATACGTACTTCTCAATCTTCTTTTTGATGAGCTAAAGAGATTGAGCTCTTTAAGTCTCTTGCTGTATGGCATTTTCTCCAGCTCTCAAATGATTTTTGTGGCTCTCTTCTGCACCCTCTTGAATTTTTCAGCATCCTTATAAAAATGTCGACTCAGATTAAAAATCAGAAGGGATAATCTAGTCTGACCTCTTACACTACACAGACTATAGGACTTCTCTGAATTAATTCCTGTTTGAATTAGGGCATATCTTTTAGAAAAACATCCAATTTTGATTTAAAACTTTCCAGGGCTGGAGAATCCACCACAACCTTTGTTGAGTTGTTTTAATGGTTAATTACCCTAACTGTTAAAAATGTGTATCTTATTTCCTGTTTGAATTTGTCTAGCTTCAGCTTCCAGCCATTGGGTCATGATATACCTTTATCTGCTAGATTGGAGAGCCCATTATCAAATTTTTGTTCTCCATATAGATTCTTATAGACTATGATCAAAGAAATGTGGGTCTGGAAGGAGCCTCAAGAAGTCATCAAGTCCTGCCCTTTGCACTGAGGCAGGTCCAAGTAAACCTAAACCATCCCTGACAGGTGTTTGTTAACCTGTTCTTAAAAACCTCCAATGATGGGGATTTCACAACCTCATTTAGAAGCCTATTCTAGAGTTTATTTTCCTCATAGGTCAGTTTTTCCAAATCCCCTTAACCTTCTCTTTTGTTAAATTAAATAGATTGAGCTCCTTGAATCTATCACTGTAAGAAATGTTTTCCAATCATTCTCTTGGTTCTTCTCTGAATCCTTTCTAATTTCTCAGTATCCTTCTTGAATTGTGGACAGAGTATTCCAGTAGTGGTCATACCAATGCCAAATACAGAGGTAATAACTTCTTGATGTTGTTTTGTTTATACATCCAAGGATTTCATTAGCCCTTTTGGCCAAAGCATTGCACTGCGAGGTCAAGTTCAGCTGAATGTCCATCTTGAGCCCCCAAGTAAAAAGATTCTGCTTCCCAGGATAGAGTCTTCTATTCTGTAAATATGTCCTCCATTCTTTGTCCCTAACCATATGACTTTACATTTGGCTATATTTAAATGCATATTGTTTGGTAGTGCCAAGTGCCAGCTTACCAAGTGATCCATATCTCTCTGTATCAGTGACCTGCCTTTTTCATTAATTACTACTCCACCAAACTTCTTGTGATCTGTAAACTCAGTCAATAATAATTATATACTCATGATACAAGTCATTTGTAAAAATGTTAAATAGCATAGGGCCAAGAACCAATTTCTGCGTGACCCCACTAGAAATGCACCCACGCAGTGATGGTTCCCCATTTACCACTACATTTTGGGGCCTATCAGTTATCCCAGTGTTTCCCAAACTTGGGACGCCGCTTGTGTAGGGAAAGCCCCTGGCGGGCCGGGCCGGTTTGTTTACCTGCTGCGTCCGCAGGTTCGGCCGATCACGGTTCCCACTGGCCTCGGTTCGCTGCTCCAGGCCAATGGGAGCTGCTGGAAAAGGCGGCCAGTAAGTCCCTCGGCCCGTGCTGTTTCCAGCAGCTCCCACACTGAGTTAGCCAGTTTTTAATCCGTTTAGTGTGTGCCAAGTTTAATTTGTATTCTAGTTTCTTAATCAAAATGTCATGCGGTACAAAGTCAAATGCTTTATAGAAATCTTAGTATGTCAGCACTGTTACCTTTATCAATCAAATTTAGAATCCCCTCAAAAAATATTAGTTTGACGATATCTATTTTCCATAAGCCCATGTTGGTTGGCATTGATTATATTACCATCCTTTAATTCTCTGGGTCCTTTATCAGTGTTCTATTATTTTGCCTAGGATTGATGTCAGGCTGGAAAGCCTATAATTACCCAGGTCATTCCATTTTCCCTTTTTAAATAGTGCCAAACCATTAGCATTCTTCCATTCCAGGTCTCCCCCTGTGTTCCAAGACTTATTGAAAATCAACATTAATTGTCTAGAACAGTGGTTTTCAAACTTTTTTTTTCTGGCTACCCAGTTGAAGAAAATTGTTGATGCTTGTAACCCAATGGAGCTGGGGATGAGGGGTTTGGGGTGTGGGAGGGGCTCAGGGCTGGGGCAGAGGGTTGGAGTGCAGGGGTGAGGGCTGCAGGGTGGAGCCAGGCATGAGGGATTCAGGGTGCGGGAGGGGGTCAGGAGTCTTGGCTGGGGGTGCTGGGGTGGGGCCAGGAATAAGGGGTTTGGGGTTCAGGAAGGGGCTCTGGGTTGAGGGGGCTCAGGGCTGGGGCAGGGGATTGGAGTGTGGGCTTACCTTGGGCGGCTTCTGGTCAGCGGTGCAGTGGGGATGCAGAAGCAGCCTTCCTGCCTATCCTGGCACTGCGGACTGTGCTGTGCCCTGGAAGTGGCCAGAAGCAGCAGGTCTGGCTCCTAGGCGGAGGCGTGCAAGCAACTCTGCGCGGCTCTCGCCCGCAGGCACCATCCCCAACCCCCTCCCTTCCCACAGAGGAGGACATGGAAAAAATGGCCCTCTGCCATGTACATTAGCCAAACCGGACAGTCTCTACCCAAAAGAATAAATGGACATAAATGAGACGTCAAGAATTATAACATTCAAGAACCAGTCGGAGAACACTTCAGCTTCCCTGGTCACTCAATTACAGACCTCAAAGTCGCAATACTCCAACAAAAAAAACTTCAAAAACAGACTCAAACGAGAAACTGCAGAACTGGAATTAATTTGCAAATTGGACACCATTAAATTAGGCTTGAATAAAAACTGGGAGTGGATGGGTCATTACACAAAGTAAAACCTATTTCCCCATGCTAATTTTCCCCCTTACTGTTACTCGCACCTTCTTGTCAACTGTTGGAAATGGGCCATCCTGATTATCACTACAAAAGTTTTTTTTTTCTCGTGCTGATAATAGCCCGCCTTAACCCATTTTTTCATGTCCTCTTTGTATATATATCTTCCTACTGTATTTTCTACTGCATGCATCCGATGAAGTGGGTTTTAGCCCACGAAAGCTTATGCTCAAATAAATTTGTTAGTCTCTAAGGTGCCACAAATACTCCAAGATTCCTTTTGTTCCTAATATACTGAAGGACAATAAGACGGAGGTTAATATATAATAATTAGTGATTGGAGCAGGGAGACTCAACCTGGAGTCTCCTGCCACCCAGGTGAGTGGCCTAACACTTGATTATAGGGTGTCACACTCTCTCTCTCTCTCTCTCTGGTCCAATGACTGTTTAAGTATTTATCCACAGTGGAATAGTCATTGGGCCAGAGAAAGAGAATGGGAATGACTATAGTTCAGTGGTTAAGGGGTGCACTTGGGAAGTGCAAGACCCCAAGTTCAGCCCCCTGATCCAACCACACTCATCATTTATCCACAATGGAACAGCTTCATCAGGAGAGATTGCGGAAGCCCCACATCAGAATGTCCCATAACTCAGTCGTTAGAGCAGTCTCCTGAGAAGTAGGATTTGAACAGGAGTTTCCCTTCTCCCCTTCTGGCAGAGCGGAGAAATTGAACCTGGGTCTCCCACATCCTAAGTGAATGGTCTAGTCACTGGGCTAAAAGTTATAAAGTGGTGACCAGCACCCCATCCCCCTCCTGATGGTTTTTGAATGGGCTCGAATTCGCTGGGTGACCTCTGAGCACATATACTGGATTAGCCCCTGGACAGGATTTAGGAAGCTGAACACCTGTCTTCCCCAGTTCATGAATTGTTCTGGGGCTTAGGTGAGAGAAAGGTGTCCAAACACCTACAAGGAGGCAGCAGTGCACATGCTCAGAGGCAGAAACACAGGTACCTAGGGAACTTTTGCTCTGGAAAAACTTAGTCATTGAATGAGTTTAACTGCCTACGGGGTTTGGCAGGAGTTTTGTGAATTACAGTGATCAGAACTAGGTTCTAGCCACCTAAAAGAGATGTAGGCACTTAAATATTGTGACTCTCACCTTTAGAGTCTGGAATCTTTGTGGCTGACACTTTAGTTGTAATGTTTTGGTTATCTGTGTTGAGGGGGCTGCCTGATACTGTAGTACCTAAGGTCCCTGTAAACAGTAATAGAACCTGACCATATCTGAAAAGTATGTCATGGATTAGTATGTCAAACCAGTTATGGGTGTATATTCAGAATTCTGGTACACTTCAGCTATTAATAACCAGCTCTATACAAAGGAGTTTAGAATCATAGAAATATAGGGCTGGAAGGGACCTCAAGAGGTCAGCTAGTTGAGCCCCCTGCCCTGAGGCAAAACCAAGTATACCTAGCCCATCCCTGACTGGTGTTTGTCTATCTCAGTAGTTCTCAACCCATGACCCAATTAGCACACTGTTGTGGCCCAGTTGTGTGCTAAACACCGCCCAACCCATATGGTGGGGTCTTGGGTCCCAGCTGCCCAGTGGGGTCGGGGCTGCTTCCTGGCCATGCAGGGTTGGGGCTGCACTGCCGCTCAGCCACGCAGAGTTCAGGGTCGGGGCTGTCCTACTGCCAGGCCTGGCCCAGCACGACGGGGTCCAGGATTGAGGCTGCCACCTGGCCTGACCCAACACAATGGGGGTCAGGACTGCTGCCCGGCCCAGCAGGGCCTGGGGCCCCTGCCAACCAGCGCTGCATCTGGGACTCTGCTCCTGGACCCACTCTGTGGAGGGGTCTCTGGGCTGGGGGGGTGCTGGGCAATGTTCCCTCTAATTTTTTATATCTATGTGCGGAGTTAATTTTATGTGCACTAATATGGAGGTGATGTGTGGCGGGGTGGGGCCGAGGGGTTCGGAGTATGGGAGTGAGTCTCAAGGCTGGGGCAGGGGGGTGAGGGCTCCAGCTGAGGGTGCGGGCTCTGGGGTAGGGTGGGGATGAGGAGTTTGGGATGCAGGCTGCCCCGGGGCTGGGGCCAGAGGACTCCCCCTAGCCCTCTTCCTGCCGGAAGCAGCGGCTCCGGGGAGAGGCACCTCTCTTCCTGCCGGAAGCAGCGGCTCCGGGGGAGAGGCCCATGGCTGCCCTGCATGCCCCAATTTGCTCCCTGCCCCACCAGGCCCCTGTGGCTGCGTGCCTGCACGGCCCTTTCTAGCCTGCTGTGTGGCCGCACAGCTTAGAGGGAACTTCAGCACTGGGCATAGGAATCTGGGGGGGAGGAGTTTGTGGGGGTACTGTGGTTCTCAACTTGTGGCCCTCAATGATAAATAGGTTGAGAACCATTGGAACCTGTTCTTAAAAACCTCCAATGACAGGGATTCCGCAACTTCTCTTGGTAGCCTGTTTCGGTATTTAACTGTCCTTTATAGTATGAAAGTTTTTCCTAATATCTAACTAAATGTCCCTTGCTGCAGATTAAGCTGATTATTTCTTGTTCTACTTTCCCTGGACCTAGGAGACAACCAATCACCATCCTCTTCATAACATCACTTAACATATTTTAAGACTCTTATCAGGTCCCCCTCAAGTCATCTTTTGTCAGGATTAAACATACCCAGTTTTTTTATTCTCTCCTGTTGATGTTTTCTAACACTTTTAAAATCATTTTTGTTGCTCTCCTCTGGACTCTTTCCGAATTGTTCCTATCTTTCTTAAAGTGTAGCTCCCAAATCTGGATACAATACTCCAGCTGAGGTCTCACCAGAGCAGAGTGGGACAGTTACCTCCTGTGTCTTACATACAATAATCCTGTTAATTCACCCAGAATTATATTAGACTGTTTCACAGCTCCATCATGTTGACTAATATTCAAATTGTGATCCACTATGACCCCCAGATCCTTTTCTGCAGTACTACTGCCTAGTCAGTTATTCCTTAAGGTTTATTTGCACATTTGATTTTTCCTTCCTAAGTGTAGCACTTTGCACTTGCTTTTACTCAATTTCATCTTGTTGATTTCAGACCAATTCTCAAACTGATCAAGGTCATTTTGAATTCTAATCCTATCTTCCGAAGTGCTGGAATGTTTTCCAACTTGAAGTTGATATTTAAACAAGTGGAAGAGAGAATCTAAGGGCATGTCTACACTTACCACAGATTGACGATGCACTGGGGGTCGATTTAGTGCAGGGGTGGGCAAACTTTTTGGGCCGAGGGCCATATCTGAGTGGGGAAATAGTATGCAGAGCCAGGGCAGGAGGTTGGGGTGCGTGAGGGAGTGCGGGGTGTGGGAGGGGGTGCAGTGTGCAGGAAGGGGCTCAGGCCAAGGGATTAGGGCAGAGGAGGGCTGTGGGGCGTATGGGGGGCTCAGGGAAGGGGGTTGGAGTGCAGGAGGAGTGCAGACTGTGGGAGGGGGTTCAGGGGGTTGGGGTGCAGGAGGGGTGTGGCAGGGGGCTTGGCAGTGGGTTGGGGTGCACAGGGGTGCAGGGAGCTCAGGGCAGGGAGTTGGGGTGCAGCAGAGGGCTTGGCAGGGGGTTGGGGTGCAGGGTGCAGCGGGGGCTCAGGGCAGGGGATTGGGGTGCAGGAGGGGTGCAGAGTGTATGAGGGGGCTCAGGGGAGGGAGTTGGGGTGCAGGAGGGGTGCAAGGTGCAGGCAGGGGGCTTAGGGCAGGGAGCTGGGGGGCAGGCAGGGTTCGGGCACCAGCCTGGCACCACTTAACTAAAGCGGCTCCAGAGTGGCAGCGCTGCACACTGGAGCCAGGGCAGGCTCCCTGTACGCCTGTCCTGTCCACTGCCCCGTGCTGCTCCAGGAAGTTCTGCGGCCCCTGAGGGGTGGGGGCAGAGCGCTCTGCATGTGCTGCCCTTGCTGCGCCTCCAGGTACCTCCCCTGAAGCTCCCATTGGCTGCGGTTCCCTGTTCCCAGCCAATGGGAGCTGCAGGGGGCGGTGCCTGGAGGCAAGGGCAAAGCACGGAACCCTCCGCCCTCCCACCCGGGGGCCGCAGGGAAGTGGTGCCAGCTGCTTCTGTAGAGCGGCGCGGGGCTCACGGCACCACAGGGAGCAATCCCGCGGGCCGGATCCAGTCCACGGGCTGTAGTTTGCCCACCTCTGATTTGGCGGGTCTAATCCGCTCTCCCATCAATTCCGGTACTCCACCAGAACAATAAGCGTAAGGTAAGTCGACCTAAGCTACATTGACTCCAGCTACATTATTCACGTAGCTGGGGTTGTGTAACTTAGGTTGACTTACCCCCGTAGTGTAGACAAGGTTTTAGGCTTGCTGGGAGCAAAAGTCCCTTGATGCTTTAGAGTTAATCCAGCTTTAAAGAGTGGAATATCAGTGAGCAGTAACCGTTAGTACATTTTGAATTTACCAAGTACAAAATATGGGCAAAATGTATAATGACTAAAATTGTCTGAGTAAGGGGATAAACAATGACTAACCACCAGCTCTTAAGATAGTTGGAAAGTTATAAGGGAACAGAAAGATCAGGAAATAACCTAAGAAGTAATAAGTACCAAAAGGAGGAGGTAGATAAGTGTTGTCATGGTAAACAAGAAGGGGTAAGAAGTTATAATTGTGCTAAGCATTTGTGGAGTGGGAGGAGACCATCAGTAGACTGGACACAGGCTGCCAGAGTCAATGACAAGGAAAGATTTTTTAACAGCTGTGGGTAGTTGCCTCTCTGTGTAATGTGCTAACTTTACTAATTAATAATCAGTAAATCCAGTCAAGCTGATTTAGCCAAGTTTGGTATTAAGCTAATCTACATTTGAGAAAACCTCTCTAACTAAACATATATTCTCAATTAAAATGTATTACAGGTTATCAATTAATTGAGTATTGATTATTGGCAAATTATTAGTTATAGGTTATTATCAATATTGGTGTCATTCATAAACTTTAGAAGCATACTCTCCACTCCTTTATCCAAGTCATTAATGAAAATATTGAAAAGTGTTGAACCCCGGAAGAACCCCTGTGGGACTCCATGAGATACATGGATCTGGTAATTTCAAAATTAATTGCCTTTTTTCAACTCCCTGATAATCATAAGCAATTCTTTAAAACAAAACAAACAAAAAAAACAAAAAAAACCCCTCTAAACTTCAAAGGAATAAATAATGCTGTTATGCAAAATAAAATTTTGACTCATTTTTCCAAATGAAAACTTTAAAGTAGACATGGCACTTCTGAAAGAGACATGCCTCTCCCAGTCAGAAACCCAAGCGCTCTAGAGAGGCAGGGTGTGGCTGGTTGGATCTAATTATTTTTTGCTTAGGGCCAGGGGTGTTCCTATTTTATTTAATAAAAACATTCTCAGATTCAAGGAACTACAAAAGATAAAGTCATTTGTTGTGGATTATTAAAAAGAATGATTCAAAGATGATAATTCCTTTACCCTTAATTAAGAAGATCCTGAATTCATTCACAGGTTGGCTATGTAATAGGAGGCATAAGGCACTAATTCAATAAGGAGTTTTTACCCTTGGAGTAGATCCTTTGTTAAGATATATATTGGTAGGACCCTACCAAATTCACGGCCATGAAAAATGCATCACAGACCATGGAATCTGGTCTTCTGTGTGCTTTTACCCTATACTATACAGATTTCACAGGGGAAACCAGCATTTCTCAGACTGGGGGTCCTGACCCAAAAGGGATTTGCAGGGGGGTCATGGTATTGTCATAAACCTTGTATCTGCTGTCTACAAATTTAGCAAATTATGGACAGCTCAAACTGAATTTGTCTTATCTAGGTGCTACTGATTACACTGGGAAAGCAGGATACAAAGCAGAAAGACAGCATACAGGCTCTAGCTGCAATCTAGAATCAAATTGCTTTCAGAAACTGGAGACTTTCACTGCACTTTATATATGTACCAAGGTGTTATCAGTTTTAGTTCACAGAAAGAGTTCACATCATACAGGATTTTTTAACTATCGTCTTGTCAATTTATGGATCCACTGTTCTTCCCAAAACTACTAGAACAATATAATATTTCAAGAACCCATTACAAAAAATTCAATAGGCCATCACTCATTGGAACTCTCGGGAATTTGTGTATCTATATTTTCATCCAAGTATCAGCTGTATGTTAAAATTTACAACAGGAATATGGAGCATTTTGGTCAAAATGTACCATGTATTTTATGCAAGCTCAAACTGTGGAAATCCTTTGCTGCTGGTTAAGGCAACTTTATGGTCTCTTTGCATTTCCTAAGTTGTGGGAAAAGAGCTTTTTTGGGACCAAGGGTGTAGCCATATTTACACCATCTCAAAATGTCTAAATATACCCACAGACAAAAGCCTAAGAAAAGAGATGTATCTTATACCGTGTGCTCAAGGGCATCAGACTTGGGCTGAGCCACACCAGTGGGAAAAGCAAATTCCACTGCCAAGGTTTCTTCTAGAACAGCCTAGTTTCAGATGCTTAAATCTAAGGACTGATAGCAAAAGCACTTATGCTGATTGCAACTGCAATGGCACAGTACAGGGCAAGAAGAAGCTTCTCAGTGTGTGTCTACATTGGAGTTAGAGGAGGTGTAATTTCCAGGTCAGGTAGGCATACCTATGTTAGTCTGATTTGAGCTATTATGTTAGAAATGGCAGTATAGCTGCAGGTGCACAGGTGGTGGGGAGGTGCCCTGAGTATATAGTTGTATTTCAAAGGTCAAAAGAGTTAAAGGTGTTAAACTCTTTTACTGTCCAACATAAAAACAGCAATACAAAGAGGTCTGGGGTTCTTATAGCGACCTTAGTTTACTTAATTTCTTAAAACACCCAAAAGTATTTATTCCAAAATTGGAAGTTTATTGATTTAAAAAAAACAAAACACCACAATATTTAAATTGCAACTGAAATGGATTCATTATGGTGTCTGCCTGTGTGGTTATGCCCCATGGATATCTCAGACTTTACTGGCAATAACACATAGTCAGGCCTGTGGCTACAATGGATTCACTCATGCCTTTGGTGTGCTGTGAAACATAGACCTCTTGCAAAACAACACTTTCTGGAAAATGTTTTGCTTTGATTAAATGTTTTGGTAACAGTTGGCTGAATCATAATCCCATGCAGTTATAATCAAGACTGGCACAGTCAGGACCTTTGTAAGGCAGTCAGTGCATCTTCCCTGATGCCTGCATTAGAATATCTGTGTAAACACATCTCTCACTGCTTGCCTTCTACAGATGATGTATCCTAGTTAAGGGAGGGTAGCTAATCAAACTGCCCAGTTCCTAGAGAGGCTTGTTTCTCATATAAGAGTTGGGAAATCACAAAATAAGTTTAGTCTAGACCCATTTAATAGTCCATGAGATTGTCATTCACAGAGCCAATGAATCATGAGAACACTGACGAGCCAGGAGTTGACCTAGGGTCCATTGCTTTAGGAGATTTTCTTTTTAAAAAACTTTACTTTAAAAAACTAGGTCAAGGTTGTGCCTCTGGTCCTGTGTAGTCATGCAATGGAGTAAGGGGAGGTAAATTCCAATCCCCACCCTGCTCAGCCATATAGAACTTGCTCCAATTCTGGCTGGGGTGCAGATGAGTAAAAAGGAATGTACACACTATATGCATGAACAAGTTGTCAGAAGATGAGGAGATTCATTCATCCTCTACCCCCTATGTGCAAGGCAGCAGAGTTTGGGTAGGCACTAAGGGTGAATAAGATTCTGGGCTAACTGCACATCTCACCCCCTCCTAGTCCTGCTGCGTGCATCCCCCTCTCAGGTCTAAAGCCTCTAGCTTCATCTGGCTCAGGGGAGGATTGAACAGTTCTCCTACTCTCAGATCAGGCTCTGGATCACAGTCAGCCATACTAAACAGGACTACCTCAGTAGGTCTGATTTAGGCTCAGGTCTTACAGTTCTGTTCCCTCTGAGAGTGATGGCAGTGATAATCAGTGACCAAACAGCCTCCTTACAGCAAAGTAGTGTTTATTTAGAACTAAAGTATTTCAGGGAAAACAGATTTTAGCAAGGTTTCAGAGTAGCAGCCGTGTTAGTCTGTATCCGCAAAAAGAACAGGAGTTCTTGTGGCACCTTAGAGCATGAGCATGAGCTTTATTTGAGCATGAGCTTTTGTGGGTGACAACCCACTTCATCGGATGCATGTAGTGGAAAATACAGTAGGAAGATATATACACACACACACAGAGAACATGAAACAATGAGTGTTACCATACACACTATAAGGAGAGTGATCAGTTAAAGTGAGCTATTATCAGCAGGAGAGAAAAGAACTGTTTGTAGTGGTAATGAAAACAGCCCATTTCCAGCAATTGACAAGGAGATGTAAGGAACTGGGGGGAGAGGGGAAATAACCATGGGGAAATAGTTTTATTTTGTGTAATGGCCCATCCACTCCCAGTCTTTATTCAAGCCCAGTTTGATGGTGTTCAATTTGCAAATTAATTCCAATTCAGCAGTCTCTCGTTGAAGTCTGTTTTTGAAGTTTTGTTGTTGTAATATTGCGACTTTTAGGTCTGTAATCGAGTGGCCAGGGAAATTGATTTGTTCTCCAACTGATTTTTGAATGTTATAATTCTTGACGTCTGATTTGTGTCCATTTATTCTTTTACATAGAGACTGTCCAGTTTGGCCAATGTACATTGCAGAGGGGCAACAATAAACCAGACTATCATATACCTGCTGACCAGGTATCTACCTGTCTTCCACCTGGACTTAGGCTCAATATTGCAACACTTAATTTTAGGTGTCCTGCTAACTAGTGGAATCCTCATTCCTGAGTTAAGCACCTAGGCTCCCTATGCTGTGCATGAGGAAAGGGGATCTAAGAATGGGATTCATAAAAGCCAGCACAGTGAGTTGGTGCTGTTTAAGCTAACCAGTAGGAAATTCTGAGGAGAGGAATGAGACCTAAGTTCTGCCCCTCAAAAGGCGTTATATGCCCTGAGGGGAGCCAGCTGAGGTCACTCAATTAGGATGAACTGCAAAGAATGGGGCAGACAATCCCCGAAGCTGGTGGATATTCCAATACTTTAGATTTACCAAGCCAGCATATAAAGTTTCTTTATTACCTTACTGGTTACCCAGAAGTCAACAACACAGTTCCCTTAAAGTAACCCAGCCTCAGGCCTCCACTTAGACACCCAAGTCAGATACGATGAGGATTAATGAAAATCTTATTCATCATATGCAAAATTTCTACCAGTTCCAAAGGATCGGACACATTACCTCCCAGGTTAATGAATATCCCAGATCTTACCCAAATACATGTTTACAGCCAATTCTTATTAACTAAACTAAAATTATTTAAAAAAAAAAGAAAGAGGGTATGGTTAAAAGATCAATATACATACAGACATGAGTTCAGTTCTTGAGGTTCAGATTCATAGCAGAGATGGTGAGCTTTGTAGTTGCATAGAGTTCTTTTAGAATTTAGTCATAGGTTATAGTCCAATGTTCAATATCATATTCAGGGTGTTCCAGCTTAAGTGGGATCTCAGTCTTGTGACTCAAGCTTCCCCTGGCGAAGCTTAAGCAGACCTGAGATGACAGGATCAGGACCTAAGGGTCTTTTATACAATGTTCTAACATCCACTTGACCATACAGTGTAAACGATAGGAAATCAGGGCGTCTTTGAAGTAGGTTTACTTCCTAAGCATGGCCCGGTAATTATTCACACAGATTAACATAAGGCAATTGCCTGTGCTTCCACCATTCGCAGATGATTTGCTATACATTTCAAAGAGAGATGAATACAGCCACATCCTATGTTTACAGTTCATTTAAATGTTAAGATGTTCTTTTGATCTCTGAATTAACAGAATACAGCATAGACAGGAACTGTTGATTATATTGTTAACCACTACCAATATATTTGTAAATACACAAAAACACAAACATTATCTCCCCATATGTCTTTAGGGGTTGAATTTGAGTCATTCATCCTTCAGGATGCTTAACTCTTTCTGGTCATGCGTCACACCAACCTAAATCAAGATAACTATCTCCACAGGGGATTCACAGCCATAAACACTCTCCTAGAGTTTCAGAGTAGCAGCCGTGTTAGTCTGTATCCGCAAAAAGAACAGGAGTACATGTGGCACCGTAGAGACTAACAAATTTATTTCAGCATGAGCTTTCGTGAGCTACAGCTCACTTCTTCGGATGCATAGAATGGAACACACAGACAGGAGATATTTATACATACAGAGAATGTGAAAAGGTGGAAGTATGCATACCAACAGGAAGAGTCTAATCAATTGAGATGAGCTATCATCAGCAGGAGAAAAAGAACTTTTGAAGTGATAATTAAGATGACCCATAGAAGGTGTGAGGAGAACTTAACATAGGGAAATAGATTCAATTAGTGTAATGACGCAACCATTCCCTGTCTCTGTTTAGGCCTGAGTTAATTGTATCTAATTTGCATATTAATTCGAGTTCAGCAGTCTCTCTTTGGAGTCTGGTTTTGAAGTTTTTTTGTTGCAAAATTGCCACCTTTAAGTCTGTCACTGAGTGGTTACAGAGATTGAAGTGTTCTCCCACTGGTTTTTGAATGTTATGATTCCTGATGTCAGATTTGTGTCCATTTATTCTTTTGCATAGAGACTGTCCGGTTTGGCCAATGAACATGGCAGAGGGGCATTGCTGGCACATGATGGCATATATCACATTGGTAGATGTGCAGTTGAACGAGCCCCTGATGCCGTGTCTGATGTGATTAGGTCCTATGATGGAGTCACTTGAATAGATATGTGGACAGAGCTGGCATCAGGCTTTGTTGCAAGCATAGGTTCCTGGGTTAGTGTTTATGTTGTATGGTGTGCGGTTGCTGGTGAGTATTTGCTTCAGGTTGGGAGGCTGTCTATAAGCGAGGACTGGCCTGTCTCCCAAGATCTGTGAGAGTGAGGGATCATCTTTAAGGATAAGTTGTAGATCTTTGATGATGTGCTGGAGAGGTTTTAGTTAGGGGCTGTAGGTGATGGCTAGTGGCGTTCTGTTATTTTCTTTGTTGGGCCTGTCCTGTAGTAGGTGGCTTCTGGGTATTCTTCTGGCTCTGTCAATCTGTTTTTTCACTTCAGCAGGTGGGTATTTTAGTTTTAAGAATGCTTGATAGAGATCTTGTAGGTGTTTATCTTTGTCTGAGGGATTGGAGCAAATACGGTTGTATCTTAGAGCTTGGCTGTAGACAATGGATCATGTGGTGTGTCCTGGATGGAAGCTGGAGGCATGTAGGTAAGTATAGCAGTCTGTGGGTTTCCGGTATAGGGTGGTGTTTATGTGACCATCGCTTATTAGCACAGTAGTGTCTAGGAAATGGACCGCTTGTGTGGATTGGTCTAGGCTGAGGTTGATGGTGGGATGGAAATTGTTAAAATCACGGTGGAATTCCTTGAGGGCTTCTTTTCCATGAGTCCAGATCATGAAGATGTCATCAATGTAGCACAAGTAGAGTAGGGGCGTTAGGGAACGAGAGCTAAGGAAGCGTTGTTCTAAATCAGCCATAAAGATGTTGGCATACTGAAGGGCCATGCGGGTACCCATAGCAGTGCCACTGACTTGAAGGTATATATTGTCCCCAAATGTGAAATAGTTGTGGGTGAGGACAAAGTCACAAAGTTCAGTCACCACGCTCGTTCACCTGCACATCTACCAACGTGATATATGCCATCATGTGCCAGCAATGCCCCTCTGCCATGTACATTGGCCAAACTGGACAGTCTCTACGCAAAAGAACAAATGGACACAAATCTGACATCAGGAATCATAACATTCAAAAACCAGTGGGAGAACACTTTAACCTCTCTAACCACTCAGTGACAGACTTGAAGGTGGCAATTTTGCAACAAAAAAACTTCAAAACCAGACTCCAAAGAGAGACTGCTGAACTCGAATTAATATGCAAATTAGATACAATTAACTCAGGCCTAAACAGAGACAGGGAATGGTTGGGTCATTACACTAATTGAATCTATTTCCCTATGTTAAGTTCTCCTCACACCTTCTATGGGTCATCTTAATTATCACTTCAAAAGTTCTTTTTCTCCTGCTGATGATAGCTCATCTCAATTGATTAGACTCTTCCTGTTGGTATGCATACTTCCACCTTTTCACGTTGTCTGTATGTATAAATATCTCCTGTCTGTGTGTTCCATTCTGTGCATCCGAAGAAGTGAGCTGTAGCTCACGAAAGCTCATGCTGAAATAAATTTGTTAGTCTCTACGGTGCCACATGTACTCCTGTTTTTTCTCCTAGAGTTAAGTATCTAAGGGCTTGGCTACACTCGAAACTTCAAAGCGCTGCTGCGGGAGCGCTGCCACGGCAGCACTTTGAAGTGTGAGTGTGGTCGCAGCGCCAGCGCTGGGAGAGAGCTCTCCCAGCGCTGCACGTACTCCACCTCCCCGTGGGGATTAGCTTGCAGCGCTGGGAGCCGCGCTTCCAGTGCTGCGGCACTGTTTACACTGGCTCTTTACAGCGCTGTATCTTGCAGCGCTCAGGGGGCTGTTTTTTCACACCCCTGAGCGAGAAACTTGCAGCGCTGTAAAGCGCCAGTGTAGCCAAGGCCTTCGTGAGTTCAGCCCTTTCTTGAAAAAACAACCAGGCAAAAACCAACAAACCGTGATGCTGCTTCTTTGTCCTCAGACCTGCTCCAGAAGCTAGTAGTTAGTACACTCACCTCAGAGACCTGGGTTCCAGTCCCTGCTCTAGTTAATAGTTGTCTTTTAGCAGCTTTAACAGGTGACATTGAAAGACAGCGCTACCTTAGAATACCTTATACTCCGCTAGAGCAGGCACTTTTCTGTGATGTGAGAGACTTGGGTTCAAGTCCCTACTCTGACTCAGAAAGGGTGGATTTGAATCTAGACTCCCACATCTGGGGTGAGTGCTTTAACCACTTGGCTATGGGGATAGCTCATCTGCTTGTATTTTGGGCTCCACACAGCAAAATGCTGTCCTAGTTGCATCCAAGACAGTCACAGCTGTGTATACAGATTGAAAACAGGCTGTATACCCAGGCTTTCACCCTACTCGCCTCTCCATCTCTCTGTTTATTCATTGACAAACCCCAGAAAGCTTCCTCCTAAAAGGAAAGCGAAGTAAATAATGAGAAGATCTGTTTTTCTCCTGATAAACATCTACTTAAACAGAAAATGACTTTCCAAATGTGTTTCATGTAGTACAGATAACCTGGCAGCCTTGATGCCAGCCTCAGACTGTACCACTGTTATCTCAGTGTTCATTGCCCACCAGCCTAGGCCCTCAGGGCTCCCTGTGCCTATCACCCTGGGATCTCAGCATTCCATTGGTCTGGGAAGTCAGAATCTATAGTTGAATGTGCCAGCCCAGAAAATCACTTCTGTATCTCTGAAACAGCTGAATAGGTTTGCTGTCTCCTTTCAATTCAACTGTTCAAAGCTCATGGTGGTGGGGGGAGGGGACATATTTTCTCCATACTTTCAGGGTCAAATATCTGTTACTAACACTATCTTTAAAAAGGAGACCAAGGAGAACACAGGGAATTATAGACCAGTCAGCCTAACTTCAATACCTGGAAAGATATTGGAACAAATTATTAAACAATCAGTTTGTATGCACCTGGAGGATAATAGAGTTATATGGAATAGTCAGCATGGATTTTCCAAGAACAAATCATGCTAAACAAACTTAATTTCCTTTTTTGATAGGGTGGATAGTGGATAGATCGTTGTGGATAGAGGGAAGCAGTAGACGTGATATACCTTGCTTTTAGTAAGGTTTTTGACACAGTTCTGCATGGCATTCTCATAAGCAAACTAGGGAAATGTGGTCTAGGTGGAATTATTGTTAGGTGGATGCACAAGTGGTTGAAAGACTGTACTCAAAGAGTACTTATCAATGGTTTGCTGTCAAATTCGGAGGGCTTATCTAGTATTCCCCTACAGGAGTCAGTCCTGGATCTGGTATTATACATATAAAATGATGGGATCTAAATTAGCTGTTACCACTCAAGAGAGATTTTGGCATCATTGTGGATAGTTCTCTGAAAACATCCACTCAATGTGCAGCGGCAGTCAAAAAAACTAACAGAATGTTGGGAATCATTAAGAAAGGGATAGACAATAAGACAGAAAATAGCATATTGCCTCTTTATAAATACATGGTACTCCCAGATCTTGAATACTGCATGCAGATGTGGTCATCCTATCTCAAAAAAGATATATTGGAATTGGAAAAGGTTCAGAGAAGGGCAACAAAAATTATTAGGAGTATGGAACAGCTTCCATATAAGGAGAGATTAATAACACTGGGACTTTTCAGCTTGGAAAAAAGACAACTAATATGATAGAGGTCTATAAAATCATGACTGGTGTGGAGAAAGTAAATAAGGAAGTGTTGTTTACTTCTCATAACACAAAAACTAGGGGTTCACCAAATGAAATTAATAGGGAGCAAGTTTAAAACAAACAGAAGGAAGTATTTCTTCTCACAATTCACAGTCAACCTGTGGAACTCTTTGCCAGAGGATGTTGTGAAAGCCAAGACTATAACAGGGTTCAAATAAGAACTAGATATGTTCATGAAGGATAGTTCCATCTGTGGCTGTTAGCCACGATGGGCAGGGATAGTGTCCCTAGCCTTTGTTTGCCAGAAGCTGGGAATGGGTGACAGGGGATGGATCACTTGCTGATTACCTGTTCTGTTCATCCCCTCTGGGGCACCTGGCATTGGCCACTTTTGGAAGACAGGATACTAGGCTAGATGGACCTTTGGTCTGACCCAGTAGGGCCATTCTTATGTTCTTATGATCTTACTATTCAATATTTTAATTAATAACTTTGATAAAGGAGTAGAGAGTATGCTTATAAAATCTGTAGATGACACCAAGCTGAGAAGTGTTGCAAGCACTCTGAATGACAGGTTTAAAACTCAAAATGTCCTTGACAACTTGGAGAATTGATCTGAATTCAACAAAATGAAATTCAATAAAGACAAGTGCAAATTATCTCAGTTAGGATGACCTGCACATTTCCCAGAGTCACTAGCTTTCTTAGCAGAAGGGTATTGATTGCCCTGACTACTTGGATCACAGCAGCCCCCACGGTAGATTTGCCTACTCTGAATTGATTACCGACTGACCGGTAGCAGTCAGACGTTGCAAGCTTCAACAGGGCTATCACCACTCACTTCTCAACTGACAGGGCAGGTCTCATCTTGGTATTCTTGCGCTTCAGGGCAGGGGAAAGCAACTCACAAAGTTCCATGGAAGTGGCCTTACGCATGCGAAAGTTTCGCAGCCACTGGGAATTATCCAATACTTGCAACACTATCCGGGCCCAGAATCGGGGTTCCACTGTATCCACATACCCCAATGCCGCCATGATGTCCTAATTGCCACATCCCGTGCTTTCATGTCCTCCTCACAATCTTCCTCGTGCTGGTGGCTCCTAGCTAGGCTCTGCACATACTGCAGGATAATGCGCAAGGTGTTTACAATGCTCTGTAAAGCAGTGTGAAGCTGAGCAGGCTCCATGCTTGCCATGCTACAGCATCTGCACAGATAACCCAGGAAAAAAGGCATGAAATGATAGTTTGCCGTTGCTTTCAAGGAGGGAGTGGGGAGACTGATGACGTACCCAAAACCACCCGCGACAGTGTTTTTGCCCCATCAGGCATTGGGAGCATAACCCAGAATTCCAATGGGCAGCGGGGACTGTGGGATAGCTACCCACAATGCACCACTTCGTAAATTAATGCTAGTCACAGTATTGAGGATGCACTCTGCTGACCTAATGCACTTAGTGGGGACACTCACGATCAACTGTATAAAATCGGTTACTAAAGATCGACTTCTATAAAATCGACCTAATATCGCAGTGTAGACATGCCCTTAGTTTCAGTTCAGGATCTTCACCTCATCATGTGGGGAGAGATTAAACTATTGAATGCTATCTGTTTGCAGCCTGCAGTAGCAAGGACTATGGGGGTAGAGGACATCCATCTCCAATTTGCACTGCAGTAGATGGCCTCTGCTTTCTCTAGGAAGGCTCTCTGGAGCAACAAGAAAATATCCTACAGAGCACATTCCTTTCCACTCTCAGAGTAGGAGGCAGTCTGTTCTGTCCAGGTTATTATATTGCCTTCATCAGCTAGTATCTGAGGTTCTTCTGTGCTCAAGGTTTAACACAAAGGAAAGTCCAGAGTATCTGCCTGTATTCTCCTCTGAAGCTTGAAGCAGTACTACACACTTCACTTTCATTAGCACAGACATTCACTGCAAAAACTAAATAAAGTTATAGTAAAGAATGTACCTACTCTTCTGAAATGCAGAAAGAAAACTCATTTATTCCTCTTTATTGTTAGGGCAAAACTGTACTTACTGTAATATCAGAAGAGTTGAAAGCAAGAGAGAGATTAAAGAATCTCAGCCAAAAAACATTCCCTTAGAAGGGGTAGTTTTGCCTGGATCCTTGTTTTGTTTTATTTTCTGTATGAATGTATTCATGCTGCTGTGCACTCAGGCTAATTCTGCTGTGTGTAGTCATTTATAATCATTACCCTAGCTCATTGATATTGTAATGGGCTTCAAGTATTCTCTACACAGCTTACATGCTCCATAGCCTTTGCTCCTAGATAACTAATGATTCCTCCATCAGTTTTGTCATGTACCCTATCTCAGCTTCCTCCATTCAGTACCCCATCCAGTTCTACTTTCGATTCCTTCGGTTTGAGTGTAGTTTTCTTTCTTACTATTTATTTTACACCCGTATATAAAGGTGACCAGGGCCATAGTATCTGAATGCACTTTACGTGGTTTGTAGTAAGAGCAAATATAATTTCCTGAATATAGGGACAGATTCTGCAACATTTACTTGTGTGAGTAGTGCCATTGACTATTGATTTAGAGCAGTGGTCCCCAACCTTTTTGTGGCCAGTAGCACATTCATGTTTTCAGAAGAGTGTGGCAGGCGCCAACAATTTTTCAAGGCTTATTTTGTATTTGTACATTAAATAATACGAAAAACATCATATTTAATATTCTTCCCACTCTGGGTTGAAATAATACGTACGTTGTCTCTTATTTGAACCACTCATTTTGGAGCAAAGTGTTAAAACAATAATAAATTGCAAAGCACAAGAAAACAGCAGTATCAGTGCAGGAAGAATACTCACATACAGGGCCGGCTCCAGGCACCAGTGGAGCAAGCAGGTGCCTGTGTCAGCACATGCTGCGGGGCAGCATTTGGTCCATTCTGCAGAGGCGGAGGTTTGTTTGTTGTTGTTGGGTTGTTGTTTTTTGGCGGCAGTTCTGGGCAGTGCAGCGAGAAGCCTGAGAGAAGCTGCGCAGCTTGCAACCCCAGAGTACTCTGTCCCCAGCAGGCGGGGGGTCCTGGCATCTCTCCCCTGCTGGGCACTAGACGGGCCCCGCGCCTACCGGGGACAGAGAACAGAGCTGGCTTTAGGACGTGCGGGGCCCGATTAGAAAGAGCTGCCGCCAAAACGCCACTGTAATGCCACCAAATTGAGCTGCCGCCGAATTGCTGCCACTATCTTCAGCGGCAGCTCAATCGGTTGCCGCTGTTTCCGGCAGCACTTCAGCGGAGGGTCCTTCCTTACCTTGCAGGGCCCCTCTTCCAGATGCTGCGGGGCCCTGGTAGGCGCGGGGCCTGATTCACGGGAATCGGGCGAATCGGCCTAAAGCCAGCCCTGCAGATGACTGCGGGCACCATCGTCAGAGGAAGTGCACCCAGCCAATGAGTCACAGCATGTTACAGAGCTCAATCCCCAGGGACACGGTCCGTGGAGGGATCTCCCCGCAGAGCCCGCTGGAAGAGAGGAACGTGGCAGGAGAACACTGAGACAGTAAAACCATGGAGTGAGTGACGTTCAAGGGCAGGAGAATGGGGATAATCTGGTTCTATTGAGTCTTGTCCAGGTTAGAAGCAGCTGGATGGAATCTTGAATCATCTGCCGGCCAGAGCCCAAGGCAGGGCCGCAGGGTGAACACACCCCATGCCTAGAGAAGAAATATTTCCTGTATAAGCCAGTGGAGCTGCCAGAGTCAGAGGCCATAGCTAGGGTGCTTTCAGCCGGCCACCAAGCCCTGCTATTTCAAGACCCAAGGACTAGCAGCTTCCAGATGCTCAGAGCAGGGCCAGGAGAGCAGCCGGCAGCAGCAGCAGGACAGCCCGCGGCGCAGGAGAGGCGTCTCTCCCGTTCTGGGCATAGTACTTGGCCACGGCCACGTTGGGGTTCCCGTTGGCAGGGTCGAACCACATCTGGATGCAGCGCCCACCGCCCCGGTGCTCCGTGGTGTATTTGTAGGAGTTGGACCAGATCTTCTCGCACCGGTCCGCCGGCCGGGGGAAGACGTATTTGAACGGTTGGCACATGAAGCCACAGGGGCACCGGTTGGTCCCTGGAGAGGGAGAGAGAGGGCAGCAGTAAGCAAGCTGTGGCTGGACTCCCGCTAGCCAGCCTCCCCCATCTCTGGCTGCTAGGCATCCGCCAGTCCCCGGCTACGGGCTGAGCTGGCAACGGCCCAGCTGGCTTGTGGGAGAAACAGTCCTTGTAGCCACATCACTCACCGCCTGGATTTATCCTAGAGGGGCTGCCTGGGCTCTCACCCCCCTCGGCTGGAGGGACTTGCTTTTGTCTGAGCAAGAAAGATGGACGGTTTAGTGCCAGTAAGAATGAGACACCTAGAAGTGCTGGAGCTGGGGCTGGCTTCCTCCCAGAGCTGCACCAGTGCACCTTGATCCTTCTCCTACAGAGTTCTGCTAACACAACCTTCACTGGTTCCGAGACCAGACCCAACCACTGTGATCAGTGAGTCTGACCTCCTGCCAGAGACCTGCCCCCAAATAATCCCTAGAGCGGAGCTTTCAGAACAAACAGCCAAGTTTGATTTAAAAACTGCCAGTGACGGAGACTCCCTCATGAAAGGAGGGAGGGGTAGTTCAGTGATTTGCGCATTGGCCTGTTAAACCCAGGGTTGTAAATTCAATCCTTGAGGGGGCCATCTAGGGAAGTGGGGTGAAATCTGTCTGGGGATTGGTCCTGCTTTGAGCAGGGGGTTGGACTAGATACCTCCTGAGGTCCCTTCCAACCCTGATATTCTATGATTCATGTCCCTCGGTAAATTGTTCCAGTGGTTAATTACTTTTACCATTAAAAATGTCACCTTATTGTCAGCCTGAATGTGTCTAGCTTCAACTTCCAGCCATTGGACTGTTAGACCTTTCTCTGCTAGGCAGACAAGCCTGTTACTAAATATCTGTTCCCCACGTAGACACTTCTAGACTGGAATCAAGTTACCCCCTAACCTTCTCTCTGTTGAGCTAAACAGATTGAGCTCCTTGAATCTATCCCTACAAGGCAGGTTTTCTAATCCGTTCATCAATCTCATGGCTCTTCTTGGACCTCTTTCCAATCAACTTCCTTCTGGAATTGTGGGCACCACAGCTGGACCCAGGATTCCAGCGGCGATCAGTGCCAAACACAGAGGTGAAATCACCTCTCCGCTCCTACCCGAGATTCCCCTGTTTAAGCATCCCAGGATCACGTTAGTCCTTTTGTCCACAGTATCGCACTGGGAGCTCCCGTTCAGCTGATTATCCATGTCTGTCTATCTGCCTCCCTGCCGCACCGTTCCCAATCTTTTTCCTGCTCACTGCTTCCCAGGATAGAGTCCCCCACTGAGGGAATTCGGCCTACATTCCTTGGGCCTAGGTGTGTACATTTTGCTGTATTAAAACACACATCCATTGCTTGGGCCCAGTTTAATCGCTCTGTATCAGGGACGTGTCCTCTTCAGTATTTACCACTCCCCCAATTTTTCAGTCATCTGCAAACTTTATCCGGGACAATTTCATTTCTTCCGGGACATTAATAAAAATGTTTAGTAGCGTAGGGCCAAGAACCAGTCCCTGGAGACCCCACTGGGAACACACCCACTCAGCAATGATTCCCCATTGCGAGACCTGCCCATTAGCCGGCTTTTTATCCACGCAACTGGTGCTGGGTATGGGAGGTGGCGCTTACCACAACTCCCAGGAAGTGGCCACCAGGTCCCTGCAGCCCCTAGGCTCATGGGCAGCCAGGGAGGCTCCGCGCGCTGCCCTCGCGTCTGCAGGTGCCGCCCCCACAGCTCCCATTGGTCTCAGTTCCTGGCCAATGGGAGCTGCGGAGCCGGCACTCAGGGTGTGGGCAGCCCATGTGCCTAGGGGCCACAGGGACCTGACGGCTGCTTCCGGGAGCCGCCTGGAACAGGGGCAGGTAGTGAGGACTTTTAACGGCCCGGTCGGCGGTGCTAACTGGAGCTGCCAGGGCCCTTTTCGGATGAAAACCGGATGCCTGGCAACCCTAGGTGCGCGGAGTGCGGTGGGTTTTCTCTCAGCAGCTCACTGACCTGAGGTCCAGTTCCAGCCCTTGTGCCAGTTCTCTTTGCAGGTGACGGCGTCCTGGCAGTCCTCCCACCACAGCTCGCAGTCCTCCTTGCACAGCGGCACGTTGAGGATCCTCTCCCGGCGCCAGCTAGTATCCGCCTGGTGGGACACAGAGCTGTGAGCATCAAGGGGCAGCTCTGGGCCACAGTCACCCCCAAGCCGCCCCAGGGAGCAGGGGTTACCTCCATGCTCTTCTCCACCCCGTGATCTAGCTCCACGGAATGGCATTGCACAGGAACAGAGCCAATGCTGGTCCCAGCAGAACCAGGCCCAGTCCCCGGGGGAAGAGAGCCTCACAGCAGCCTCCCCGCACACCTGAGCAGCAGCATCCACAGCCCAACAGGCGTCCCATGCAGCCCACTCCAGCTCGGTGTCCAGGAGAGCTCCTCTGCTCCCAGCCAGGGGGTTGGAAGAAGCCAAATCAATGCAATCTCTAAGACTGCCTCCCCCGTATGCACCCAGTACGAGCCCTGTCGTGCTGGGACAGAGGCAGCCTGTTGGAGTGCTGGGTCACAACCGTGCTGGTGCGACCCGGGAGGTACATAAAACACAAGGGAGGTTTTCTTCATTGCAGCCACCTGCCCCCAGGAGCCTTTGGAGGAGATTGTCCTGCGCACATGCAGTGGGCCCCAGCTGGATACAGGGTCACTAATTGTCAGGGGGAGTTGAACCCGGACCTTCAGCACTGTAAGCAGACGCCGCTACTGCTTGAGCTGAAGGAGCGCGAGACTCTATGCAGTCAGCTGTTACCCGCCACTAGAGGGAGCCGTGAGCACATGCACCAAGCCAGCCTTCTCCCCACCCCCAGTGCCCAGCCCCAACGCCCCCTGACCTGGTCGATCCAAGGCCCCAGGTTGGGCGAGCACTCGTACAGACACGTGTCCTGGATGAAGTGCTGCTTGCACTTCTCTGGCATCACCCCGCAGTGGTTCCAGTTGAAGTTGTACAGGTAGGACTGGTCCTGGTGAGCCTCCGTGCTGGTGTTGGCCGTGCAGCAGGCGTTGTCTTTCCACAGGACACACTGCGAACACAGCGAGAGACGGGTACGCAGGGGATTTCAGCAGCTCGCCCGGGGGGCAGACAGGATGCTGTGGATGCAGCAGCATCACCGGACTCTAGTGGTGCCTCGTGGGACTGCTCCTGCCGAGGCCAGGCCCATGACCTGGCGGTGGCGATAGCATTTTGCCCTTCTCTTTGAGGCTCTCAAAGCACTTCACCAGACTAGTGAATGGAGGGGCCACGCCCAGGCAATGGGGAGCATAACGGGTGGATCTGCTCATGCTGCTCACTCTGCGGGATCAGCAAGGGGTGGGGGGGCTTCATTTCAGAAGGACAAAGTGACCCTCTGTTGCCTGCTTTGTGTGGGCTGGTTTTGCCGGGTCCAACGCTACAAGGTTTTAGGGTGATCAGATGTCCCGATTTTATAGAGACAGTCCCGATTTTTGGGTCTTTTTCTTATATAGGCTCCTGTTACCCTCCACCCCCTGTCCCAATTTTTCACACTTGCTGTCTGAGAACACCGGCGCCTGCAGCCCCAGAGTTCTCTGTGCCCGGCAGGCGCGAGGCCGCGGCTTCTCTGCAGCCCCAGAGTTCTCTGTGCCCGGCAGGCGCGGGGCCGCGGCTTCTCTGCAGCCCCGGAGTTCTCTGTGCCCGGCAGGCGCGGGGCCGCGGCTTCTCTGCAGCCCCAGAGTTCTCTGTGCCCGGCAGGCGCGAGGCTGCAGCTTCTCTGCAGCCCCAGAGTTCTCTGTGCCCGGCAGGCGCGGGGCCGCGGCTTCTCTTCTTGAAGCTGGAGAGAAGCCGCAGCCCTGTGTCTGTCGGGGACAGAGAGCATCGGCGCCCGCTGCCCTGGAGTTCTCTGTCCCTGGCAGGCGTGGGGCCACGGCTTCTTTCCCCTGCTGAGCACTAGGCGGGCGCACATAAATGCCCCGGTGGGCGCCATGGAGCCTGCAGGCACTGCGTTGGGGACCACTGATTTAGAGGCCCATATGAAGTACACAGACTACATTTCTCTCCCTTCCCTGCTCTAGCACTGAAGTTGTTTAAAAGTGAGATGGAGAAACGTGGCCAATAGCCTAGGTGCCTGGTATTCCGGTGCCCATGGCTAGTGGGAAAGCTGTACAGATATATTTTTCAGTTCATTCTAAAAGTGGTCAGGTTCAGACTTAGTCATATAACTGGCCTCCATCTCCTGCAAGAGTGTTCACCTTTAGGTCAGATAACAAGTGTTCCAGATGAACAGAGGTGCACAAAAATGTATAGGCTATCTCTGATGTAACAAGGACCTGGGCCATTTAGGTCATAATCAGCATCTTGAATGTCACCCAGAAGGGAATTGGAAGACAGTGCAGAATGCAACACATAGATGTAATCAGCTCTTGGTGGTCCTCCTTATCCAGAAGGTGAGGATCCTCATTCTGTACTAGCCAAGACTTCTAAGGGCTTGGCTACACTTACAAATTTGCAGCACTGCAGCAGGGTGTGAAAACACACCCTCTCCAGCGCTGCAAATTGCGGCGCTGCAAAGCGTCAGTGTGGTCAAAGCCCCAGCGCTGGGAGCGCGGCTCCCAGCGCTGTACGTTATTCCCCACAGGGAGGTGGAGTACGGACAGCGCTGGGAGAGCTCTCTCTCAGCGCTGGCGCTTTGACTACACTTAGCGCTTCAAAGCGCAGCGCTTTGAAGTGTAAGTGTAGCCAAAGCCTAAGTAGCTTTCATGGTTGGGCCCTGATAGATTTTGTTGCAGTGAATCAGTCTCAAAGTATCCAAAGCATGGATAACTATGATAAGGATTCAACCCTGTATGACTCTTCAGATGAAAGTCCTGGGGCAAGAGGAGCAGACATCTAGCACCACCCTTTGGGATTGCACTGAGAGAAATGTGTGGAACCACACTAAAAGTGAATCACTGCACTTAATCCTGTTTACATGCCATGCTCAGGTCTAAAACAGGTCTGGGTGGGATCCAAGGAGTTTGAGGATATTGGAATCTGTTGGAGTTGGTCTGCCACAACCTTTTTAATTCAAATTAAATCTGTTTGGCCAATACTCAGATATTATGGTGAATGAAAAGAATACGCTTCTAGTCAACACCATATTTACAGTAGAAGTAGGGAGTGATTTTACCTCTGTATACTGCATTGGTGAGACTGTAACTGGAATATTGTGTACAGTTCTGGTGTCCACATTTTAAAAAGGATGTTGAAAAGTTGGAGAGGATGCAGAAAAGAGCCACAAAAATGATTTGGTGGCTGGAAAAGATGCCTACAGTGACAGGCTTAAAGAGTGTAATCTCTTTAGTTTATCAAAAAGAAGATTAAGAAGTGAACTGATTACAGTGTATAAATACCTTCATGGGAGAAAATATTCAGTAATAATGAGCTCTTTAATCTAGTGGAGAAAGACAGAACAAGAATAAATGGCTGGAAGCCAGAGAAATTCAAATGAGAAATTAGACACAATTTTTTAACAGTGAGGGTGATTAGCCATTGGAACAAACTACCGGGGGAAGTGGTGAATTCTCCATCACTCGATGTCTTTTATTCAAGACTGGATGCATTCTGGAAGACATGCGTTAGCCAAACTCACGTTACGCTTTAGTCAAACACAAGATATCTGCTGCAATATGGGGTAAATGGGTGAAATTTAATGGCCTGTGTTATACTAGAGGTCAGACTGGATAATCTAATGGTCTCTCCTAGCCTTAACTCTATAAATCTGTGCATGAAGTAGACTAAGATTATATTTTGGTAGTCTGTGATTTTTCAGAAATGATAAAATAGTAATAATTATTTTTTATTTTATTAGTGCTAATGTCCACTATGTGTTAGGCACGTTCTAATAATCACCTAAGGATGATGTTCCTTTCTTTGTCTTAAGCCTGTGAGCTCCTCAATCAAGCAGACAGAGGTCGGGGAAGAGGAATAACAATAAACAATTTAAAAATACAAGTTAACTTGAATCACTATAGGCAGAACAGCAGAAGTGAATAATTAAGAGGAACTTAAATATGGAGAGCATGGGGGCCTTGCAGATGAGCCCAGAGAGGTCATACCAACGATAGGTACATAGAAGAAGGTATGGAGGTGACTGAATGAGACTTCGACAGATAAAATGTGTTTAAAACATTTGGTCCTATCATGCATTTTTCAGTGGAGGTGACATACTTCACTCCAGATCTTCACTGACTGTTGGACTGGCAAAACCATGTCACTGGAAAATTAGGCCACTTGGATAGTTTGGATGTATTGCTTATCCATTGGTGGAAAATGTTCATTTAACTTGAGGGGTCATTTCCAGCAGCCTCAGCATATGGGAGAAAGAAGATGAGCACCCTGTGTGCAGGAGCTGCCTTCCAAGAGAGATGTCCACATTCATATCCTGGCTTGAACTGATGTTTACTTAAGAATAAACAGGCATCTGTTATTATTGGAGTATTCCTGGCAATTATTCTGAAACAAGGATTAAACAATCCCCAGAAAATTGTAAACAAATAACATTAAAGTTCTGATACAAAATCCTAGCAAAGCCAGAAAACTGCACCATGTCCGTGACTAGTACTGTCAGGCAACAGTCATATTATTAGTGCCACAGATTGTGATGCAACACCTAGGCACAACAGGGTGAGTCAGGATGATGTGACAGCTCTACCCTTAACTTGCAGTTTCCTGGCTTTCGTGAACTTTAACTCACACTCATCCTTAATGTTAGAAAGGAAGATATTGTTCTGTCTAATGTGCCCTTTAAAGACCCCCTGAACTGCGTGTTTGCTCTGTAGGCCAAGGCAGTATCCCAGACTAGCGGGTTAAGTTTTGAGGACTGGAGGAGTTGTATCACACAGTTGCCCGTAATGACTGTTAGGCTCTTGCACCCAGCCCACTTGTTACGGTGCAGATCTTTGAACTACTTCTCAGGCCTGCTCTATACTACAAACTTAGGTCAATGGAAGATGTCTTATGTCGACCTAATAATGTATGTGTCTACACTACCAGAGCCTTTCTGCTGACCTAACTCGCCTGTAGTGTTGACTTAATTACTCCACCTCTGCAAAAGGCGTAGCACTTAATTCAGTGTTGATTGGTTGACAGAGAGGCAGTGTAAATGCAGCGTTGTGTAAATCGACTGAATTAGCCTCCAGGAGGTGTCCCACAATTGTCTGCCGTGACCACTCTGGAAATCGTTTTCAACTCCGCTGCACAGCAGCCAAGTACACAGGAAACGGCCCCTCCCCTGTTAAAGCCCTGGGAACTTTTGGATTGCCATTTCCTGTTTGATCAGCATGGAGAGCTCGCCAGCCCAGCTGATTGTGGCACTCAGCGCCCCAAACGTGGTCCAGCCTGGAGTACACAGGAGGTGGTGGAACTTATTGGTCTGTGTGGAGAAGAGTCTGTGCAGGCACAGCTCTGATCCAGCTAAAGAAACATAGACATCTATGAAAAGATTGCACGGTGCATGGGGGAAAAGGGCTACAGCAGGGATATGCAGCAGTGCTGCGTGAAAATCAAAGAACTTCAGTAGGCATAGCAGAAGACAAGAGAGGTGAACAGTTCTGGGTCTGCACCACAGACATATGCCACTTCTATAATGAGCTGTATGCAATTCTCGCCGGCGACCCCACCGTTACCCCCAAATGCAGCATGGATACCTCCCAGGAGTTTGAGTCCTGAGCCACCTCATGCAACAATGAGGAGGACATTCTGGATGAGGAAGAGGAGGAGGAGGAAAGTGGGATACAGATGAACAGTGGATTCATTCTCTCTGAGAGCCAGGAACTATTTTTAACCCTAGAGCCCAGCCAGTCGCAGGACAGCATGGTGTCCGAGCGTGATGCCTGGGAAAGCACCTCTGGTGAATATGCAATTCCAGTCAAACTGTAGGGGTTACGTGCTCTTATATTTGATGTTTAATCTGAAGAAAAAGTGAGGTGCAGTGGGTATCTGCTTCCTAGTGGCTGCTCCAGCTATGCAGAGGGTGTCCATTGGTAAAGACTGTTTATGTGTACAGGGAGGGCCTGGGAATTCTCCATGGCGAGCTCTAGGAAACTTTCATGGAGATCTTCTGCAAAGGATTGCAGGGTGTGTCTAGGGAGGGCTACCTTATTTCTTCCACCACAATAGGACACTTTCCCACGCAACTCCAGTATTAACTCTGCTGGCCTCATTGCAGTACACAGCATAGCAACATAAGGACTGGGTCTGTACCCAGACACTTGCAGCATCTGCTCCCTTGCTGCCTCTGTTACCCTTAGGAGACTGATAGCACATAGGGTCATCTAGGGGAGACAGTGGAAGTTTTCATTACAAGTGCTCGGACTGCAAACAGTAGAGCTTGTGATCCACCATACATGGTGACTTCCAGGTCCCTCAACCACGCTTCCCTTACATGCCAGTGGTTTGGTTGGCAGGGATTGGCGTTGACCTCAGATTCTGCAAGTCCAGGGCAACTATTACCAGCAACGTTAAGGGGGGGGGCTTCCTGCGTTATTTTGTGGCTGCATACTGTCTTCCCTCTCCCCCAGAGCCACCTCGGACAAAGATCGTGATTTGGGAGACTTAACACTGGTCCCTGGTCTCAAAGCAATATCCATGTTGCCAAGGGGAGGGGGCATTGTCCACCTGTGCTCCCAACATGGGTTTCCCACAAATTGCATCACAAGGCCCGTTGCCCATGCCACTTGGCCATACTCACCATGGCTGAAACAGCAAACCATTTTGTTGAATAGCTAGGGATTATGAATATGTTCTGTCTTGCACCTGAGTGTAATAAGAGGAGTGTTTTTTAAATAGCAACTTTGCACCAGACCCAGGGTATTCACTGATAATGGTTGCCTTGTGCTTTGAATGCCTTGCAGTGGAGAGCTTGGCCTTCAGCACATCCTCCACACTGGCAGAGAGGCTTTCGCAGATTAGAAGGTGGAAAAAAAGAATGTGTGATGACATGTTCAGCGAGATAATGAATGCCTCTGGGACAGCTGACATGGAGCAAATACCCTGGAGGATTTCATTGTCTGAAAAACTGGACATGAACATGGAGAGCAGGAGAGCATTTGAGGAGCATAAGCATGCCACGCAGGATGAGATGCTGCAGATTATGAAGGATCAATCAGACATGTTGAGGCATCTGGTTGAGCTTCAAGAAAAGCAGCTTGAGGCTAGATTCCCTCTGCAGTTCCTGCAGAACTGCCTGCAAGCATCACCCTGTTCCCAGTCTCTCTCCCCTGAAATGTTCCAGGAGGCGGGGGTTGGGGTTGGGGAGTTCAGTATCCCTTCCACTCAACACACGGAGAGGGTACTAAGAACAAAAGGCAGCCATTCAGAAACCTATAATGGGCAAGACTACTCTGCTTTCGCAGGCAAGCTGACTTGGTTTCTCCCCTCCCAATTTTATCACACTGTTTGTGCAAGGTTAAATTATTTTCCTGTTCTTTCAGTTGCTTTATGTTTGTGCAATAAAAGTCAATGTCTCGAGAATGAAATGCTGTTTATTTATTCCAATCATGAGGCCATGGGGCGGGGGCATTATCCAAGGAAACTAATGCAATGGAGGGGATGGTATAGAAAGGCACAATGCAGATAACCAGCACACTTTCCTGAGGCTCATTACCGAAATGGGTTTTCAAAACCTCCCAGAGACACACAGCTCCTTGCTGGGCTCTTATTACCCTGGTATCTGGCTGCTCAAAATTAGCTGACAACCTATCTGCCTCCACACCCCACCCCTACGGAAACTTGTCTCCCTTTGCCTTACAGATATTATGGGGCACACAGCATCCAGCTATAACAATGGGAATATTGCTTTCGCTGAGGTCTAACCTACTCAGCAAACTGCAGCAGTGCCCCTTTAAATGTCCAAAAGCACATTCCACCATCATTTTGCACTTGCTCAGCCTATGGTTGAACCGGTCCTTACTTCTGTCCGGGTGGCCAGTGTACGGCTTCATGAGCCATGGGAGCAAGGGGTAGGCTGGGTCTCCCAGGGTCACTATTGGCATTTCAACATTGTCAGTGGTTATTTTGCAATCTGGAAAGAAAGTTCCTGCTTGCAGCTCTCTGAACAGACCTGTGTTCCTATAAACACGCACATCATGCAACTTTTCCTGACCATCCATGTTGATGTCGGTGAAACGCCCCCTGCAATGCACCAGTGCTTACAATACCATTGAAAAGTATCCCTGATGGTTTATTTAGTCTTTGGGTAGGTGGTCTGGTGCCAAGATAGAGATATACGTGCCATCTATTCTCCCCTCTCCCCCCCAGATAAGGAACCCCATCATGGCAAAACCATCCACTATGTCCTGCATATTTCCCAGAGTCACTACCCTTCTTAGCAGAAGTCAATTAATGGCCCTGCACACTTGGATCACAACAGCTCCACGGGTGGATTTACCAACTCCGAATTGATTTCTCACTGACCAGTAGCAGTCTGGCATTGCAAGCTTCCACAGAGTGATCGCCACTCACTTCTCCACTCTCAGAGCAGGTCTCATTTTAGTGTTGCTGTGCTTCAGGGCTGGGGAAAGCTCTGCATAAAGTTTCTGGAAAGTGACCTGCATTCGAAAGTTCTGCAGCTACTGCTTGTCATCCCATAGCTGCACAATGATGTGATCCCACTAGTCAGTGCTTGTTTCCTGGGACCAGAAACAGTGCTCTACCGTGTTCAGCTGCTGCGCAACTGCCAGCAGCAACTGGGAATTGTTTTGTTTTGTGGCTTGCAAAAAGGGCTGCTTGCATGACATTGCAATGTTCTGCACAGAGACTCCTGTCTCGGCTCTGGAAATACTGCAGGATAGTGTTGGACTGCTAACGTCTTTCCATCAACCATAACTCAAATGTAGCCAGAGTTGGGGATCTCTTTGACTCTCCCTTTTTCAGTTTTCCTTTTTATTTCCCTAGACTCTTAGGTCTACTTTCCAGCCATTGTGGGAGTTATGCGTGAGCATCAAGTTCAGAGTCGACCCTTGTGTTTATATGCGCACGCACACACACACACACACACACACACACACACTTACTTACTTTCAGGCAGAACTGTGGATGTTTATTCTTCATTTTTTAGTTTGTCTTTGTGTAACCTTCAGTCTCAATAGTGGGAATAAGTGTGTGAGCTGCTGTTACTGTTTTTGTTTGTTTGGAAAAGGAGGAGGATCAATTTTTAAAGTAAGACAAATGCACATTCTGGCCCTGGCTTCTATTTATTTTATAACTGTTCTTGTCAGTGGAAAAAGCAGAGTAGTCAAGGAAGGAACACTTGTAGGATTTTATTTTCTTCAGAGTTCTTATTGAAAAACCCCCACATCTAACAGAAACAGTTCTATCATCTAATAGCTCATAAAATGTTTCAACACAAAGCTTTATAAATAATAAAGCATGGAGAGGGGGATTAATATTAACCTTTTTTCAAATTAAAGCTTTTTTAAAAACACAAATATGTTTTGCTTTTTAAGTTTAAGGCATGGAATCTCCTAGAATTTTTGGTTTTCAGATTGTTGTTTATGTGTAAATTTACAGAAGGCTGGGGAGGCCATGTTGCAGCCTTCCTGTGAACCAGATGTGTCCAAAAAGTAGCCCACAGGCCAAATGTGTCACGTGGAGTTGCCAGTGTTACCATCTCTCATTCATTTATTATGATATTGATGCTTTTCTTGAAGCCCCAGGTTCTGGAGGCAGCTGATTACAAGAATATCTCATCTTTCATTAGAAAACAAAGTTTATAGCATTCATGGCTGTGAAAAAAAGCTGAAAACATGACTTAAGTGCACCCTAAAGATTCAGAAGGCAACCCCCCCCCAAATTATTATTTTAATATTTCATTATCTTTAAGCCAATCTCATGATTTTTTGGAGCTTGATGCATGACTTTTGAGAGTCTGGGGTTAACAACGCTGATTATACTACAGAAAGTTGGCCTGCAGAAACTCTCCCAGCGTGCAAAGCTTCTCAATCCATGCTTTCATCTCTTCCCCTCCCCCCTTGGGTATGCGCAGGTTTACATGAGGCCAAAGACCCACAATATTTCCAATGTGGGATCACTGGCCCCCCTTGCTCTCCCTGGTTCTGCAGCCCTGGAATAATGTTGTGTTCCATTGTAACTAAATATGGTTAGCACACAAAGTTCAGTATCTCTTGTTCTCTCCCTGGGTATCTGGGATTTCAGAGGCCATATCAGTTTGGGGGATATGGTAGACTGAATATGTCTGAAGACCATGATGTAGTTTGTTACTGGAATTTCAGATACAGTACTTTGTGGTACCAACCAAAAGTGGCCCTTGGGGATTCCAGTTTTCATTCATTCTGACTATTACCTTCCGTCCTTCCTTCCATCTTCTTTGTCTTTCCTCACAGCACAGCAATGAAGACTATTTACTCAGCTGTGGCCTGGATTTGAGCCTTTGTGCCCTGGAGACAGGAAGGAGCAATGTGGTCATAGACCAAAACTGCCCTTGTTTATTCTGAATGGCTCTTGGCAGACAGGATGGGTGCATGGGCAAGTGTCATTTTTCCGCATGGTACTCAGTGACCCCATTACAGTGACTAGGAAAACAGTCATCACAGCAAACTGCAGACACCTCTTAAGGCCTGTGGTGATTCCTTTCCTGTGTAGCGGCTATCCATCTAAGTCAGTGAAATTGATATGCTCTGTTAGTCAGTCCCTTGAGATGTACCAATGCTGAGCTGCATTGCATTCCAAAAGGGTCTGCTCAGACTGATCCCCACTTTGATCATGGGGTTTGCAGTGCTCCCTCTCCTGGCATCACAGGGAATTAAGTATTTTTCCTTCTCAGACACCTGAGTTTCTCTGCTCTCTTCATTGCATGCAGCCTTGACCTAGACGGGCCACTTGCTCCTAGACTGAAACAATAATTTCTTCTCATTGGGAATAGGCATCTCTAAGAATGGCATTGATCTCTTCTAGTGCAGTTTCTTTGCCAGCATGTTCCCAGAGTTCTTCTGAGCAAAGATTCACAATTGCTATACACTGTTCTTGATGGTTTCCTGATGCAGAAATGATGAAACTGCTGTCACTCAACATCAGGCATTAGAGAGAAAAAGGTGCAGAAATTATGAACATATTAAAAATCTGGAGAAGGTTCACTCCTGCAAGTTAGAGGGTTCACTTGAGGCATAAGTAGTGCTCAGTCAGTTCCTCAGGCCGCCTCGGATGGGGATCATTGATGCTGTAGACAATTCCAGCTTCCTCTGCTGTGCAGGAAATCTGCTGCTGCTATCATTCCTTGAACTGTTGAGAAAAAAATTGTTAAAAAATACAGAATTTACAAAATGGGGATGCTTTGCTCTGACTCCCCAGTGGAGATTTTTGGCCTGCATGGGGAGAAGTATCCTATCCAAGGTTGACAGGCTATCCTCTCTATGTATATGTACATGTCTGCTGTGAACAGATCTTAAATACTGTTTTCTTTTCCTGGCACCTCAGTACCAAAAACTGAACAGAGTTCAGAATGATTGGGGGGCCAGAAAAAGAGATTTTGGAGGAGAGATTAAAAGAACTAATAGCTTGGCTAACCTAAGGTGTGTATAGATAGAGGACGGAGTTATAATAATGGCCTACTAATATGTGAAAGGGAGGAACATCAGAGAGCAAAAGAAAATATATAGAGTGATATAAGACAGTGTAAATGAGAGGAATTTGAAACTAAACAAAGGAAATTCAGGTTGAATATTAAGTAAAGCTTCCAGATAGTGCAATCTGTTTAGATTGTGAAATAGTCTTTCCAGAGAAGTGGTGGGAACTCCTTTGCTAGAGTCATTTAAAACTAGACTGGACCAAGCCTAGAAGAATAGTTTCTAAAAACCATTCCTGGCCTGGTCACTGAGGAAGGAGAATGAACTAGATCTTCTTCAAGTGCTTGCTCATGTCAATTCCATTCTAGGTGTGCGCGCACCCACATGCATGGTCATCGGAGACTTTTGCCGTAGTGGTATCTTTAGGGTCGGCAGTGGCACCTTCTGGAGTGCCATGCTCATGCCATGGTATATCAGGTGCCACCGGCCCTACATCCTCTCAATTCCTAACCGCCTGTAGTGGTTAGTCGGAGCACGTCTCTCCCTTGCCTTGCAAGTGGTTAGCAGTTTTCTGTCCTCGTGAAGAGCCGTTCAGCCTTAGAGCTTTGTACATAGGGTTTTTGATAGTTAGTTAGAGTTGTAGTTAGAGTCCCCAGTGGGACTTTGCCCCAGGCGGGACATGCCCAAGTCCCCTGGGTTCAAGTCCTCCACAGACTGTAATAGGCCTATGCCTGTTAGCGATCCCCACGGCAGTTGTCTCAAGTGCTTGGGCGAATTGCACATCAAAGAGAAATGCCGTATTTGTAAAAACTTTGGGCCACGAACTCAGAAGGAGCGGGATATCCAACTCGGAGCCCTTCTAATGGAGTCAGCCCTTTGCCCAGCGTCCAAGCCCTCCCACCAAGAATTGGTGAGCACCTCAGCATTGGTGCATAGCACACCCCCAGCATCAGGCTCTGCCCAGCACCAATCAACATCTCTGGTGCCTAGGCATGGAAGCACAGCTCCCCAGAACCAGGCAAAAAGGCCCAAGGGTCTTTGGGCCAGGGACCTAGTTCGGCCCGCCTGGCCACACCGGAGCCGCGAGTCCACACCTCCCCTGTTGGGGATCTGAGCCCCTTGAAAGATCCATCATTGACTCCTGTTGAAGGAAAAGGCCCAGGTAGGGACGGTTGAATTGTGGAGGTGAATGCGTGGAGAATTGGAAGTCCTGGAATAATCAAGGAACTATGACGTGATTGGAATAACAGAAACTTGGTGGGGCAGTTCACATGACTGGAGCACTGTCATGGATGGGTATAAACTGTTCAGTAAGGACAGGTGTGGGAGGAAAAGTGGAGGAGTTGCATTGTATGTAAGAGAGTGGTATGATTGCTCAGAGCTCCAGTTTGAAACTGGAGAAAAGCCTGTTGAGAGTCTTTGGGTTAAGTTTAGAGGTGAGAGCAGCAAGGATGATGTTGTGGTGGGTGCATGCTATAGACCACCGGATCAGAAGGATGAGGTAGACAAGGCTTTCTTCGGACAACTAACTGAAGTTTCCAGATCACAGGCCCTGGTTCTAATGGGGGACTTCAATTACCCTGACATTTGCTGGGAGAGCAATACAGCAGTGCACAGACAATCTAGGAAGTTTTTGGAGAGTGTTGGGGACAACTTCCTGGTACAAGTGCTGGAGGAACTGACTAGGGACCATGGTCCTCTTGACCTGCTGCTTACAAACAGTGAAGAATTGGTAGGGGAAGTAGAAGTGGGTGGCAACCCAGTCAGCAGTGACCATGAGATGGTTGAGTTCAGGATCCTGACAAAAAGAAGAAAGGAAAGTAGCCAAATGTGGACCCCAAACTTCAGAAAAGCAGACTTTGACTCTCTTAGGGAAATGATGGGCAGGATCCCCTGGGAAGCTAATATGAAGGGGCAAGGAGTCCAGGAATGCTGGCTGTATTTTAAAGAAGTCTTATTGAAGGTGCAGGAACAAACCATCCCAAAGTGCAGAAAGAATAGCAAATATGGCAGGCAACCAGCTTGGCTTAACAGTGAAATCTTCGGTGAGCTTAAACACAAAAAGGAGGCTTACAAGAAGTGGAAACTTGGACAGATGACTAGGGAGGAGTATAAACATATTGCTTGAGCATGCAGGGGTGTAATCAGGAAGCCAAAGCATAATTGGAGTTGCAGCTAGCAAGGGATGTGAAGGGAAACAAGAAGGGTTTCTACAGGTATGTTAGCAACAAGAAGGAGGTCAGGGAAAATGTGAGACCCTTACTGAATGGGGGAGGCAATATAGTGACAGATGATGTGGAAAAAGCTGAAGTACTCAATGCTTTTTTTGCCTCGGTCTTCACAGACAAGGTCAACTCCCAGACCGCTGGACTGGGCAACACAGTATGGGGAGGAGGTGAGCAGCCCGCAGTGATGAAAGAACAGGTTAAGGACTATTTAGAAAAGCTGGATGTGCACAAGTTCATGGGTCCAGATCTAATGCATCCAACAGTGCTGAGGGAGTTGGCTGATGTGATTGCAGAGCCATTGGCCATTATCTTTGAAAATTCGTGGCGATTGGGGGAGGTCCCGGACTATTGGAAAAAGGCAAATATAGTGCCCATATTTTAAAAAGGGAAGAAAGAGAACCTGGGGAACTACAGACTGGTCAGCCTCACTTCAGTCCCCGGCAAAATCATGGAGCAGGTCCTCAAGGAATCCATTCTGAAGCACTTGGAGGAGAGAAAGGTGATCAGGAACAGTCAACATGGATTCACCAAGAACAAGTCATGCCTGACCAACCTGATTACCTTCTATGATGAGATAACTGGCTCTGTGGATATGGGGAAAGTGTTGGATAGTGGTGATATAGCTTGACTTAAGCAAAGCTTTTGATACGGTCTCCCACAGTATTCTTGCCAGCAAGTTAAAAAAGTATGAATTGGATGAATAGACTATAAGGTGAATAGAAAGCTGGCTAGATTGTCGGGCTCAACAGATGGTGATCAACGGCCTGCTGTCTAGTTGGCAGCCTGTATCAAGCGGAGTGCCCCAGGGGGTCGGTCCTGGGGCCAGTTTTGTTCAACATCTTTATTAATGATCTGGATAATGGGATTAATTGCACCCTCGGTAAGTTCGCAGATGACACTACAATGGGGGGAGAGGTAGATACACTGGAGGGTAGGGACAGGGTCCAGAGTGACCTAGACAAATTGGAGGATTGGGCCCAAAGAAATCTGATGTGGTTCAACAAAGACAAGTGCAGAGTCCTGCACTTAGGAAGGAAGAATCCCATGCACCGCTACAGGCTGGGGACTGACTGGCTAAGCAGCAGTTCTGCAAAAAAGGACCTGGGGATTACAGTGGATGAGAAGCTGGATATGAGTCAGCAGTGTGCCCTCGTTCCCAAGAAGGCCAACGGCATATTGGACTGTATTAGTAGGAACATTGCCAGCAGATTGAGGGAAGTGATTATTCCCCTCTATTTGGCACCTGGAGTATTGCATCCAGTTTTGGTCCCTCCCCCCCCACCACTACAGAAGGGATGTGGACAAATTGGAGAGAGTCCAGTGGAGGGCAATTAAAATGATTAGGGGGCTGGGGCACATGATTTACAAGGAGAGGCTGAGGGAACTGGCATTATTTAGTCTGCAGAAGAGAAGAGTGAGGGGGGATTTGATAGCAGCCTTCAACTACCTGAAGGGGGGTTCCAAAGAGGCTGGAGCTAGATTGTTCTCAGTGGTGGTAGATGACAGAACAAGAAGCAATGGTCTCAAGTTGCAGTGCGGGATATCTAGGTTGGATATTAGGAAACACTATTTCACTAGGAGGGTGGTGAACCACTGGAATGGGTTACCCAGAGAGGTAGTGGACTCTCTATCCTTAGAGGTTCTTAAGGCTCAGCTTGACAAAGCCTTAGCTTGGATGATTTAGTTGGTGTTAGTCCTGCTTTGAGCAAGGGATTGGACTAGATGACCTCCTGAGGTCTCTTCCAACCCTAATATTCTATGATTCTATGACTCAAGGGAATGGTATGGGACACAAGCTCCTGCCGGCACTGGCACCTGCCCAGACCTCCCCGGCGCGGAGAAAGCAGAGGCCTCCACTGGCGCCATCAACACAACAGGAGCAGCAGGATGCGGCAAAGGCTCCCCCAGAGGGCAAGCCAGCACTGTGACTCCTGGGGAGATAGTGGATCGCCAACAATCCTCTGAGACAAGACAGCGCTCCTCACCCCAGGGACCCAAATCCCCAGAGCCACAGCCCAGATCCTCTGGGGTTTGTCCCCAGTCACTGGCACCACGATCGCGGTCACTGCCACCCAGGCGTGGTTCACCTAGAGATCAACGTCGGTCTCCGTGTTACTGGCTCCGCTTGTCCTCCTACTGGCTGGCTTCCTATTGAAGATCCTCATCACCTGCCACATGGGAATGATCCCCATGCAGGCTCTGGTCTCCCAGGTGCCGCTACCATTCGCCCCGGTACCCACACCACTCATCCTGCTCCGGTCACCGGTCTCCGATGGCAAGCGTTAGCAGGCACACCCAGGCATTGATGGCTCCTCTGTAGTTGCTGGAAGAGGACTCCTCCGGCATGGAAGGACCATTTAGCTCCTCATCCAGGTCTCACCGGTGTGATTGGGGCCCAACACCGCGTCAACTGTGACGGTGCAGCTGTGGCATCAAACCCAGTGGCCAACCCAGTCACAAACAGAAAGTGTCTCTATTTGACACCTAGAGGAGCTGCTTTGTAGAAGGAAGCTGAAGCAGGTGCCCTTTCTCAGGTGCTACACAGGAAGGTCTATATACCCTGGGAACACTGCATGTTATGCCCCTGGGAAAAGTCAGCACCTAACATGACTCTCTAGTAACCCTAATTAGTGGATGCAGAGGAGTTTTGATGGCATCAGCCAGCCTTTCTCAGCAAGAAAGAGATTCTTAAATTGAGAAGAAAAATGGGAAATCTGTTAGGACAAACCCCCACCCCCAGTAAGGGGGAGCTAAGGGAAAAGGTTGGGATCTGATTTTGCTGAGAGTCCCCCAGCAATGTGTCTTTAGTCATTCTTGAATATAGGAAAATATCCATTTAGCTGCCTGAGGCACTACAGTGAAACCGCATCTGCCTCTTTGATGTCCAGAGAATCAGTAGAATTTTCCCTTTGTCTCTCTTGCTCTTGTGAGGCTGTCAGGCTTTCCGGAGCCTTTGATGAGGGAGCTTGGGGCCATCATCGGGGATAAGAGAGAGACCATTTATTAGAAAACGCATCAGCTGAATATTTGGATCAGAAGTTTTGTGGGCTACAGAGGGCGAACAGCTAACTGTGGTAAAAGAGCCCAAGCCCTGTACTACAGTGCTCATGCCTTTGCCCTTTGGATTCCCTTCCTGACTGCTGCTTGGCTCTAATTCTACCACTGGCTCTTTCTTCCATACTTTGCATACTTCTGTAAGTGGAAATACTGTAAAATTGCTGTTGTTCAGCTAGTCCGCTCCTTAACTTTAGTCCACAGACTTTTGGACTGTGAACATACAATCATGTAGAGCTTTTTGACATCACTGTGTTTCCATTCCCTTGGGATCCTATAAACCTCCTTGAGATTCACCTCTCTCAATCTCCTTCTGCTGAACCACAGAGGCCATTTTTGACCAGTGTCTTTCAAAGCAGCTCCCTAGAACATGAATCATTTGGTTGCCCTTCTTGTATATTTTGGATCTTTGCTCTGTGCATCCTATAATACAGTGACCAGATTTGTACATGCTATTCCTAAAGAAGCTATCCAGCTGCATTATTGGATGCCAAAATAATAATGTTTGTGGGTTTATACTCCATAGCCCTCCATACTGCTGCCAGATGTTCTGTGGATGGTTTTCAGGCATGTTGTGGTGAATGTTGCCATGCCAGTGAATTTCAGCAAATTTAAGTAGCTTTGAAATGGTTCTCTTTTCCAGCTAGTTATACACAAGTTAAATGAACTTGGGTTGACACTTGAGCTTCCCCTGCTTTATTACCCCTTTTCTCCCTGAATTACTTTCTACCTGTTACCAGTTCTGTCTGCTGGATTCACTTCAGTAGCTCTCTCCTTTTGCCATGCCTCTTCCTGACTGCCTGCTTTGCTGGACTCTCCATCTAAAAGGCATCTCTACAAAAATAATGGCAGTTCCTTTGTCCTGAATACCAACCTTATCAATCTTGACTCCTGAAGCGAATAAGAGCAGACATATTGCCTGGGCATGGAGGGAGGGAAGGGAAGGATTCTGATGCTCTCCTGTCTGTTTCTGCTGCAGATTTGCTGACAGCGAAGGAGTACCACTGTCTGCTGCAGCTGCTCTGCCCTGACTTCCCAATGGAACTTACTCAGAAGGCAGCAAGGTGGGTCTTCATCCATTTCTCTCTTGGTAGGTAGATCAGCCCTACAATGGCTTTAGTCCCTGGTGCTGAAAGGGTTAAAATGTGAGTAAGGATATTTAGAGTATGTCTACACTGCAGCTGGAGGTATAATTTCCAGCTCAACTAGAAGTACACGCGATAGCAGCAGCTACACTGCTACTTTTAGCGCACTTGCTGTATCTAAGCTAGCGTGTGTACATCTGCCCAAGACGGAAATTACACCTTCAGCTACAGTGTAGACCTAACCTTAGAGATAAGGTCGGAATGCTTTTAGGGCAGAGAGGTACCAAGATTTGTGATTGAGAAGGGGAGCTTTCTTTAGCAAATAGAAGTGGTTTGTTAGGATATGCTGGGAATGAAATACCAGCGTGATGCTAATATATCAACATTGCAGTCTTTGACTTTGTCTACACTCAGAAAATAAATTGTGTATAAAGCACTGGTAGCTAACACATTTTAACTAACACGATTTTAAACATTATTGTAGATGGTATTTAACATCTTTTAAAACGTGTTTCTACCCCTTCTAAGGTTGATCACAACCAGCAACACGTTATACTAAACCCTTTCTGCAATGTTGTTTAAAATCATGTTAGTTAGAAACATGTTAGCCAATCTGTTTTAAAACAATTTATTTTCAGACCCTAGACAAGGTTTAAAGGGGGCAGATGGCTCAGGACATTGGTAACATGATATGGAACCCTCCACCTCTCAGTCACTGGTTCCAATCCAGCCCATATTGTTCGTTTATTAACCATCTTATGGCAAAGATGGCCTTTCTAGGTGAATGGGGAGGGGGTGTCAGTCCAGATCCCAGTGAGCATATCTACATGTTAACAATAAGGTCAAAGAAATAAATGGTCTCTTTGCTTGTTGTAACAGAGAGAGGTCAGGGAGGCTGAACTCTCTTCCCTGCCCTTGCAGGTCAGAGTATAGGCACACTGGCAGGACATTGGCTGCTGCCTGTGTTGTTTCTGGTCTATGGATGAAGAGGTGTTCAATCTCTAAGTGTCAGTCTAGTGCAGGGGTCGGCAACCTTTCAGAAGTGGTGTGCCAAGTCTTCATTTATTCACTCTAATTTAAGGTTTCGCGTGCCAGTCATACATTTTAACGTTTTTAGAAGGTCTCTTTCTATAAGTCTATAATATATAACTAAACTATTGTTGTATGTAAAGTAAATAAGTTTTAAAAAATGTTTAAGAAGCGTCATTTAAAATTAAATTAAAATGCAGAGGCCCTAGACTGGTGGCCAGGACCCGGGCAGTGTGAGTGGCACTGAAAATCAGCTTGCGTGCCGCCTTTGGCACGCGTGCCATAGGTTGCCTACCCCTGGTCTAGTGCCTTTCACCAGCATCATATTCCCATGAAAAATATATATACCCCCCCGCCCCCCCCCAAAAAAAGAGAGCAAGAGAGCGAGGAAGCAAGAGATGTGTATTCCCATCTGCCAATATTTCTATATTGCTGGGCTCCTTTGACTGCCTCCCTGGCTCCCAGGGTGCTGCTGTCACAACTGAAGTGCAGTTAATGCTGTGTTAGGTCCAGTTAAAACTAGAAGTAGAGCAGCACTGTTCCCTCTGGCTCATTGGTGAGGAATCCTGGTTTTTCTGGCTCCCCTGAATGTAAGTCCCTGGCCTCCAGCATTAGACCATGATGGAGCACTAACTGTAGAGCAAGGACATATCTGCTGCTGTTGCCTTTCATGGAGGTACAAAAGCACTGTCCTATGCATGGGCCTGTATTCCACAGTTTCCAGCTGAGCTGAGCAGGGATTTGGGACAGGGCATAAACGTGAGATTTCAGTGTGTCTACACGTTATGATGTTTGCAAAAAGGAATTTAATCCGCAAGGCTGTTGTAAACTAGAGGCCCAATTAAGGGGCAGGCTTCCCACAACTGCACTGTTGTGTGTATGTCTTAGAGACAGACAGGCTGGGGTTTGGGAACAGGTGTGCAAGAGAAATGAGATCTCTGGCTGAGGCACCCAGGCTCAGGTGGGGATGACCTCACTTCCTTCCTGACTAGAGAACTACACACACACACATTATTATTATTATTTTGTTGTTACACGCTAATCTAGTTAAGTGAGTGTAATAAAACTTGTTTTAAGTCTAAAACCAACTTCCTCTTTCCTCCACATCTGCATCCCTTTTTTTAGTCTCTGTCTGAATTCCCCTCTAGTTATGTTGCTCTACCCACTCTCCCCTTTAGCTTCTATGGTTTAAAAAGACAAATTTCAGTGGGACAAGGTGGGTGAGGCAATATCTTTTATTGGACCAACTTCTGTTGGTGAGAAAGTAAAGCTTTCGAGCTTACATGGGGCTCTTCTTCAGGTCTGGGAAACTAATTCAGAGTGTCACGGCTAAATAAGCTTGTCTCTCTCACCAACAGAAGTTGGTCTAATAAAATATATTACCTCACCTACCTTCTCTCTAATATCCTGGGGCCAACACATCTACAACTACACTGCATACAAATTTCAGTGGGTTATTTCTCCTGTCCCATTTGATTGATTCCTTGCAGGGTGCGGGTGTCACAGACAGACCTGTGAGATTGCCCCCTTTCAGTCTGAGCACCCAGACAGCTCTGTGATTGCTTTGCTTTGAGAAGAGGAGTGAATACAGCAGTGGTGGTGGCAGTAACAGCATTCATTGTTAAAGCTGGGGACTGTGAAATCATAGGCACTGTTAGTAAGAGAACATCCTCATGGTAACCTCATAGCTGCATGGCTGAGATGATCTCACGGCACTGCACGCTCTGCTCTTCCAGGAGCTGTTGCTATGCACTGATAACAAACATTGGAAGGGAAAGAGGTCAGGACAGAAGAACAGAGGCAACAACAATACAGGTTTTATTGGCATCAAAACACAAGGAACACAGTTCCTCTGTTCAAGGTACAGTGCAAATGCCTCTGGCACATCCAAGGAAGAACCAGACTAGTGGCTATATACCTTAGTCAGATGCCTTGGATGCGCTCGTGCTCAGCAGGGCATTAGCCACTGGCAAGTTAAAGGATTTTGTCTTCAGAAGTGTTGTCTAGTTTGCAGAGTCTTTGACTTGGAGAAAGGTGTGAAGAAGAGAGATTTTCTTGTTTGAGATCATGAGCCAGGGACTGTATCTGAGCCCACACTTCCCCTCTCAAAAGAGAGGCATCAGATCCTATGCTTAATTTAAAAAAAAAACTCTCTCCATTTTGGTTTTTGATATTTTAGGATGCTCTATGTATTTTAAGGTCTTAACAGCAGAAAGCAAATCTAACCCCATGAGACCCAAGCCCCCTCTGCCTTAGGCAAACTTGGTATGTCTACACTGTAATTTAAGCCCAGGGTTATCAGAACTCAAGTTAGCAAACCTTGAGTTTGTTAACTTAGGACTTGAGGATCTACATTAATTTGAATCCCAGGTTAGGAATTGTTGAATCCTGGGTCCCAATCTGGGGCTCCAACATCTACACTGCATTATGTGGGCCTGAGTTCAACCACACATATCTTAGACTTCTTAGCACCCTTCCAAGACTGTCCAGAGGACAAAGAAAGTTGATTGTAGTATACTTTAGGCAGACTCCCAGGGCACGAGTCCAGTGGGGCTACATTTACACTGCAAAGCAACAGGGCTTGAACCCTGGGTCCCAGTTTGACTTGGGCTGAGACCCTCTGCCCCTGGAGTATCCTGGAATGTTGGATCCAAGCCCTGAGTTTACCCAGTTTTGTGTAGATGGAAAGGGGGTGTTAGGCTTGAGCCTGAGTTCAAACCCTGGGCTTACTCTACAGTGTAGACCAACCCACTGTGTCTGTTAGTCTTTAATAGCAGCAAAGATAAGTGCACAGTCAAAACTGAGATGAATCCTCCTTCCCACCAGTCTGGGCTAGAGCCCTTCCTGGGGCCTCACTGGCTGGACTGGGCTTCTGAGATCCTAGCCACAATCAGCAGGTCAGAGAGTTCCTTCATTGTACACCCATCACAAGGTCCCTCAGTTGTAGGCACTTTTCTTCATCCCTTTCCAAAGAGTTTGTTCCCTTGATCTTCATTATTGTGATTATTATTATTCACTGAGGGCCAGATCCACAAAGGTATTTAGGCTCCTAATATCCATGGAAATCAGTGGGAATTAGGCACCTAAAATCTGAGGATCTGGACCTGAGTTCTCTAAAGTGTGCAAAGTACCACTCACACATGTAAAAAGCCCTGAGGAGCTTACAGTCCAGTTCAGACAACAGGAAAGAGAGAATGAAGAATCCCCCCAAAAATAACCCCCAACAGAGCTCCCGGGAGTCCCTTTTTCAGACTGTCAGACTTGGCCCCAAATTCAGGGCATGCTGCCTGGGTTGCAGACCCTTTGTGGCTGGGATTCTCCTCTCACCAAGCACTTTAGGAGAGATGTGCAGACATGTTGCTGATGGTGCTTTCCTAGCTTCCCAGCTGTGCAGTCAGCTGGTTGTTTGGGGACATAGCAGAGCTGCAGGCCAGTAAAGTGATTGTATTGGATTTACACATTTCTCAGTCTCTCTGGATTGCAGACACCATGGACAACTGGAGTCAGTAACCCAGCACCAGAGTGCACCTGCTTCCAGTCAGACACTTCCCTCTTCAGATTCAGGCAGCAGAATTTTATATCCTGGCTTTGTGTCCTTATTTAACAGCTACAAACATCTCAGCAAATTCCCAAACTAATACCAACTCCCTGCTGCTCTTCTGTAAGTCGGGGAGAGAGTCTTGCTGCTGCACGGGCTCAGGCACTGACACTGCAGCTTTAGATTTCACAAGTGAAATGAGTTGGATGTCACAGAGGTGATGTGGTATCCCCTCTCCACAGAAAATGTGCAGAGCATACTCCTACCATTGCCCACCTTGTGCAGGAAGGAGAATTGTATTAGCAAAAGCGTTGGTGTAGGGGTGTTGAGGTTGTCTGGCGAGAAGATCAGGATCTGAAGGGAGGGAGTCCCACTTCTAAGTGATGTGGCCTGTAGCGTTTCCAGTGCTTGAAGAGTGGTTTGAAATGCCAGTGGCTGAGCTGCAGTGCCTGGGAGATGAAGACGCTCTGCCTGCCAGCTTCAAAGCCATCTCCTTGATGTGGCCACTGACAATCTCGGGAACATGCTTATTAGTGAGAATTAAGAACTGAAGCTACTGCTGCTCTAGACAGGAGGAGGTTTCTGGGACATAATAAATAAATCAGAAGCACTTTGACATCTTCAAAGGGTTTTGTTTTAAACAGTGACTTTTCTCCTGGGGACCCTCTTAGCCCCAGTGTTTCTTCTTTGAGGTAATTAATTCAAGCTGCTTTGCATGCTTGTTATGCCACAGTGAATTGAGCGGGTCCAAGTGGCAGGGAGGGAAGCCTCTTGCACAGATGGGTCCTATAGCTCTTTTAACTCAGCCTCCCACACAGCTTCCTAGAGCCTCTTCCCCAAGCCCCTTAGCGCACACTGAGGGCTCCCAAGCCTACCTGGGTATTGGAACTTAGGTTTCTCTCCTCTTCCTTTGCTGGTTCCTCTCCCTTTGTTAGGCCCCCGCCTCTACCTTCCCACCTTCAGAGTCTGCCCTCTTTCTCCTCGCATAGCAGCAGTGGTAAGAGTATTGTTCCTGGGGTTTCACCTCTGAGCCCCTGCTGGCCTTTGTTCTTGCATGGCTCTGGAATCCAGAGGTTCCCCCAGAACAGAGGTATCCCTAAAAGGAGTTGACTTTGCTGCCACTTCGGCCCCATCCTTACAGCCTCCATGGCCTTGGTTGATATTGCCTGTATTTATGATGTATGGTGCAACATGTGGTGTATATAGCTCCATATCTGTGCCTGGTGCTTTGCAGAAAGAAAGAAGATATTGTCCCAAAGAGGTGGTCAGTCTCCAAGAGACCTGTCATGATGACATTCAGGGAGAAACAACCTCATGCATAAGGGAGGGAGGGTAGGAAGTTTTCAGACACAGTGCAGTAAGGAGGCTCCTTGTGCCAGGTGCACATCATGCTATTTCCCTTTTTATAGAAATGGGATTTGCTTGACCTGGGAGTGGGAGTCTCTCATCGTTGTCATCTTCACCATGAAATGGAAAATGGCCTAATTTGGAGCACTCCTTTACACATACAGGGCCTGATTCTCCTTTGACTTACACCAATTTTACACCAGTGTAACTTCATTGTCCTTAGTTCAGTTACTCCTGATTTACTCTAGTTTCAGATCAGAACCAGGCCTGCAATTTTTGTAAACCTGTGTGATTGCCAATATGTATTCCACCATGTCCATCATACTGTTATGCAATTTGAATCAATTGCTGCTTGGTATTTGTTCTGCATTCTGAGACAAAGTCCCTGTTCACAATCATTGAGGCTGAGCTACTAGCAGTAATAGACAAGAGCCTTCCCCTGAGTCTGAGTTACCAAGCTTTCCTCATCTGACACCCCTGGTGACGCACACAGATCTGGGAGTTCCCAACTTCCCTTGATGGGCTTCTTCCCACTGGGTTTGGGAAGCTCCCCTTGAGGGACCACCCTCTTCCAAGGTCTGAACTTTCTGACCTACTATAAGGAAAAGGAGCAAGTTGCAGAGTGTTGTTGCCTTGTGTTTGCTGAGTTCTCTCTCTCCTCCTCTTGCTCCCAGGATTGTGCTCATGGATGACGCCATGGATTGCTTGATGTCTTTTTCTGATTTCCTCTTTGCCTTCCAGATACAATTTTACTACTCAGGTGAGTCCAGTCTGCCGGAGGCTGGTGCCTCCACCATCTGCCCTAGCTTGTCTCTTTCTGTTGCAGCTTCTCAGCCCCCAAGTGTCTCTTGCACTCTTTCAAAACTAATAAAAGGAAATACTTTTCACACAAAACACACACGCAGCCCAGGAAACTCATTGACACAGAATATCACTGAAGTCAGGAGCTTGGCATGATTCAAAAGGAAATTATACATTAATATGGAGAGTTATAATGGTAAATATGTATATATTTAAAAGATCCTTATGAGGGATATAAACCGTTAAGCCTTGGGCCATATGTCAACCTCTAACTATTCGGTCTTAGGGAGCAGATTTTCGTATAACTGTCTACTGCAGGGTTTCTTTTTCTGAAGTAGCTGGTACTGGCCCCTGCTGGAGACAGGATACTGAACTAGATAGCCTGCTAGTCTAATGCAGTATGGCAATTCCTATATTCCAAGCTGTGCATTTAGATTCAGCCCGTCCATAGTACAAACATCTGCCTTTCTCAAGACTATTTCTCTGCATACTTAATGATGAGGTCTTTCCTGCTGTGAATTCCCTCTGTGAAGCCCAGCATTATCCATGACCATGTCATCAAGGTGAAGCAGCTCAGGGTACTAGTTTTGTGAGGGGTGGACTGAAATAGGTTTGGAGTGTCCGGAGTCAAGGATGGGAAAAGTCTGAGAAATGGCATGTGGTTGAAAAAACTTTCCTTGATACAGCAGATATTTCCACAATGAGCTACAGAGCCTCAACACAGCCTCAGAAGTCACCACTGCCCCCCCACACACATGGTCTTAGTCTCATTCACACATGCATTTCATACACACACCCAAAACACACCACCCCATTTTTGTTAGCACATGCACACCGTGCACACACACAGTCGCACACACTCTCCCACCAACCCACACACATGCAAACCACTCCAAGTGGAATCTAGATTTGTAAACTGTTGACCACATCCATAAACAAACTTGTTTAAAATTAGATTCTTGCAGTAAACAGTGGGCAGAACTGGGAGCCTGAGGAAAGCACTTTCTGCCAGCTCTAGCTCTGGCCCATCCTGGCCTTTCTTTTAGATCCCATGTTGTATTTACTTTGGAGCTGTGCTGAGGCAAGCTGGGATGCAGACTGGAGCCTGCCTAACCCGCTCCCTCGGCTCCTACTGCAATTCCTAACATTCAGTTCCTAACTTGGGTGATGTTTCATTCAGTGGAAATGGAAGGGGAGTGGAGATTTTTGTGGTTTAGAAACTAATTTGGCAGGGTGGCATTGACATTAGCCCCCACACCCTACTTTTTTACCCACATGTAGCTTCCTTTCCCCCTTAGATGAACTACATTAGAGTGGGTGGCTACCTGCAGTAACTTTGGGTACCTCCCCTTGCAGCTCTTCACACTTGCAGTTTATATGGAAGATGCCTTTGTGCAGCACATGGGCCTGTATGGTATGTGATGTAAACAGGCAGGATGCCTCAGTGCTGTACATTTGTTCAGGTCATACTGGTCTTACATACAGCTGCAGATGACAGTTTAGTCCCAGCTCTGGCCAGAATCTGGTAGATCAAGTGACTGTTCTAACTGTCAATCCTATCATAGTCCTGAGTGCTAAGCCATCCTCCTGCTTTGCAGAGTTCCTAGATAGTGTTGCTGCCATTTATCAAGATCTGTTGACTGGTAAGAATCCGAACACTGTGATTGTGCCAACATCATCCTCTGGGCAGCACCGTTCACGCCTGGCTCCGAGTGAATGCAGCCCACTTGATGGGGTGGAGGCATCTCTGTTCTACCACTGCCTAGAGTCCCTGTGTGATAGGTCAAAATACAGGTAAGGAGTGAGGGCAGACTCACAGCCAGTACCTGGAAGATTGTCTTAGGAATGGTGGAGCTCTGAGGAACTATAGGGTTTTGCATCAGCTGTGGACCCCTCTAAGTCTCCTTCAGTGGGTGTGAAGGGAGAGAACTCTGTGTAACAGGCCTAACAAAGAAAGAGAAATTATTTCACAGACATAAGCATTGAGGGGGTTAGCTGATCATCGAGGTAAATGGTTCCCATTGGGGCTATGCTTTCCTTTGGAGATTGTTCTTCTGCCCTGACCTCCTTGCCTATGGAAGAGGCTCAGTGAGCAAAGTGTGTTCACAATAGGGAATGAGCAAAACACTGTTGACTTCCTGGAGGTAGAAGTGGTAGGAAAGGCCTCTTAGCATCAGAGTAGTTTGCAGAGGTTTGTATAGATGCAGTAGCTAGTCAATAAGATGCAGTGTACAGTATAACTAGAGCCCTACCAAATTCACTGCCATGAAAAATGCGTCATGGACCATGAAATTTGGTCTCCCCTCATGAAATCTGGTCTTTTGTGCACTTTTACCCTGTACTATACAGACTTCACAGGGGAAACCAGCATTTCTCAAATTGGGGGGTCCTGACCCAAAAGGAAGTTGCGGGGGGTGGGTCACAAGGTTATTTTAAGGGGATTGCAGTATTGACACCCTTACTTCTGTGCTGCCTTCGGAGCTGGGCAGCTGGAGAGTGGCAGCTGTTAGCCGGGCGCCCAACTCTGAAGGCAGTGTCCTGCCAGCAGCAGCACAGACATAAGGGTGGCAATACCATACCATACCATCTTTACTTCTGTGCAGCTGCTGGCGGCAGCTCTGCCTTCAGAGCTGGGCTCCCAGCCAACAGCCGCCGCTCTCCAGCTGCCCAGCTCTGAAGGCAGCACCACCGCCAGCAGCAGCGCAGAAGTAAGGGTAGTGGTATTACAACCTCCTCTACAATAACCTTTTGACCCCCTCACAACTCCTTTTTGGGTCAAGACCCCTACCATTACAACACTGTGAAACTTCAGATTTAAATAGCTGAAATCATGAAATTTATGATTTTTAAAATCCTATGACTGTGAAATTGACCAAAATGGACCGTGAATTTGGTAGGGTCGTAAGTATAACAGCAGGCAGCTTGTGGGGAAGCAAAAGGCTTTCAAGCGTACTGCTCCAGCAGCAAACTAGCACTGCAGGGAGGGGCCACGTCTCACAAAGGTGCTGTTAGAAGAATGCTTTAATTTATGGAAAGTATTTGAGTGGTACCCGTTGTCTTGGTATCTGAACACCCAGGCACATTAATGAAGTTATTCTCACAACAGCCCCAGGAGCTTGGGACTATAATTAACCCATTGTACTGATGAGGAGTTCAGACACAGAACAAACAAGTGACTTGTCCAAGGGAGTATATTAGAGGAAGCAGTAGACCCATATCACCAGAGTCACAGTCTGGTGCCCAGTCTACAAGACTATACTTCCTTCAGCACAGCATAGAAGAACACCAGGCTTTACAGATACAGATTTCTGTAGCCTCATCTGCTCAGGTTCCTACATGTCCAGGTAGATGGAGTGCCCTGCCAGAAGGCTTTCTCCTCTCCTTGGACTGGAGGAAATTATGGCTGATTTGGGGGATCTACCCTAGCTTGAAAGTCTTGCTTAGCAAAAGGCAGCAGGTGGAAGCAGGTTTACTTCCCCCATCCATTCCAGGAGGACACAGTCAGGGAGCACAGCTAGGGCTGCTTCAGGGTGGTCAGACATCAGGGAATTAGAAGGATGATGATGTTCTATGACTCATGCCAGGTTTTATTTTCCTCTTCCTTCTTCTCCATCTAGCTGTCCCCCATCTGCCCTTGTCAAAGAAGTGCTGAGCAGTGTACAGAGACTGACCTTCTATGGATTCCTTATGGCTCTTGCAAAGCATCATGGGATCAACAGAGCCCTAGGTAAGGGGAGGAACAGAGCCCTATGAATATGGCCCTAGGTTTTTCCTGGTTCTGCATTTTTTGTGGAATTTGCTGTAGAATCATGCAGCAGATTTTAAATTGTCTTTGAAAATAAAGGTCTCCCTCCCTTGTGGTCACAAATGAAACCTTATGAAACAAATGAAAACATAGTCCGATGCAGCAACATCTGTCTGAGTCTGCAGAGTGCCTGAAACAATAGGTCTAGGGAGGTATTGAGATTTGAGATGTTGACATTGACACCTATAATAGCAATATTGTTAACTATTTACTTGCTGATCATTTTAACAGAAATATCCATCTTATTTAATGTGTTTATCCATTAATGTTGGAAGGCACGGATATTGCGTTAAGGGGCAGGTAAGACAGCTCATTGCTCTCAGAAGTTGCTAGGGTGGGGAACTGAGTTCAGGTCCCCTTTCCCCCAAATTTTAAATGATCTTTGTCCTTGGCTACAAGTGAAAAGGAAGAAAAAAATGCATCCTCATCCCCAATACCTCCTTGGGGCCAAAGACCGAACTATCTCCCAGACCTTCACAACTGTCTCCCACCCCAACTGCCTAAGCCTGCAGCTTTCCCAAATAACCCCTCCAAGGCAGTTGTCAGTACAAAAACCTGTGCCATATTGAAATCTGGGGCCAGTGTAAAATACATTGAATTTAATATCAGAAAAAGGCACAAGGGAAACTGAACTGGTTGGCTAATTCAGGGTCATATTTAAGGTTGTCATATCCTCCCATTGTGAACAGATGTGAAGCTGCTGGAGAATTCTGCACCAAACTGGGTTAGAACCCCGGGGAAGAAGGGGGTTGGCTGTAAAATGTCAGCCCTGGGTGGTGAAGAGCACATTGGCTCTCCCAACTGAGACCCATTTCTCTGTTGCAGAGGTCAGTGTTATCCAAGAGCAGGAGAACTGGACTGCTCCTTGCCTATGCCTCATTTGTATAGATTTCAAACCCTTTATTCCATGCAGACCCTCTGTGCCTTGTTTGTGCTTCCCCTTCCCTTCCTGCAAAAGGGAACAGAGAGCTCACTTGTTGGTTGAATTTAGCAGGGCTGAATCTGTAATCCCAGGGCTGTCTCAGGGCCTAGGAGGAATATCTGGATGCCTGGGGCTCTCACCTCTTAGCCTTCACATGGTGAGACCCAATCAACGGGACTTCCATCCTATTGGACAGTTTCTCCCTCTAGTTCTAGGGCTGAGTCTCCAGTAGTCCTCATACTTCAGAGACAAGCCTCAGGGGAAAGTAGCTTCCCTTGCCTGAAATGCCTGCTCCTTCTCACAGGTGTGTGTCTTGGCAGAGAGCAGAATTGTCCTCTCCCTGATTGAGCCTCCGCCCTCTATAGACTATTTGAGCTGTGAATACTCCTCTCAGGCAGGGCTGTTTACCCAGCAACACAGAGATTATATATCAAAGGGACATGAATACAACCCAGCAATCTCCTCTGCAAACAGAATTAGAAAGCAGTGTATTCACTGGAGAAGGTGATGCCTGGATTGCACCAAGCAAGGCTTTTTTTCCCTTAGCTCTATGAAATCCACTTCCAGCAAGGTGGAAAGAAAACAGATGGGCTGAGAAATCCCTGCCCACAGCTTCCATTGTACCATGTTCAAAGTCTGTGGGTTTTCCTTTCCATTAACACAGCCCTGGCCCTTGGCCCCCTGCCAGCCTCCTGCTGAGGCCTCTCATGGGAGGGGTAGCAGCCGCAAGTCTAACAGGTGCAGCATCTTGGCAAGGAAGAAGGATTCTTCTCCTACTCTCTTTTAAGCTTTCTTGCATGATGATTTGAATAGTCTTTGGGCTGCAGGGGATCACAGGCTCCCCAATGCCCTGCAGCAAGGGCAGTTCCAGGTAAGAGCTTCAGAGGCAAAGGAGCTTTCAATCAGGGCCCTGTGTTCTTTAGTCTTACTGGGGCCTCGCAGGATGCCCGGTTAGAATAGGGATGGGGATTAGAGTGGTTTATTCTGGCTGGGGCACCACTGATGAGTTTGTCAGGCAGATTGGAATCTGCAGCCTAACTCCAGTGTCAATATTGATTCATGAACCCCTTTGAGTGTTATTTACCAACGCTTCCAAGTAATTCAAGTGCCCCAGAGACCTCACTACACATTCTGCAAATGCAGAAACAAGCCCAGGCTTTATCTGACTTATTCTTCTAATTAAGCCCATGGCAAGCAGCAGGTTGGAGCACTCCTGGGCTTCTCGGTCATGGTGACAGGCGCACTAGAGCATCTGGCTGCTCTGGTGGTTGCGGGGGGCCCAAAACTGGAATAAGTTGAGAGTCAGGTGTCTGTTGGTGTGGGTTCTTATTTGGTGCCTATCACTGCAGTAGCTGAATGCCTCTCTCAGGGCTCCTGTATAGGAGTGCATGAATCCCCAGGCCCTACCTCCCTGGGAAACAAGAAACCAAGGCCATTAACCAAATCCAGATCTCCCACATCGTAGTATAAAGCATTTACCCCAAAGACACTGACTGTGGCTTCTCTAGGTTTCGTGCACAGCAGAGCACTCCCCATTGAGCCATTGGTCCAGCTCTGCAATTGTTCTGAAGCCTTGTTTATACCTGGGGTTTTGCTGTGGCAGTGTCCTGGCCAGGGCAAGGCAGTTCCTATCCTCTTTGTGTTGGCCTGGCCCACATCCTTCCTGGATCTGTGTACAGAGGGGAGTTAGCCACAGATTTAGAAGAGAGGACTTCCTAACAGGCTCCTGCCCTCCTTCCCAGTGTAACTCAGTGTGAACCCTGAAGCATCAACAGGCACAGTCACCTGACCACACTGCACATCCCTCATCCTGAATAGGGATATACCAGCCCCAGTTAACATGCTCTAGTCTATATCCTGGTCTTACAGTGAGAAATGGGGGAGATGATCTCTGACCCATCCTACTGGGCCCATCCTTCTCTCACCCTGGTAGCAGTTGCTGACAGAGTGTGGCTCATCCACTTATCTGCAGTTTCTCAGACCTCATAGAAAACCAGGGTTGGGCCTGACAGCCTTCCTATCCCTGGGAATATGCTAGAGGTGCTGTCTGGGGTGCGGAATGGTTTAGCCCCAGGCCTGAGCTAAAAGCTGCCACAAGCACCAACAAATCTGCTCTCCTAGCCACAAATCTCAGCGTCTCAGATTCAGACCTGTCTGTATGCTGTAACTGCTAATTGAGTGTGTAACCAGTCAATGGCATACTTTGCTCTAAAGCTGGTTTGTGCCCACAGAACAAGGTCAATGCTCTGATAGTGACCATAGCTGCTAACCGTGTGCTGCATTTGTCAGTGGACCAGGCTCTTGTACTGTTATTTTACAGAGTGACTGAGACCCCCAATCATGCCTGTGTAACTTGTTTGGCTGGTCCTCTTTTCTCCAGCTCTCTGTGTGGTAGGACATCCCAGAGTGCACTGCCTCATGTACTGCTAGTACTGCTCTCTATGCATGTCCTCTGGGTATTCTGTCCCCTGCTGCAGCACTTTGGGGTAGCTACCTGGATTTGCCAGCACAGTCAGGCAGCCTGGTGAGTGTGACTGTGCAAACACATTTGACACATGGCTGTACTGTGAAAAAGGCTGCTGTGCCGCATCAGTGGAGTGTACCATGCACAGGTCACAAAAACTTCCATGCCTTAGGCAGACAACACCTTACATTCAGTCTGAGCTGGGCTGAACAGTTTACAACTATGGACCAGGTGGGAAAGAAGGCCTCCTCTCTTCTGTAGATCTGATACTGAAGAGCTCTGTGCCATAGAGTCCTTGAACTCTGTTGTGCATGGAGCCTGTTCCCACATGGCCACACTCTGCATTGAGTGTTTTGTTGCTGCTGTTTTCCAGGGGCTCTGCCAGATAAAGGAGACCTGCTTCTCGACCCTCCCATGGATCAGGAATTGGAGAAACTGTAAGTGCAATTGTCCAGAGTGGGAAGGAAGGTGGCAGATATAAGGCAGCATGATGGGAGCCTGGGTTTGGGAGCTGTCTCCTTTCCTCTCACCCAGCCGTATGACAATGGAGCAGTCCTTCAGCCTAGGCAGCAAAGGCCCTTTTGTGGAGTGTTCCTAGGTGTAGCAGACTAAGTTGTTGGGATGGTCTTCACATGCAGAGAAGAGACCTGTCTGCAAGGAGACACAGAGGCAGTGGAGAACCCCAAGCAAAGGACCTTTTATTGTGGAGGATCAAGTCTTACGTAGTGGTGAAAATAGAAGAACAGTTGGGGTAGTATAGGCTGTGACTTGGGGAAAGGCACCTAAGAATGGCCATACTGGGTCAGACCAGTGGTCCATCTAGCCCAGTATCCTGTCTTCTGATAGTGGCCAGTGCCAGATGCTTCAGAGGAAATGAATAGAACAGAGCAATTATTGAATAATCCATGCCCTGCCATCCAGTCCCAGCTTCTGACAGAGATTTAGGGACACCTAGAGCAAGAGGTTGACCTATTGAAACACAAGGAAGGAGTCACAAAATCAAAACCCAGACAGGGTCCATCTGCCAGGTGCCACTGCAGAGTGTTCCCTGGTCTGCTGTAAGCATCTCTTTCCATGTTAGAGGACTAGTTCTGTGAGATCAGCTCTGGATCTGTGATCCTATCCTGGGCTTGCTCCAGACCAGCTGCTGGGTAAGGGGTGAATATGACAGTCTAGGCCACCTGGGGTTTTGTCATTTCTCTTTCAGACTATCTCAGGTTTCAGGGCTCTCCATCTCCACTCCAGCCGGCTCCAGTGGGGACATTGCCAACCTACCTACTCGCATCTCCCCAAGAATCAGCTCCCCCTGGAAACCTCTCCACCACCGCCAGAAAGTGAATATAGAGAGCGATGGCTCCACCGATGAGACAGAATCCTCTGAGAACTAATCCTCCTCCTGGCTCCCCGTAGACTGATGGGGATGTGGGGGAACAGCACCTCATTCCAGATGCTGAAAAGTGATGGGCATTGCCTCTGAAGATGGATCTCACCCATTCTGCATCTGCATCTAGGTGCAGGTACATCCACACCATTACCAGGACCCCCAATCCCATCCCAGCCAAAACAACACCATTCTCCTATCTCCTAATTAGCTGAGGAATCTCTCATCTAGGGGCCACTTCCAGCTTTAGAGTTATGCTGCCCTCTGCTGGCAAATCAGACAAACCAGTGGAAGAATGCTCCCGGAAGACCTCTCCACTCAATCTTCCTCTACTCAAAGAGTGGTAGGAAATTCTCCTACTGTTGATCTCACCCTGTTCTCCTACTGTTGATCTGCAGTTGGACAGGTGCTAGCAACAATGGGTGTTTTGTTGTGTAACTGCTCAGACCTGGTGTAGACAATCTGGTGATTAGAAGCTGGTCTACACTAGTGCTTCTACTATAATTACTCCTGGCAGAGCTGCACCTGTGCTAGAACAGTGGGAGAAGTTCCTAAAATTAGAAAAGACCTAGCTGTTATCCTCTTCACACCATCTGTGTTTTCTCCTCAGAGGAGTGTCCAAGAGATGCCAAAGTAAAAGGACACAAAGTTTCAGTTAACAAGTACTACACCATTGTAGTACTCAAGTTATAGTTGGTAATATAGATGTATGGCTCATCTGTTGTATTAGTTTATCCTCTCGAAGGCCTCTCTCTAGAGTCTGTCTCCCTGGGACCACCCTCTCTATAATTACATCATCTAGGGAGAAGAACACAGCATATAAATTCCCTGGCCACAGATCTTGTGGTCCACAAACATACAGTGTCCTAGCTGCTGTGTTAGATAGGATGGAGTGTTGGGGGTGGGGGGAAAGCAAGGGTGAGAGTTATCTTCACTAAACCTCACTTACCGGTAGTGAGAGTGCAGGCATTAATATAGCAGCAGTGGCGTCAACATCACTTGAATTCTGCCCCAAGAAATAACTCCCCTCCCTTATGAATTATTACTGGAAAATCAGACTGTTATGGAACTGTAGCAGTTTGGTATCCACTGCCCTGGAGGCCTAAATGGTGGGAGCAGAGTTTGGCGTTTCATACTTTGCCTTGGTCTGCCCCACAGGCCAGTTGTCTCCACAGGGTTTCACTCTCCTGATTCTCAGGGAGTCCTTGCCCCTTCCCCTAGGGTTGTGAGGTGCAGAACACCTGGAGCAGTTCATCTGAGGTTTGGAGCTAAATTGGGCAATGCTACGCAGCCAAAAGTTAGGCTCCATTTAATGGAACCAGAATGGACTTGGCCCTACAGCAATCTGTTATAAAAATAAGCTTGCTCAAATCCTCCCCTGCCTGTGCCCCTGCACCTGCCCCAGCTGAGAAGAGTTAGTAGGTAGGTTATTATGTATTGCAATTTATTTTATTTAAACTGCTGTAACAGTCCTCTCTGTCTTTGAGTAACTACACCATCCAGGGAATAAAGCATATAGTGCAAGGTGAAAACTAAGTCTGGGGCTCCCACATCGCTGTGTCATCTCTGAAGGAGTCAGCACCCTCAAACACATTAACTGATGCAGCTCACAGCACGGTGTTTGCTGAACGGAGGAAGGTGTCAGAACACCCAACTAACCTAAGTGACAGTGTATAACCTGCAAAGTGGCAATAAAGGAGCCAATGCGTGTGGAGATCATGTTCCCAAGGAGAGCAGAAAATATGGGAGGGTGTCCACATTCCCTGGCTGTGCAGTGTGAACAGTCTTTGGATTATTCTCTCTTTGTCAACTCGATACTAGAGAAGGCCCATGTCTTTCGCTATATTCTGTACTGGATGAAATGCACTGACAGCGCTCAATAAACATACTTCTGAATACCAAAACTTTGTTTCAAAAACCAGGTAAAGTTTCTGAGAACAATGTATTTACCAACTACGTATAAACCGCACACAGTTAAAGCAAGGAAAGGCATGAGTAATTAAGGGTCTTACACTTCCTATATAATAAACATATAATTCTTATCCAGCACAAAGAGTTGCATTGTTCATCACAAGAACCTTAACTCTGACCTATAGATTGGTTTTAATATATCATTTCTTTCAACTTCTGCTTTGCTTCAAATGCCCTGACTTACTGGTTCTCCTATAGGGTGCATAAGGAGCAATTGTTCTGCTTTGCTTCAAATGCCCTGACTTACTGGTTCTCCTATAGGGTGCATAAGGAGCAATTGTTGCAATACCCAGGAAGACCTGAATGTTTGCCTCTTTTCAGCACTCTGATGAATCACTTTACACAGCATGAGCTGCATCCTTAGCACGTGGGTGAAGGAGATATCTCAGGCCAGGAGGGGGAGAGATTCAGCATTGTTTCATTAACAGGGTCAGTGTGAGGCAGATACCGATGTCTTCAAATAGGCATCCTGGACATTCTGACCCCCACTACCACAGCAGGGAAGGAGATCAATGAAGAGCCATGGGATTTTTTTTAGGGAATGTTTACACTTCAGTATAAATCCATGGTTCAAACTCAGGTCCAAGCCTAACCCCACTTTCCAGCTACATGCAAATTCTAAGCCAGGGCTCAGAGCCAGCATCCCAGGACCCCATGGGAATGGAGGCGTCCAAGCCTGACTCAGGCCAGGATCCAGGGATCAAGCCTTTTGCTTTGCAGTGTAGATGCAGCCCACCCTGAACTCATGCACTAGGGGTTATGTCTACATAGCAATGTAAGTCCAAGGCGAGTACAACTGAAGTTATCAGATCCAGAGTTTGTTAACCTGAGGCTTGAGCATCGCCATTCATTTGTAACCCCAGGTTAGGAATTATTGAACCCTGAGTCCCAACCTGTGACTCCAATGTCTATACTGCATTATGGGGATGGCCTGGTCCAACCACCCATATCCCAGACTTTCTAGTCCCTCCCAAAATGTGGCTGCTCTAACCGTTCACTCATGGTGCAGTGTGAAGAAAACCTGGACTGGCCACCAACTTGATTGTCCAGAAAACAAAGGAAGGAAGCCTGTGGGTTTGTGGGATACTTTTGGCTAACTCCCAGAACACTAGGCCAGTGGGCAAAGCAATAGGGCATAAAGCCTAGGTCTCCACTTGACTCAGGCTTGGACCCTCCAACCCTGGTTCCAAGCTACTCCTGGGAGAATTCTGTGCCAAGATTTTTTTTTAAATTTGTGCTCAGTATTTTAAAATTCTGCATATTTTATTTGTCAAAATAACAAAACAGTCACACCTGTTTCAATTATTTTGGTAATTTATTTCAGAATACCTGTCAGCAAGTATATCTGTAACAATATAAACACCAAAAAAAAAGATTCAGGACATGCTTGTGACAATTTCCTCACTAGGCATATTAATATAGAACTTTGAGTAATAATTAATTTAAACTACAATACAGAAACATTTCCCGCACCCCTCAGAAGCAGTGCAAAGGCTTGAGGGAGTCAAGGGTAATGGAGGAGCTGAGGGAGAAGGAAGTAATGGCTGGGAGCGAACCTGGAAGGTTGTTGGGTGGCTGTGGGGGAGAAGTATGAAATAGTTTTTTCTTTGAAGTGGTGGGGAAGAGATTGTTAAGGAATTGAGGAGCCTCCCCCATGCACACCTTAGCTGACCCCTTGCCTCTCCCACACATTCAGGAACATCTGCCCCATCCTCAACTTTCCTGCACCACCCTCCCCCCATGTGTCCCTACACCCCACTCCCATTCAGCTCTGGCGCAAAGCTATCACCCCACTAGCTCTTGTGCCCCCAACCCAGTCTATCCCCCACTAGCCCTTCTGAACCCTAGTCTACGTGACTCCCCCAGCAGCCCTGTATTCCCTACTCTGTCCATCCTCCCCATATACCAGGGGTCTCAAACTCAAATGACCCCGAGGGCCGCATGAGGACTAGTGCATTGGCCCGAGGGCCGCATCACTGACACGCCCCCTTGCTGCCCCTGGCCCCACCCCCAATCCACCCCTTCCATGAGGCCCCGCCCCTGCCCTGTCTCTTCTCCACCTCCTCCCCTAAGTGCGCAGCTCCCCGCTCCTCCCCCCTCCCTCCTGGAAAGTGCTAAGCGCCACCAACAGCTGTTTGGCGGCTTGGCGGCAGGAAGCGCCTGGAGGTAGGCAGAAAAAAAAAGAAGAGTAATATAGTAGTATAGTATTAAAATATAGTATGCTATTAAAAGTCAATTTATTAACTTTTTTATTAACTTCTTTAACTGTAATGTGAAACGTCAGTGCTAATTTTGACGTTTTGTCAAATTTTGTACTAATTTTGGTTATGTCATTGTGACAGTGTTGGTTGACACTTTAATGTAGAATCTACAGTTTTAATAAATATATACACTCAGTAATGCACCTCACTCAAAGGACAAAACACGCACTTAGATTTACTGCCTAAGGCTCTGGGAGGGAGTTTGGGTGGGGGTGGGGGAGGGGGTCTGGAGTGCAGGCTCTGTGCTCAGTGCAGGCTCCAGGCTGCGGCAGGGGGTGGGTGTGCAGGCTTTGGGACGGAGTTTGGGGATAGGAGGGGGTGCAGGGGTGAGGGCTGTGGGGCTGAGGGTGAGGGGTTTGAGGCATTGGAGAGGCTCGGGGCATTGGAGAGTCTCAGGACTAGGGCAGAAGGGCAGGGGAAGGGCAGCCTGCCCTGGCCCTAGTGCAGGGGGGCGCTAGGACCCTGCGGCAGCAGGTGATGCCGGAAGCCGGCATAGCGGAGGAGTGGAGTCAGCCTGAGCTCCCGGGCAGGCTCCCGGGCGGTGAGGGGGCAGCAAGTGGGGGCCGGGAGACACTGGGGGGAGGCGCGTGGGGGCAGCAGGTGGGGCCAGGGGAGAGACCCGGCCCCAAACATTGGGGAGCAGCGCGCGGGGAGCTTAGGCACAGAAAATAACTCGGGGAGGGGGGCGGGGTGAGGGGAGTTTGGCAGCGACAGGCAGTAAGTGGGGGACAGGGCGGGCTCTAGGCACCAGCAGGCCAAGCACCCGCTTGGGGCGGCATCCTGGGGAGGGCGGCAGATGGCCCCGGTGGACCTCCCTCAGGCATGCCTGCGGGAGGTCCACCGGAGCCGCCGACCCGCAACCGCCAGAGCGCCGCCCCCCGCCCCAGCAAATCCTAGCCGTGGCTGGGAGTTAAAAGGCTCTGGGCTCCCTGCCCCGGCGGGCAGCTCGGAGCCCCCTCTGATTCCCGGCCGCGGCTGGGATTTAAAAGGCTCTGGGCTCCCTGCCGCGGCGGGCAGCTCGGAGCCTTCTGATTCCCAGCCGCGGCTGGGAGTTAAAAGGCTCTGGGCTCCCTGCCGCGGCGGGCAGCCCGGAGCCCTCTGATTCCCAGCCGCGGCTGGGAGTTAAAAGGCTCTGGGCTCCCTGCCGCGGCGGGCAGCCCGGAGCCCTCTGATTCCCAGCCGCGGCTGGGAGTTAAAAGGCTCTGGGCTCCCTGCCGCGGCGGGCAGCTCGGAGCCTTCTGATTCCCAGCCGCGGCTGTGAGTTAAAAGGCTCTGGGCTCCCTGCCGTGGCGGGCAGCTCGGAGCCCCCTCTGATTCCCGGCCGCGGCTGGGATTTAAAAGGCTCTGGGCTCCCTGCCGCGGCGGGCAGCCCGGAGCCCTCTGATTCCCAGCCGCGGCTGGGAGTTAAAAGGCTCTGGGCTCCCTGCCGCGGCGGGCAGCTCGGAGCCTTCTGATTCCCAGCCGCGGCTGGGAGTTAAAAGGCTCTGGGCTCCCCACTCTAGAGCTGGCCCTGGTGGGGGAGCTCCGCGGGCCGCAGGGAAGAGCTCCGCGGGCCGCATGCGGCCCGCGGGCCGCATGTTTGAGACCCCTGCCATATACTGTCCCCCCTCACCTGGTCCTGCAGGCATGCCACCATGAGAAAAGCAATCTCTGCTCTCTCCCGCTCCATTGCTAGCTGCTCCAGTGTGTGAGCCAGCTGCTCTCTCTTCTGGTGCCACAGCAGCCCCTGGTGGGCAAAAGGTGTAATTGCAGTGCCACTCCAGGAGAATAGATTACAGTAACTCTTCACTTAACATTGTCCAGGTTAACGTTTCGTTATTAGGTTGCTGACCTATTAGAGACCATACATTTTTAAAGTCCTGCAATGTTCCCTTATAACACTGTTTGGCTCCCCCGACTCCGCCTACCCTGTACTCCTGCTGGGGACAGAGTCAGGGAGCGGGGCCTTGTCCAGTTCTGCCCACCTTGTGCTCCTGCCGGGGAGCAGGGTCACAATGCGGGGAGACTTGCCCTGCTCCACCAGCCTGGCATTCCAGCCGGGGAGCAGGCAAAACTCCGTACCCCAGCCCCGCTATGCCCCTGCCTCAACCAAGCTTCACAATCATCATTGGTGAGTACAGTATTAAATTGCTTAAATGATTTAAAATGTATACTGTATATCATGTCTAATCCCTGGAACCTAACCCCCATTATTGACATTCATTCTGATGGGGAAATTGGATTCGCTTAACATCATTTTGCTTAAAGTTGCATTTTCAAGAACATAACTAAGGCCCATTAAGTGAGGAGTTACTGTATTCTATACGGAAAAAAAATCTGCAGGCGACATGAATTCTGCACATGCCACAGAATTCCCCCAGGAGTAGTCCAAGCCCTGAGTTAGCATGATCTGTGTGTAGATGGTGGATTGGGGAAAATTAGGTTTGCCCCTGAGTTTGAACCCTGGCCTTTGCTTGCAGTGTAGCCACCCCCAACACCCATATTCCGCAACCCCACGGTACATCTATACTGCAGTCAAAGACTGTGGCACTGCCAAGGCTGGCCCAGGCCAGGTGACCCAGGCTGGGGGGTCTCTAAAACCGCAGTGTAGATATTCAGGCGTGGGCTGGAGCCTGGGCTCTGACCCCATGAGGGGGACGGTCTCAGAGCTGCTACCCTGCACTGCTGGCGCCACAGCCCGAGTCAGCTGAGCCAGGGTAGCGCAGGGGCTCCCTTAGCCACAGCTCACTAGACGCCGATGGACCGGGCACTAGCTCACTGCTGTGGCGCCGGCGGGCGCCAAGGATTCCCCGCCCTGGGGCGTCCTGCCTCATAGCCTGACTCCGGGGGCGCAGCCCGAGAGCAGCGCGACCCCATCCCCCCCAGGGCGCGGCGCAGCGCCCCCCGGCCCGACTCGATTCACGCGGCTCCGCGGTGCCACAGTCTCACCGGCGCATGCGCAGGGACTGGGCAGCTGCCGCAGCAGCCTGGCGCTGCGTTCGCGCGCGCGCGCCTTTGTCCCAGGCCGGCCCCGGGCAGCGCGATAAGAGCCGCCCCTCGTCTTCTGAGTATCCCCCGCGCTTGCCAACCGCCTCCCTCCTGCCCCTCTCACGGGGGCCTGGACCAGCCCGCTGTGCAACACGTTGTGATCAGCCACTTGGGCCTCTGCCTTTTTCCAAAGCTGGTTTGTCAGCCACATGCCTGACTTTGATTGGACCTTAGTTGGCACAGCAGAGCCCACCTACAACCTCCAGTGGCACCTCAGACCCTACCTCATCCAATGTGCCAAGAGCCATAAGCCTGACACCTGCTCCACTCACCCCCCGAAACCAGTACTCAGAATTGCCTCAGCACTGCAAGGCCCTGAGATTGGCTCTGAAGTATCAGCCTAACTCCTTTGTGTAGCTGTTTCAGGGGATTTTTCTGACTCTCCCCCACCCTAGTTAGTTTGCAGAGACTGCCAGGTACACTGTCCTCCCATGCTGATTCTGCTGCCTGCCTATTACAATTTAAGGAGCAGCAGCATCTCTTATCAAGAAGATCTGGAATTAAGGGGAGCCTTGTGTGGGCTCCACTGCAGATTCCTTTAGTTTAGGCCCAGATAGCTCCTCTTCTATCTCTGGCCTAGGGGTTTGCTCTACCCAGCTTCCTCCCCCTTGGACTTTAGTTATCAGGTCACCCAGGCCACTTCAGGCTGTGTCTCTGCCGTGCTTTGCTTATAGGCCGACTCTCCACCAGCTACGCTCTCCTGCTGGCTGAGGTGGAGGCAGAGAGTGACTTCCCCTCCACACTTACGTGGAGGTATGTTCTACAAGGGCACCGGGCATAGTGCCCAGTAAGAACTGGACACAGCTTGGAACATGGCAGGGAGGGGTAGAATTGGTGTCTGAGGCCAAACGAGGCAAAGCAAATTAGTTAAAGATAGGAGGGGCTTAGGGTTTTTTCTCATGTGCTGCAATGGATTCTGCTCCCCACCTCTCCTACAACTCAATAGAAAGCCCTCTGGTCACACTGTTAAACATTAACACATTCATTTGATGTCCTGGTGACCCAAGGAGGAAACTTAATGTTGCTGAAACCCAGAGCTTATATTTAAAAAAAAAAAAAACACAACAAAAAAACAGAGTCACAAACCTAGAGATTGAAGACCTCCAGAGAGTTCAGACCTAAGCTTCAGAGTGACAGTATAACTCGAAACCTCTGCACTGGCAGCAAAAGCAGCATTAAGACATCGGGTAGATCTTTTCCGTACTGAATAATGGATAGCTCAGTAACAAATCTATAGTTCAGTTTAAGTGCAAAATTCAACTCAAAAGGGATTCAGTCTTTTTGTTATGTATGCAAGATACAGAACATCCCTCCAAAAATTACAGCAGTTTGAGTAAGGAATGAACTTCCTGAGAATTTACAAGTAAAACTCTCAATTAGCTTAGGAATTAAAGTTAATTAAAAATGGGTCCTTCAGAAATTTAGCCATCAAAACTTTTTGCCCCCAATAATGACAGAGTAACAGACTCTACAACTATCCCCTATAATTGAAACTCTCTGAAATCTTGCACCACAGCTGAATTTTAATATTTTCTTTTAGGATTAATAGTAATTTCTCCCCAGTTATTCTTCATAGCTGAAAGTTTCTCCTTTAGCAGAGAAGCATACAATGGTCTCCATCAGAATTCCAAAGAACTGCCCTTTTTCAAAATGACTGCCATCTCCCATTGTTCGCAGAGGCCTGAGCTGCAGTGGCTCTCAGCTAGGAGCCATTTTGAGAAGGGTCACTCATTGTTCTCAAACAAAATGTTCCTTGATGTTAGCTGTGGCTTCAGTCCCATTGCTGGCAGCCATTTTGAAACAAGACACTTCTGCATGATGACCTTTACTGAGAACAGCAGCAAATATAGACATCGAGCTTAAGTATCTTTTCAAAAGTTACACACTGCAGCTGATCCCTTAACAGATAGGGCAGGAGAGAGGGGGAAGTTGAGGTAGGCATATGCACAGGGTAATATGGGAGGTGGCAAAGGGAGGAGAAAACTGGTGTGCACGGTGTGAGAAACTGTGGGAATCGAGAGGACAGCAAGGAAGGGAAAAGTGGGGTAAAGAGTCCAGATGATTTGCATTGCTCTGGCAAAACAAAGCAGCTGTAAACCCAGATTAACTGAGGCAGCTGCTGTGCTGCCTCCAGAGGGTGCCAATGAATCTAGCTATAAAAGTTAGCCTTAAATCATTTTTAATTTTGACTTCATATTTTCTATTGATTAGAAATAGCACATAGTAACATTGAGTTTGTTCACTGGTCACATATTACACCAGGTTGGCTCATGTCATAGCTTCTATAGGCCAAGCTCATTACACACAGCAGCAGCTCCTTGCATCATTCCATTTCCCTCACAAGCTCCCTGCATGCCATCCTCCCATCTCCCTCTATTTCAGGAACTCCCTTCAACCCCACCCCAGGGGCTCTGCACCCCATCACTCCTGGGTGCCCCAGGCCTCTGTTTTCCTCCACCCCTCAAATTCTTATCCTACTTTCTCTTTCAAAGAGCATAGACAGTGATGTGATGGGGATATTAGTATGATGGAATGTGTTGAAATGCTCCTAGTATGTGTAGACAATTAGACACCTGGATGAAGCTAAATGGCCCTACTAGTCAGATGCCAGGAGCATCATGCATCTCCCTTGCCCCCTTTTGCCCCTTCCACTTTACTGATTCTCACCAAAGTCAGCAGAGTTCTGCAGATGGACAGCTAAAATATTCCCTGACATTTTGGAAGCAATCAAATACAGCATTCAAAAAAGTTACTATATTACATCCAAACATAGAAATACACTCAACTCAACACCAAGACCTCACAAGCTCCGTCAGTGCCCCTTCCCCTCAACCAAAAGCTACAATAAAATAAATTTAAGGTTGAGCACAGATCAGTAATTTACCCTAAACTACATTAGAGGAATATTATAATCATCCCAACCCAAAGAATTATAAACTCAGGAAATTAATGTAGTGGTTAAACTTAAAACCTAACTCTGACATTCCAGGGTTTAACACACTTGGTTTTGAGATAATTACAACATCCCTTTAATGTAGTTTATTCTAAGATACTGTTCTAAACTCTCAACCTTAGCTCCACCTAAGCTTGGTTTCTCTAGGAATCCCAAACAGCAGGGCATCACTTTCCCCAGCTGGTGGCTTGATGTTTACTTGCAGTTTACTGATAGAGCCTGAGCCAGGTCCAGCTGCCACTTACACTAGTGTGTAACACACTGGGGCGGGGCTGGCCCAGCCCGGCCAGGCCCAAGACCAAACAAGCCAGCTTCTGCTCCAAAGCAAGGGTGGAAGGTTGCTAGTAAGTGGATTGCTCTACCCACCACCCACTTCTCCACTCGCTGCTGCCTCATTCCAGTAAGCTGCATAGCCCAGCAGGAAAGAATCAGATAAGTTAGTGATCTGAGAACCCAAATCAGAACATAGCCCTGGCCCAGTACAGAGCATCCCTCATGTAACCCATGTTACAGAAGGGGGAGCTGCCCACATTTGCTCAGGCCTGCACCCTCTCACCTCCCTGCACAAACCCACCCAGCACCCCAGGCCCTTTCTAGAAAGAGACGAGCCAGAGAACATACAGGTGTTTGATTTTATTTAGTTGAGGGAAAGAGTTCCACTTCACTCCCCCTCATATGGCTGAGCCCCGAGCCCAGCCACAAACAGCTCATTAATACCATTATCTCCTAAATAATACGAACAGTCCAGAGAAGAGAAATCTCTTCCCATCTCAGAGCAGAAGGAGCACCAGGCCATAGCACCATCCTCTCCCTCAGACAGGGAGTAGCTGGAGAGGCTGCCACTGCTTTGCTCTAAGACGATTTTAATAGTTAAAATCTAAGCATCAGTGCATATTTCAGAGCCCAGTGAGCAGGATCTGGAGGAGGTGCACAGGGGATTGGAGAGAACTGCAGGAAGGCAGATGCTCAGATCCTGCAGCTGTACAAGTTAAATTTGAGTGTCTGCACTGTACAATGAACAACCACAGAAAGGAGGGTGGATAAAGACCTGTTGGGCCTTTTAAGTCAGATGGCTAGAGCTTTCCCCCCGGCTTTCCCCGCTCCAGTGAATCTCCCCATCACTGTAGGACCTAGGCACCAAACACACATTAGAATGCAAGAGGGAAACAGTCACTGCCCCTACTAGGGAATTAGGTCCAACCTGCAACCACTGTGCTGCTACACCTTGCAGGTTGACAGACTCATAGGGGAGTCTGCACAGGTGAGGACCATCCATAGCTATTCCTCTGCCAACAAGTACTCGGGAAAAACAAACAACTGCATTGGACCATAATTTAATGTTCATGTTAAAATTAAGGGAGAATTCAGCAAAATTAAGAGACCCTGCCCTTCAGTAGTACAGCGTGAAGGAACTCAACCTGGGGAAGCTCCAGGTAGGTGTGCTGCACACAGAGGTTCAGCATACTCTGCACTATGCTCCTGGCTGGTGCCACGCCCCTGCTACTTGGGCATCAAAGCAGCATTGTTGGGAGGGAAAGGAAAGGGGAATGCCCTTTGCCTCTTCTACTCACAGAGAGAGTTACTCAGCTAAAGTGACTTCAAAAAGGAAAAGGCCCAGAACCGCTGTGCTGGGAGGAACAGGGTCCAGCTTGTGCTGTTCCATCTGTGTGTGCACAGAACAAGTGGAACCAGAGAGGGGGCTGGGGCATGAAATTCAAACATAAGAAGTCAGTGCAAACCAGTCTGGGAGGCCCGGCACACCTGGGGGACTTGGCCCTGGGTAGAGCTATGCTGGCTGAATTGCTCTGAGTGGAAGTTGGGTCAGTAGAACAAACGGCTGCCACCTCCATTTCCACACAGAATTTTAGTTTTCATTTGTAAGAGTGTTGAGCCCTTTTTTCATTGCGAAATGCCTTCAGCCCAGCCCTCAAGGGCCCCCTCTAGGGGAGACCTGTGGGTATTAACATTGTTGACACTTCCTGGTCGGGAGCAGAGAGCCATCAAAAGGCAAGGTGCTTTGAAACTAGACATTATACAATTCCTCTCTGTGCCCCAGGCCACCTCACCCCCCGCCCCCCGCCCGAGGCTCTAATCTGTTCCTTAAGCAGAGCAAGCACAGCCTAGGGTTGCCAACCCTCCAATATTGTCCTGGAGTCTCCAGAAATTAAAGATCAGTCTTTAATTAAAGATAATGTCATGTGATGAAAACTCCAGGAACATGTCCAACCAAAACTGGCATCCCTACCACAGCCCCAGCTTAGCTGGAAGAAGCTGAACAAGAGGTGTGCCTGGGAAACAAGACATCCTGGGTTTTTACACCTAGCCTGCAGATACTTCTGCAATGCTCAGCTCTCTCTGGAGTCCAGGCCTAAGCTTGGCCTCCTGATGTAACAAGATTAAGTTCTTGTTTTGCTGGGGTTATTCTGCCTAATCTGATTTACAGAAACATCAGTAAGTGTGTCTTAATTTACAGAAGGGAGATGCTCCCACTTACTAGGCTACCAAAACGGATTCCTGCAGATCCTAGGAAAACCCAATGTTATTTTCACAACATTTACTGCTATTTCCCACTGCTCCTGCCATGTGGTGACTGAATAGAGCTTCCCTCCGGAGCCATACTAGCCTGTGTATGGAGAAGGGGTGACAGCACTGAGCAAGACACATGGGGGTCATTTCCTTGTGGACCTGATGACAGGGGGCAAGTGGGAACTCCCTAAACAGCGTCACTTGCTGAGACAACAAGCTATGGGCCAGTGCGGGCTGGAGCTACCTGCACCTCCTGTCTCACAGTTCAGAGCAATGTGGGGTTTCTGAGACAAGGCCTCCCACCCTAGCGGCAGAAGGTTTGGTTTGAGGGCATATTGGTTTCTAATACAGATGAGACTCCAGAGCTATTTGGAAAAGATGTTGGGCATGGGCATCTCCTCATCCCCTTCTGTTTCTGTTGACCTCACCCACCCCGCCCCAGACAAACTAAAACAGAATCCTGCAGCATAACTCCAAGCAACTCAAGGTGAGACTGGTGCTTCTCGCTGGCATTCGTCTGAGCTGCAGTCCCTGGGTCATCAATATGAGCCATAGCGATCCTGAGGGAGGAAACACACCCTGAGTCACTGTCCCAACCACTCACATTATGAGGAGACAGATGGAGATAGGGACATCCTGAGATGTTTAACATTCCTAAGGACTTGAGAGACAGACCAGCACAGAGCTAATCACAAACATTTGGGATGCCAGCCCAAAGGACAGGTCAGAGGAAAGCAGCCCCACCCTGGAGGACTCTGTCCAGGGATGCACTATGTGGGAAAGGGAGACCTTAGGGCTATAAAAGGATCTTCTTTACCAGCACAAGAAGGTGCTCTGAAATCAGTCCCAGAACAGATTACAACAGTGGCATGGAATGGTTTCAGCTACTGGAGGGAAGCTGTCATTAACTGTAGCTTGAAAATGCCTGCACAGGAACTGATACCTGCAAACCCACTGTGCATATGCACAGCCCAAGCAGGGGACAAGGGAAGGCAGCTTCCTACAGATGAGGCAAGACCTAGGAGGCTGAAATCCATAGGGTGCAAATTCAACTCATTTACCCTGCTGTTCATCTGAACATGCCCAGTAGGTAAGACACTCAGATCCCAACCCCTGGCCACAGTAAGGAACACCCCCTGCCTCACCTGGAGAGAGTTCATCACACCGTTGGCTAGAACGGCCATCTTGCCAGCAACAGATTTTACTCCTTGCTTGAACTGGGTGATGTCAGCTGCAGGCAGCACGTTCCCAATTGACACACCACCTGCCAAGAGCCAGCAAAAGGGGTGGGTTGGGGCCTGAGGGCAAGCATAGCCCCCTCCCAGCAGGCCCTGCTTATTCAGCTCCATAGCAGCCCCTCAGCCATGACCCTTCTAGGCTTAGATCCAGGAGTCTGCCATTGTCTGCCCGCTCCCCTCCCTTCACTAGGTACTAACAAACCTGCTGAGTGCGTATCCTCAGCCTCCCCAAAGAGGTCTGCGGAGCTGATGGCACTGCTGCCAGAGAGCTGCTGCAATCGAGACCTGGCTTCATACTGCATCAAGGAGAAAGCAGAAGACTCAGACTCAGCTACAACAAAAAGGGATAAAACCAGGGCTTGAGACAGGATGGGAGAGGGTCAGGCCAGGGGACAAGTACCAGCCCAAGTACAGCAGGAAAGGCAGGTGCAGGGGTAAGTGTGGCACTTACCTCAGCATCTGCTTCCCGCCCAAAGAACATATCTGAGGAAATGGCTTTGGCCCCGGCGAACTTCTGCCGAGCTTCATTTGATTCCACTGCAGATGTCCTGCTCTCTGCCTCCCTTCTATTGGTGGGTCTGAGGGAGATGAGACAGGAGACACTAAACCTTTGTGCTCAGAGCAAGGAAAGCAGCCTATCAGCTCCACTCTGCTGACACCCACATTGCTCAAAGCAAACCTACAAAGCCACAGGCAAGAGCCACTGCTGATCCCCCCACCCCCATCAGGAGGGCAGTTTAGCAAAACTGAGTTTGACTGGTGGTCATCAGGTTCTGTTGTGATTAGTAGCCCTAAAAATTTACCCCAATTGTAGCTCAAATATAAAAAGTATGGGTAAGTTCATAAATAAATGCCACAATAACCCATAACTTTCTGCCTGTTTGAAAATTAATCGTGGAAAATAGGTCACATTTTCAATAATGAATGTTATTAAACACGTGAAAGAGAACCATACAGAGAAACTGGATTAGTGCAAACAAAAAAGGGCCTTCTGATATGGTTCAAGGACTGTTGAAACCATGGTTGGAAAAAACAGATGATGTGGATCCGGAAGTTAATGAACTAAAATTGGCGTGGTGGACACTAGGCCTGATTGGTGGACAAAATAATGAGGGTGGGGGGAAAAAAACCTATGCCACCAAGTTTTCCCCCTCTTTTGGGGTTCTTGAAAAGAGACTTTGAAAATAAACAAATTGCTCTCCCACCTTACATCCCCAGCTTGTCTTGTCTTATCTTATCTTCCCTGACCCTCAGACAGAAGGAGCAGACCAAAAAAAGACTTTCTTCATAAGAGGAAGGTCATTTGGCTTTGCTCTTGTTCAAGGAACTTTGTTTTTCACTTGTGAGTCCTGAAAATCATACCATCATGACATCCAGTCCTCAGCCCATCAGTGGGGATTCCAGCCTATGCAGTGCTGGCAATTAGGCAAGATCATGTGCGCTGCCTGCCTTCCTTGCATGTTATTTTCTGCCCCCCCCGCCCCCCCCCGCTCCTTCCTCCTATCCTCTCTCTCTCTCTCTCTCAGCTTTTCATCAAATCCTGAAATCAACTGCACTGCATCAGCACAGCAAGATGAGATGACCATAATCCTGCCCAGTCTAAGGAAACAAGACCCAACCAGGAGACATCCCTGACCAGAACAAACTGGCGTCCAAGCAACAGGTGCTGTGGTCAGCCGAACAGCCAAAGCACGTATTCATAATTGACCAGCCATCCAGTATTCCAAAAAATCCCATCAACAGCAGCTGTATTTCTCCTACTTTTTCTATTCCCTCTTTCCTCCACCCTGTGTCTGTTAGAAAAAGGAGAAGCAAACAGCCTTTATACCACAGGACAGAGTACAACTAACCCTTTCTTTTCATCAAAAAAGGTTGTTTTGAAAATAAGAGGCTCCAAAAGAGGCTCCAATATTTTGCCTCCAAAAAGAAAGATTTTAATAGATTTAATTAAGTTTGTTTTGCAATTCCAGTTTCACTGTAAATGTTTTTGTTATAATTCCTTGGATTTGATCCCTGAACTTTCAACGCCAGAATGAATGCTTTTGGGTGTTTGCCAAGGAACCAAGTAAAACCAAGCCCACTGTAGAAAGAACCCCCAAACTTAAGCATCACTGTTCTAATGATAGACAGTGGAAGTTCATAAAACACCTTTAAGTCTTTTGGTCCTTGAGATCAGTACAAGAGTTCCCATTGTGTCGCCAGGCCATGGGCTTCCCTATTAGGAGGGTCAAAGGCCAGAGTCCCTTTCACTAAGGAGCCAGTGTAGATACTAGGTACTTCCTGTCTCAGTGACCTAGCCCAAGGGACTCCTCTGTGTGACACACCAAGGGCTCTATTTTGTTTTTGGTTGCTGTACCAATGGAGATGAGGTTTCCATAGATCCTGCTCATAGCGCGAGGCATGGGAGAGGCTTGTGGGGCTGGGGTTTAATCATCTGTGTTTGGACACTGACACTATCACTCCCCTCGGACACCAGCCTAGTTCCACCTCACTGCAAGGCCCGCCCCTTGGATCCAGAGTCTGAGCTCCAGCAGCAGCAAGGTGGTGCCCTTTACCTCTCTCCAATGGGCCGGATGCTGGAGATGGTCACTGCGGCCTCCTCCTCCCCTTTGTCAACACCCCAGGAGGAATCTGTTTCCCATCGCGAGCCGAAGGCATCTCCCAGTGAGAAGGGATTATCTTTGTACCTAGGGACCAAGGACATGGGACTCAGCTAGGTCAGCCATAGGAAACCCAGGACTAAGCCAAAGACCACAATGAGGCTCAACCTTACTTGGGGGGTCCAGATGTGAAGCCTCCGGCATCTTCAAACAAGTCCAGCTGGGAGCGAGAAGATTTCGCAGCCACCGGTGTCTCCTGCTCAATCACTTGCATCTCGGACAGCACGGAGTGAGAGACCGAACTAACAACAAGGCAGGGAGTCAAGGCTCAAGCTTCAGGAACTCCCAATCAGGGGGTGACAGCATCCAAGCAACCCTACAGCATCTTGCTTCAACTAGAACTGGCCAACCCTGAGAAGATGAGGGTGCTAAGACTCCCGAGCCAGTAGAGCCTGGCTCCAGCACCATCCCATGATGCAACTGGACAAATTCAACTCCATCTAGGAGTCTGCTGGACTGAGATACCAAGTGTTATTTCACCTCCCCATAACCCAGTGATGATGCAGGATGGCAAATGCCGCGAGTGAGGCCCAGAGGTCAGAGACCTATAGGCTTTGAGTAGAGTGCAGGGCCCGCCTCATCCTCTCCAGGGATGGAAGTGATTCCAGACATAGCTCATCACACAGGCATTCTGAATCAAAATTCAAACACTTATCTGTTAAGATGGCAGCAGGCTCCCGCACAAATCTAAGCCAGAGCAAAGTATCCCCAGATAGTCTTTCCTGCAGCAAAGTACCACCCCAAGCATCCCCAAAATAAATACCTTCTGGACACCAATCCCATGCCCAGTCTCTCAGCTTGTTCGCGTTTCTTCCCTTCCAGGTTCTGAAGTTTCTTTTCCTCCTTCTTCCGATCGATCTGCAACTCCTGATAGGCCAGTCGCATTGAAGTGACTCTAAAGGAAACAACAGTAGTGGATACAAGGTCACCTCTCCCCCAAGGTGGATACTGTGGAGAGGTGGGGGGTGTGTGTGTGTGTGGGGGGGGAAAACGGTAGGTTTATGCAACAAAATGATCATATTGTAAAATCCTAGCATAGAAAGGGCATGCTGTAGTAGATCAAGCTACACTGAAAAAACATTAGGATTTCCTATTGTGCTCACTTTCTTATAAGAGAGACATGTTTTTAGTTAGTGTACAAAGTCTTTGAGCACAAACAGCAGGTCCTGATCCCAGCCCAGTCTTTGGATCAGGCCCAAAAATGGCATTAGTGGAACAGAACCAGAATCAATGGAGCAACAGGGAACTGCCACATCTACCCACCCAAACCCCTTTCAGAGGCACTGAATCAAATACAGTCACAGCAATGCTGCTTCTGCCTTGCTGGAGGGACAACTCCTACTTCAGATGACCTCCTGCTCCTGCCCAGAGAGCTACCTTGCTGCTTGTTCAGCATCTACAGGCTAAGAGTTCTCAGGGTAGAGAGCATCAGCCTCATGCCAATTTCAATGCCCTAGCAAGCAAGTATTCAGCCCACAACTGTGGCTTCCCCAGTGCTTGACACTCACATGGACTCCTCAGCTTGTTTCCTCGACTCCACCGACTGCTGCTCCCTCAGCTTCTCAGCCACCTGGGCTTGTCGCTCTATCTCACTGAAGCTCTGGCTGCTCACTTTCTGGGCTCCAAGTCCCTTTTTTGCACCCAGCTGGATAAAACAGACCCAGAGTGAGAATTTCTCCCTAAGACGTCCAGGGCCCTTCAGAAATACCCAGCACATCAGGCCTTCAGCTTTTCTGGTTCAGTGCCCCACACCACATAGCAGCAAGCGACTGATGTTTCAGAGGAGAGGGAGAGCACTCAAAGGGTGAACTGAACTACCTGTGCAGTGCAGTATGGGATTAGCCAGTGCATTCTGGGCCCAGCCATGGTACTCACAATACCACAAGGCTTGATAGTTTCACTGCCTTCATCTTAGCAAGGCATTGAGTGTGCGGGGGGAGGAAGAACCGGTAGAGCAGAGCCTCATCAATTGGCTAATCAGGCAGAAGGAAAAGGTTTCATCAGCAGGCATCAGACACCTCAGAAGGAGGGCCAGGTTCAGAGAGAGCCTCAATAAGGGTAGCAAAGCAAGGTGCCAGGGAACAAGCTGGGACCAGCAGAAGGAAAGCAGAGATGCATAAGGTGCAAGGGAGAGCCCCCTGTAACAGGGGCTCAGACATACCCCTTTCTTGGCCGTGCCTGGCTTCTTCTTTCCGATGAGGGAAGATTTTAGTTCTGGAACAGGAAGGAAGGAGTGAGTGAGCAGGAGTGAAAGCACTCAACAAGCTGGAGTTAGTACATAACAGCCCGGGCAGCAGCCGACACACAAAAATCCACAGCCCAGCTGCAATGAAGTCCAGGGCACATCATCCAGTTTCACAGCACAGCCCAGGTGACTCCACCCAGCCAAGAATGAAGCAGTGAGACCACCATGAAGAATGAGAAGCTCCAGGCACACAGGCGGGGCCTGGATGGGAGGCATGTCACTCCGAGGGAAGTTCTGGCTGCACCAGTAAGTGACATGTCATGCAGCTGGTGTCCTGTATTTGGTGGTGAAGGTGGGGTCAATGGACAAAGACTCGATCTGTCTGTTGGGAGAGCTCCAGCAGTGTCTCAGAGAGGAAAGGCAGCACCAGGGAGAGGTGGGGGGGGAAGAGGGGTCGGTGCCCACCACAGATGCCTCTAGGGAGAGTCATCCAGAAAGCCAGAAGAGTCCAAGCTACAGGAAGCATAGCTGTGCCCCTGGCTGCAGGGAGACATCTGGAGGGGGCACTGACCCACTGTGCCCGGGGAGGCTAGTTGGGTCCTAAAGCCCAATGGGGCAGAGAGGCAGCCAGCAGCTTCCCTCACACACTTCCTTCCACCTGGAATCTGCCACTTCGGAGGCAGAAGTTTGGATGTACTCTGCTGCCCAGCAATCCAACATTAGGGCTGAAGACGGCAGGCAGAGGTGCCACAAGCAGCCAGTGCAGGCTATTTGTTAGCCAGTTACCTCTGGCAGGAGCAGACCCGTGTGCAGACAGACACATGGACGCGTCTGAGGGAGAGAAACAAACACGGGGAATGAAAGGTTTACTCTTGGACTAATGTTTACATCAGGCCTGGGCACAGTGCGGCCAGGAGCGCACACACTTCCTAATAGGGAAATGCAGGCTACGGCCACACACTACAGAGCCAGATGGAGGACAGTATCATGGGACCTGCTGCCTGTCAGCCACACCTCCATACTGAAGAGGAGGCTGAAGTGAGCTGATTGTATGCCAGTTATATGCTGTCAATGGGTTCCTAGAAAGTTACGAGAGTGTCTCTTGGGCAGTCAAGCTCTGGTCATCTGTGCTAAACCCTACAATGGGAGCAAACTGTTGGGAATGAGATGCATGTTTAAATTTGGAAGGAGAGGGTGAACGGGGCAGGAAGTCTCCAGTTCATAGAGTTGAATCAATGGCTGCAGAGTCTGGCCCTCTGGGTAACTTAACGAGAGCCAAGAGCACAATGTGATTGGAAAGCCAACAACAGATCCCTGAGGGCAGACTCCACAGGAGGATAAATTCCTATTATAGAACTAAGAATGGGCTCAAGCCAGTTCCAGCTCTACTGATCTCACTAGAGAAAACCTGCACAGACAGCTACTGTGCCAGGCCCAGAGCCAGCTAGAGCCAAACAAGAATGACTCACTCCCAGGGACAAGGTAACAGGGAGAGGACAAACCAGAAGACTCTCACTTACCCAGGGGAGCTTTAGGAGAAGTACTCAACAGGTCAATAGATGGGCCTTGGTTGGACTCTATGGAGACAAGATGAGCAGTCAGACTATAGTGAGGAAAGAAGATTACAGATTTACACCCTCTCCCGCCTGACAGGGGGCTCACAGTACCCCTACCCTAACAGATGCATTCCAGATGTTTCTCAGAAAGCTGCAACATCTGCAGAGCACAGATGATTCTTCACAGCAGCTGACATAGGGTCTTCATTCAGCAAGTTACTCCTTCTAAAATTTCTTCATTAAGTGAGTCAAGAAACCATGGCGCGCCAGCTTACAAGGAAATATATGAAGCTCTTTCAAAGAGCAGCACTTCGTCCACACCCCTTCCCTCCCTGCAACATCTACCTGGAAACAGAATCTCTGTAACTCTGTGTTCACCTGCCCCTGCTCCATGCACCCCATATGCAGACCCCATCTATTGCGAGGGACAGTGAAGAAGGCTGCAGTAGAAATGATTCTGAGATCTGCACATGGGCACCAAGAAAACAGGTCAGGCAAACCCCAAGTCATAAAGATCCTGTTTCCATGCACATGCTGCAAGGAGAGCGAAGAACTGCACAATCTCTCTGATCTGGGAGCAGAATGGGTTTCCCAGACATATCCATTTCACCAGAACTCCAAAATGATGTTGCATGGAACCTCCACTCATTGTCCATGCAGGGTGCAAGGGAGAATCTAAGCCTTTCCAACCCCAGCCCAGTGAGATTCTTTGCTGGAAGAGAAGCTGTTTAGCAGTGAACTCACGTGGCATCTCGCTGGTTTCCAATCGCTTTGCTGCTCTCTCAGACTCCAGTGAGGACAATGCTGGATTCTGACCAGCCTCTGCCACATCCCAGGTACTGGAAAGCTTAAAGGTTGAAACATGCTACAATGAGTCTCAAAGGGATAAATGACCCAGTACAGTTACCAATCCCACCCCAGGTGAATAGTGACTCCACCCAGTTATAGATCGAAAGAGGATAACATGTATCCATGCACATATAGTTTCTCCAGAGACACTGACGACCTTAGGGCCCAGTCAGCATTCCCTCAGGAGTTCCAAGAAATCACCAGTGAGGGAGAATGGAGCTGAGCTGGATGCAGTGGGGTAGGGGAGACAAGAGATCTCATTCAAGAGATAGATAAACCAGGGATGCCATCACAATTTAGACTGAGATGAAGGACTGCCCATATTTGAGGGGATAATCTCCACCTGGCTCCCTGAGGGAGGGTAGAAGACTCATCTATCCTCATTATCCTACATTCCTTCAGATCTGTTCCCATTTTACTCCACCCACTATGAGCAGTGACCCAAATCTAACAGACCTGGGCCTCCAAACAGCAGGGATGATTTGTACACAAGCTCCTGCTGGCTACCTGTCCTTGGCATAAGAGTCTAAAAAAGAGTCTATGTAGTAAAGGGGTAGCCAAAACAACGCCTATAGGCCAAAAGGAGCTGATAGAGTTCTCCAGTGGTGCACCTACAATGCAGAGTGGCAGCAGGCAGAGGTTCCAGTCTGCAATACTCCACTCCTGAACCATGCTGTAGGTTGGGAACTGTAGTCTTCACAGGCTGCAGCTCCATATTATTACTAAGGCCAGTTGCAATCAGCCTTTTTCATACAAACTAGGTGTGAAAGCAAGCTCCTGACAAGTTGACAAAGCAGCTTTCAACAGGGATAGCAACATCTAGCTGATCTGTCTCACCTGTGTGTGCTCCATGAAGAAGTCAGCATCGTTCTTCTCAGGAGAATGGCCTGGGGTTCCACTCAGTCCATCTACCAGAAGCTGAAAGGAAGAAGACATCAATATGACTCAGCAATCAGCATCATGCTTCTTTCCCACTGTGGTACAGGCTGGTCAGCACTTACACTGGTGCCATACTTGGCCATGGCAGCACTCGCCAGCTGCCGAATCTTCTCCCTGTACATCTGGGCAGCTCTGCTATTATACTTGGCATTGGCATCTGTGGTGGTGCAGCCATGTTGGCGGAAGAAGGCAGTCTGAGGAAAAGCGGATAATCAGTCTACAGTCAGCCAAGTCAAACTCTCACAAGCATCAGACATTAGTAACCAACTTGAGAGCAGCAGTAACAGGAGCAGGGAACTTCCCAGAGAATGAGGGGTGTAGGGGGAGTAAAGTGCTTTTCCCCAGAAATATACCAGCTACTGTTCAACTCCGCCTTCACCTGGATCCTGCTCTTCCAGGATCCAGAGATTCAAGAACCCACTACCAGCCCTTCCCAGCGAGGAGTGCTTCTGAATCACAGCATGGGGCAGGGCTTCTAGGCTCTTCCTGAGCAGAACTCCCTTATCTTTAAAAAAAAAAAAAACCCTTCAGATCTCATGTAAGGGAGATCTAGGAAAATGACATTCCTATATATCAGGAGTCTCTAATCTCCACCAGGGTCACTGTTCTGACCCCTTAAGTGGAGATGGAAAATGAAAGTGCCTCTTCTCCTGCAGGTATCCAGAGAGAGTGAGAGGAGAATGGTACCCAAGCACCAAGAAAGCCATGCCAGGAGGAGCTGGGCACCCAGGGAGCAGAGAATGCTCACAACCAAAAGGGAAATCAAACAAAATGCCTACAGAGGTTCCTCACCGCATTGGCATTGCTGCCCACTTGCATACACCTCAGCTGGAACCAGCTCCAGTTTGAATCCAGCTCTGTAGACCTGTACAAGGACAAATCAGCTTTATCAAGAAGGTGTAGGTGTCCTGGATTCAGAAGCATGTTATCAGCCAGCAGAGCCAGAGCCTGACATCTCACTGCAATTTAGTCACACCATTCTGGAGCATGTGGGATATCTGTAGCCTTTCTATTTCACTTCCCATCCAGTAACTGGAGTTAAGAGGAGTCTGTAATGGTCATTGATCTCACTGGCTTGCTCCCCACACTGGATATATAATGCCCATGTAAAAATGTCTCCCACTGGCATTGCACTCAGAGGGAGATCCCAGCCAGCATCTCCTGTTCTCCAGGAATTGATCCTACCACACCACAGAAGACGCATATATTCAGACCACCCTATTATGTTTTAAAGCATAGGGGTGGGTTTACAAGCCATATCAAAGGCACTACTCAAAATAAAAGGGCATTGCATACTTGCAGAAACATTAGTAGTAGAATGAAGAGCGAGATCCACACTCCCATCCTATGCTAGAACAGTATGCAAAGAGACACCAGCTACAGCCCAGGCCCTGATTGGAAGAAAGTCAGATATCATATAGGTGTGGATCTCACAACAGGGCACATACTCAACCATCATAACAAATGACTGTTAAGTCCTCCTGAAGGGCAGAGTATACAAGTTTTGGAGAGTGCAATGATAATGCACTGAGCATCTGGACATTAGCCTGGGACCCAGTGAAACAGGTACAAGTTTAGGACACTTGTATTGGTAGAACGTAGGTGCAACAAAAACAGATCTAGGAAGGTTATAAACATGGACAGAAAACAACAAAACAAGACTCTGCTCTGAAAGTGATGCTAATACACATCTGGAGGAGCACATGCTGGAACAGATACTAAATGGAGAGAGAAACCTGGAAAGTAGAAATTCTGAAGGAGACAGTAGACGGCAAGTTTAACGGGAGGGTCACTCACTATAGCAAGCCAAAAAGGTTGCAGAGGTTTCATATCAGTGAGCAGGGAGAGAACAGCTTTCTTCCATGGCTCTGGTGGCATGTGCACCTATGCCTGAAATATTACCTTCTGTTCTGGCATCCAAGTGCCAAAAAAGTAAACTGGATGCAGATAAGAAAAGAGCAATATAGTGATCCAAGGGCTAAGGGTCTCAGTTATGATAAAGATGAAGAGCTAAATCTGTCTACTCTAGTTAAGAAATGACTTAAGGAGAGACCAGTCTGTAAACATCCAAAGGGTGTAAACAGCAACAAGAGTACCAGGAAGAAGTGGGAAAACTTGGACTAATAAATAGTAATTTCTATTACAATCATGCCTAGAGACCCCAATTATAGACCAGGACCCCATTGCACTAGGCACTGTACAGACCCAACAAAAAGACGGTCCCTGTCTTAAGGAGCTTAAATACCATGAGAAACACCAAGATAGCATGACCTGTGAAGCTTAGGAACAATCTGTGCAATGGAAAGGTTGGGAGTCCTATCATTTGAGACATGAACAAAACACCAGATAATGTTCGGTGATGACCTACCTTGCTGGGGTTGGTCTGGATAGGCCCAATACATCACCATCTCTTACTCTTCTTCTTCCTTGAGCTAATGCCATTAAGTGGGGTCTGCGCGATGAGCACTCTCCCTCCAAAGTGCCCTGGGAGCTGTGTCCAGTGTCTCAGCCTCTACCACACCACATGCTAATACATCTTCTTCCTTTAGGACATCCCTCCACTCTTTGGTCTGGCCTTATTTTGCTGGACTCTTTTATCCACATAGTTGTCAAGACTGGACTTTACAGGACCAAACCATCTGAGCCTGCACTCCCTCATTCTTTTGTTTATGGGTCTCACTTTGAGTAAGTCTCTCACACACATTCCTGACATGGCTTTTCATCCTTACACCACTCATCCGCCTCAACATTTGCTTTTCTGTAGAACAGATCATTTGCTCATTCTTCTTTGCTGCTCCACAATGAGAATTATACATTAAAAGAGAAAGTCTAAAAAAAAAGGAGGCTGTCCAGTTTTAATCTTACTGGTATCTCCCTGTCATAAACTACACCACTTATGTCTATCCATTTCAGTCAGGCATTTATCATCTTAGCTCTAATTTCATCCTTCATTTCCCCTCTTACTAATATCGCTAAAAAGGGTGAAGTTCTTCACTAGTATTCCAGCTCTTACACAGAATACTCCAGATGCTCTTCCCTTGAGGGTAATGCATATAACACATTGGTGCTCTAAGGACTATTTCACTGAGTTTCTTCATATGTTAAAAGAGCTAGGAGCCAAATTCAAAGTGTTATACATTCAGCAAACTATACAGAAAATTGTGCACTTCTGAGAATAAAGTGCCTCCTGCTAATCAGACCTCAGCTAATTCCAATAATGACAAGGTAAGCAAATGCTGTGAGTGAATGCATCCTTGATCTGCAGATCAAAACATCTCTCCCTTCCCCACAATGCATCCCCACCCCCATTCAACTCTTGCGCTAAACATACAAACCTGATAAAGCTTAGGTGCACACCCAGTGACCTGTGGACTCCAGAGCAGTCAATGCACAGAAATACGCCATAGGAAATACTGGCCCAGCTTGGATTCTTAGCACCACAGTCAAAGCAGGCCTAAAGGGAAATCAGAGCGCAGAGTAAGGAAGTCACAGAGGGTCTGAGAGGTGGCCCTAGCATCAGTTTGAGGAGCCACAGGGAGGTCTGAGCTGGGTGGGGTTGTATCCCCGTTTCTGCACGAAAGCAGCAGCAGCAGCAGAAGAGTTGGCAGATTAAATGCTAACATAATAAGTGTCCCCTGCAGCTGGGCAGCCGCCCCCACCCGCTCCCCGCCCCGGCTGTGACGTCCCCGGGCCGCTGGGGCACTTCCAGCAGATCAACGCCCCGCCCGCCCCCAGCACCACGGCCGGTTCCCTGGCCACCGGCCACCCGGGAAGCTGCCCCTGCCCGGCAGCCCAGGGGAGAACGGGCCTGTCTCGCTGCCACCCGAGGCCGGGCTGGGGCACAACCCGGGGGGCCGCCCCCCAAAGCCGGCAGGGGCCGGGCCGGGCCCCGCAGCTTCGCCGGAAGCAGGAGAGGCAGGAAGCGGCTTCGGGGGCCCAGTCCCGACCGGGAGGACCCGGCCACGGGATGGGGCCCGGCCCCGCTCCGGTACCTTATTGGCCGGCGCCGCCCGCAGCCGCTTGAACAGAGTCTGAATCTCCGCCTTGCTCGGCTCCGCTGCCGCCATGGTCTCTCCTTCCCAGAAAAGACCGGGGCGACGGGTCCCCGCCGGGTCCAATCCGCGCAGGGGCGGAACTGACGACGGGTCCCTACCGGGGCCAACCTCCGCCGCCGCCGCCATGACACCCGGGGCAGAGTAGTCAGGGCGGCGTACGGATTTCGAGCCCCCCGGGGCTCTGCCGGACGATGCCCAAGGCCTGTTCCGCCATAAACTGTCCGAACCGGGACACCCGGGAGAACCGCGCCCGGGGACTCTCCTTCCACAGGTGGGAGCGGGAGCGGGAGCGGGAGCGGGCCCGGGCGCCGCTGGGAGGGGGCTGGTCTCTCTGGGGGCGGGGCCTCACGGGGCTCGCATCCCTGCGGGCGGGGCTCGTATCGGGGACGGGGTCTGGCGGGAGGGTTGGGGTTGGTTGCCAGCAGGGTTGTACCCGTGGTAGCGTTACCGTGTTTGAACATTCAAAAACGAGGACACTCCAGGAGGGGATATTTGCACCAGTATCTCCTAACTCGTGTTGTATTAATGTGGTGTTGTACTGTTACATATGCTGTCCGCTACATGTCGTCTGTATTGAGTATATATAAGAAAAAGTGATGTGGCCTCAAAAATGAAGTTTAATTATTTAAAGTTAGCTGTACTTCTTTATATGTAGTGAGTCCTTTCCTTTCACCAAGTCTTCAGTTTTCTTTCTCCTCTTGTGTCCACACATACTTTTCTGTAAATCGCATTTTTCTCAGCAGTGGTTGATTGCTTTTTAAGAAGGTCTTTACAAGAAGTTTGTCTGAAGTTGAAGGAGAATTCCTTTCAGAGACTCAGCATTCAGGTTGTTCCTTTGTCCACTGGTTTTGCATCAGTGAAAAAATTCGCTCTACATTTGCATTGTGAGAAGGAATAGTAAAGAACTGTGCAATCTTTAACAGTTCTAAATGACACTCAATGTTTTTGGATTTCTCAAAATATTTGGTCCACTTCTGGTGTGCTAGCAAGTAATTACTGAACTCTTCATCACTGTTGCAATTTTCCGTAAACTTCTTCAGGTTGCTGACCTGATCAAAACACTTCATGTCATCAATTTGCACCCCCTTATCTATCAGGTACTTGATACAAGGTTCCACATCACTCCAATTCGGTGTCTCACTCAGGGTAATCCACTTGAAACAAGAGAAGTCTTCCAGGGGTCTAAGCCACTTCTCCAAATACTCTAAGCATCTGCTGTACATATTATCTACTTCAGCACAGAATTTGTCACACTCTTCATCAATTCCTTCCATGTGCTTTTGTGCCAGGAGTCCCTTAACTTTCAGGGACATTAAGTTGTGAGTCTTGCATTCAAGAAGGATAGTATGAACCGAGTTCAAACTTTTCAGCACTTCCATGACAGAATTGCTTTCCCTTTCGATTTCTTGGATTAAGTTTGGAATACACACATGAGTGAATGCATGTGCCAGAGGTAAATCTCACTTAATTCATACTAAAAAAATGTCTTAAGCACTGTGGATGGCTTGTCCTGTGACAGAAAGAATGACTTCAAGGCTGGAAACATCTGTATCAGCCTTGTAATGCCTGAAAATAATGACTGCCATCGTGTCTTGCTATGAGATAGCAGCTTTCTGTATTCAACATCAACAAACTCACAGTACTCCTTCAGCCACTCAGTTTGGACAGTGTAGATATGAAAGTACTGGTCAATTTCAAAAATAATGTTCTCAGTGTCAACCTTCTTTCTGCTGCATGGTGAACACAGTTGTTTCAAAATGTGTGCTGGGCAACCCACACCAACTAATGTTCTCTTCTGCAACAACTTCTTTAAGATTGCAGACACATTCTTTCCATCTTCATCATGCCGGAGTCCTCCAAACATTGTATTGCAGTTGTCACCTGTAAAAGCGTTTCTTTTACATAATGAGCAATCGTGTTGTCAGTCTCATTAGGTGTGTTCTGGACCTCAATCAGTTTTGACTGCAAACCACCATTCTTCCAGTCAAAATACTGAATAATTACTGGAAATATTTTCACTGAACCATGATTGCTTCCATCTGTAGCAACTCCACAGTAAGCTATGTCATTTTCTTCAAACTTTTTCAGAACAACATCAACAGAATGCAGTGCAAGCACAGAGATAACAATTGTTTCTGTTTTGGTTCTAGCACTTGCTTCCTCAGAATCAGGGAATGTCTTCTTCAATGAGACAGATGTGCAATCCACTGACTTAAAGCTATTATGATGCTTAACAGTGTGAAATGCAAAAGCACCCTCTGCTGCAGTAACAGCATCCTCTGATTTGCTGCCTGGTAATACAAAATAATCTGTCAATTTTGTTGATGAATTCTCTCCTCAAACTGCCTTTTTGTGCTTATCTGAGTCCACATGAGTTTGTAAATCATTAGCATCTTTATTTTCCACAGAGACATAAGTACCAGGTCTACATACCAAGCACTCAGCTTCCCATTCTTCTCTACCACTTTGAAAACACGGGAATTTCATCTTTAGTTCTGCAGAGAATTTACACTTTCGTTTTGGCATTGTGTTTGGGGGTAGTAAAATAAAATATAAAATAAAGAGTTCTTGAGGAAACACTACTGTGCGTGGTACAAACTCAGAAAAGACACTGAAATTGTCGATGTTGCACTATCGCCACTATGGAAAACTGATCATACCTGTCTGGAACCATAGGGCTAGGCGCCAACTTTCCCTGGTGCCGGTGGGTGCTCGTGGCCCCCTGCCCCTTCTCCGCCCCCATTCCAACCCCTTCCCCAAAGTCCATGCCCCAACTCTGCCCCCTCCCTGCCCCGTTGGACCCCTTCCCCAAATCCCCACCCCAGCCCCGCCTCCTCCCCTGAGCGCACCGTGTTCCCCTTCCTCCTCCCTCCCTACCAGCTGCGTGAAACAGCTGTTTCACAGCACAAGTGCTGGGAGCTAGGGGGGAAAAGCGGGTACTCTCTTGAGTGATCAACATTCACTTTCTTTCTCCAATGATCAACATACACTCTCTTCTTTGGGGAAAAATAATAATGGCAAAATCTCAGATGTTTTTAGATATTTAAAAATTCCTCCCAGATGGCGATTTAAGAACCAAAAAGCCGGACATGTCTGGGAAAATACGGATGTATGATAACCCTAACCTATGGTTCTATGGCCAGCAGGACAGTGGGTGCCACGGGGCAGGCCTGGGTGTGGGGACCGGGATGGAAGGCGGATGCCACAGGGCAGGCCTGGGCATTGGGAGCAGGATGATGTCTGTTGTGTGCCGTGTCTCACACATTCCCATGGTAACATAACAGGACTGAGAAGTTCACCTGTCTCTCTGCAGCTTCCCCAAAGCCCATGAGCTGAGGAAGAGGTGGATGTTGGCTGTGAAGCGCATCGAGCCTGGCTCCAGGAGGCTGTGGATCCCAGGTGCTGGAGCCTGCCTCTGCTCGCAGCACTTCACCCAGGATGAGTTTGAGCTTTATGGAGGGCAGAAGCGGCTGAAGGCTGGTGTGATCCCATCTGTGTTCTCCTTTAAGGTACTGTGGAGAGGAGAGGGCCTGGTGGTGATCACAGAGCCAGCCAGCTTAGAGAGGAGCTGTATGTGCATGTAGCCCTTCACGGACCAACATCCAGCAACAGCCCTTTCCCAGACAGCCTCTGGCATAGTGGGCCTTAGGCCTTGGCTACACTTGCAAATTTGCAGCGCTGCAGCAGGGTGTGAAAACACACCCTCTCCGGCGCTGCAAATTGCGGCGCTGCAAAGCGCCAGTGTGATCAAAGCCCCACCGCTGGGAGCGCGGCTCCCAGCGCTGTACGTTATTCCCCACAGGGAGGTGGAGTACGGACAGCGCTGGGAGAGCTCTCTCCCAGCGCTGGCGCTTTGACTACACTTAGCGCTTCAAAGCGCTGCTGTGGCAGCGCTTTGAAGTGCAAGTGTAGCCAAAGCCTTAGTGTGAATGAAATCATGGCTATTCCAGGGACTGGTTGCCCCCAGTTAAGAGTTTTTCTGCTTTAGCTCATATGGTAGGGGTTTGTACTTTGGGTGCTGATGGTCCTAGGTTCAATCCTGCTGATGATTGCAGTCTGTGGCTACAGCATCTCTCCTTCATATTTGTAAACTAAGTCAAAAATGGCAAAGCCTTAGTAGGTCCCCAACAAATCTGCCCTCTTGCCCGAGGACAGGAATGTTCCCTGCAGCCTATATAGTCCTCCAGGATGTTGTCCAGTTTTAGAGTAAGAGACGGTATCACTTATTCTGTCATGTAGTGTGACTGTTTCCTCTCTGATCAATGTCATGGTATGAAGAAAAGATGGATTGTATGATTAAAGGTTAGGACTTCTGGCAGGGCTTGCTTTAGGACATGCAGGGCCCGATTCGAAAGAGCTGCCGCCGAAATGCCGCCAAAAACAGCGGGAGCGATTGAGCTGCCGCCAAAGATAGCGGCAATTCGGTGGCAGCTCAATCAGTTGCTGCTGTTTCCGGCAGCACTTCGGCAGAGGGTCCTTCCTTACCTTGCGGGGCCCGATTCACAGGAATCGGGTGAATCGGCCCAAAGCCAGTCCTGACTTCTGGCTTCTGTTGCAGATCCTGCTGCTGACTTCTGTGGTACCTTAAGCAAGGTCTGTGAGGCATGGTTTCCCTGTCTGTAACACAGGAAAAGTGATACTTCCCTCTGTGCTGGGGATACAGAGGAAGCGTGTGGAGATCCTCAGTTGAATAAGGCTAGAGAAGGACAAAGTATGATGAGAAAGATGCCTCTGAATATGTAGCCCCATACCTCGCTGCAAATTCAGACTTGGCCTTCCATCCATTCCCTCCCCCAGGCTGTGCTCACCATTATCGCTTCCCCAGTACTGTCTCCCAGTGTAGGTCTGTGACTAGACTTATCTGCTCCAGATCAAACCTAACAGCTTCTGGCAGTACTCTCCTCGCAGCTTGAGACCCTGATGTTTATTACCCTTTTTTATGAAGCACCAACCAGTCTTCCATCCTCAGCACATTATCCTATGAGAACTATTTCACAGATCTCTGCATAAGTAAGTAAGAATGTCATTTTGTTGAGTTTCTTCTTGGACTGTTTTTATTCTGGCACAAGAGGGCTGACCTCACACTATTACAATGTGTCCTTTCTCCTTCTTGCTGTGGCCATTCATCAATGATTGTGGATGGAGGGGGATGCTCTCTGTTCCATTTCTCCTACTGACTCCTCCATTCCACAGGTGGTCTATGTTTAGAGATCAGATTGTAATAATGAGGTTATTTAAGATAGATGGCATAGAAGGGAGCTACTGCCCTTGACTCTCTATCCCTGCAGCCCGCACATAATGGGCATTTTGCAACATAGTGAGGGAAGCACCAAAGACCAAGTCAATGAAGTATCCTCTTACCCAGAATGCGAACTATGGTCTCTGAACAAGATTAGCACTGTACATGTATGACCTCTCTCGGCAGTGATGGCTTCACCTACTGTTAACCTCCATACCCCAGCCCCTGGATCAAAAACCTAGGAGAAGTGTGTTATGAAGGCCAACACCTCCAGGTTCTGCCAGACCAACAGGGGATGTAAATTCCAGAGTTTAGAGCCCCCCTCTGCCCCACTGAGAATACCCAGCCAGCAGCCCCTAGGTGTTCAAATCTAAAAATGGTCAGCAAAAAAGCACCCCAGCTGGTCTCAGCTTCTGGGATCAGAGGGAGTGATCTCTTTCAGGTGGTCATGAGCCAAACTGCAAAGGATGTTTCAGATCACTTAATACCTGATAGTGAACAGGGACCAGAACAGCTACAGGAAACTGGATGTACACGTTCAGTACTTTCCCTTCTGCTGGGCAGTCACCTTTGGAACTAGTGATACCTTCCCCAGAAGCATCTGGTGCTGGCTACTATCAGACAGAGGATACTGTACTAGATGGAACTGGGGTCTGATCCAGTATGGCAATTTGTATGTTCCTAACTCAGGATAAAACGACACTGCACTGATCCGTCCTGAGCTCACTGAAGCAGAACTACCTACGGGCTGAAACAGCATCAGAGGTCAGTGAGTCAGTTCTGTACTTTGCCACTGCATATGTCACATTCCCAAGGAGAGCTGGAAAGGAGGCACTACAGGCTTGAATCTCTTTGGCTAGCCTAGATTTATTGTGCAGTCACATGGGCTGTGCTGCAATAACAGGGCCTCTAGGTTCCAACAGGAACAACTTCGCAGTCTCTCTCCATCAAGTTCCTTGCAAGCCTTCCTGTCCCTGTTGATGGCCCCAGCTCTTGACAAAGTTTTCTCTGCTCAGGATGATACGTTCTGATCCTATCTATAGGTTTTCCGTGAAAGCAGCAGGAATAGTGAGTTGCTGGCAGTAGGAATATTCAACTTTTTTGTTCCCTGGTGGTGGAAAGATCTCCTGCCTGTGACTCTTCTCTGGAAGTGACCGCTGTCACATAAGTACTGGGCAGTTCTGTTTCCTGCAGTTATTTCTTTCACATCTCAGCCTGGTCAGATGATCAGTCCCTCAATGCCAGGTTTCGGAGCTCCAACCCGGCAGCTTGTCCCTCACCTCCTGACTTCCAGGTCCCTCTGCCTTGCATCTGGCTTCTGCCCCTGCTCTGTGTTTAGAGCCCCACCCCTTTCCGAACTGCTATTAAAGCAGATCAGGAGCCAGTTCTAGCCTCCCAATCTCAGTTCTCCTTGCTGTTTCCCAGCCCCGCTCAGGAAGCAATGGCCTCAAACAGCATCCATTACATGAAGGAAAACAAGTGAAAAGTGACAAGGTTTGTTCTTGATGCTTGCTATGTGGTTGGGGGCATTTCCCGGCATAAAAGGTCCTGCTGTCAATAGGTGTTTGAGCTGAGATTCCAATATAAAGATGAATAGTAAAGAGGAAATCCAAGAGTCCTGTGCAGGAAGCAGGGAAATAATCAGAGACAACAGTTTCAGAGGCCAAGAGCAAAGGTGGAAGTGGAGCAATGGGGACAGAATCTACCCCAAATTTACAGGGCCTGGCCCAAGAGAGAAAAATGGAGAATCTCCAAGGATTACCTTCATGTGTTCCAGTGAGTGGGGGCAGGCTGCCTGGGAAAAACAACATTTATTCCTGAGAGGGACAGGCAGGGAGAAGCAGGAACCCAGTAGGCAGAAGTGTACACTGGGCTGAGAATCAGGGTGTTGAGAAAGGAACATTCAGGAGATGGCCAGTAACCAGACTTCCTGTGCTGATTAGAGACATGCCCTGCCAACCAGAGCTGCTTTAATGGAGCAGAGGGAAGCCACCCACAGTCCTCCTGGCCTCCTTGTGCCATTACTGAACCAGGAGTCAGAGAGGATACACAGGAAAGGGGCTACTGTGGATTCAGTAAACAATGAAAAACACCCCAGTAAGGAGCGACTCTCCATGGGACACAGTATGGAATGGGTAGTGCCCAAGGGGTCTATCCTGGGACTGGGAGACAGAAACAATATTAATGCAAGCCTTGCACTTTGTATCTTCAAAGCACTTTACAAACAGTAACGAGCCCTCACAGCCCCCGGGTGTTGGTTGCCAGCACCAACCCATCCTACAGCTGGCAAACTGAAGATGCAGAGACAGGAAGTCTCTGTTAGCCAAGGCCACCCAGCAAGTTAGTGTCACATCAGGGATAAGAACAGTTCTGTTCCATGGCTAGATCTTGTCTTTTGGTGTAGGTCAGGAGTAGGCAACCTGTGGCACGCGAGCTGATTTGCAGTGGCACTCACACTGCCCGGGTTCTGGCCACCGGTCCAGAGGGCTCTGCATTTTAATTTAATTTTAAATGAAGCTTCTTAAACATTTTTAAAACCTTATTTACTTTACATACAACAATAGTTTAGTTAGATATTATAGATTTATAGAAAGAGACCTTCTAAAAAGGTTAAAATGTATTACTGGTACACAAAACTTTAAATTAGAGTGAATAAATGAAGACTCGGCACATCACTTCTGAAAAGTTGCCGACCCCTGGAGTAAGTGGTTCCAGCCCATGGATATCACAGAATTGCTAGAAACAGGAATAGTACATTAAAATGAGAGAGACAGTAACTAAACCTCTCAAACCCAAACCTGAATGGCTTAGCTGCCTAGAACATGTCAATAGCTAGCTAGGTGGTTTCCCCAAGTTATCCACGCAGAGTTCCAGGTGGCTGTTTGTGGAGCTCTCTGCTCTGAGAAGCTACCCCACTTGCTGGTCTTCAGCCAGCATTTTTGTAGTCACTGGAGATTTCCCAAGAGTCCTTGCATGTGGACAAATCCTTTTTCTGGGATTAGCCTTACCAATTTCCTAGCTCCAGCTCTGCTGGCCCACTGGTGAGGAAAGGTCCATCTCCATCTCTGGCTTTGATCCAGCTAGTCCTGGTGGTATCCATCCCTATGAACACTCGTGCCCAGCCCAAGAAAATTAACTAGTATCATTTCTCCCACATAGGTTTGCACATCAGTGATGTTCCCTTCCTTTGAAGGGACTCTTGTGGTTCCAGCTCCTTTCAACTTCCCCACCCAGGGAATACTTGAGCCATAGTTACACGGACCGAGCACTGCCCACAGTTTGTACCTTCACTGTATGGCTTCTTTGGGTCCCAGCTGTATTAATCAAAGACTGAGTTACTATGAGCGTGTGTGGGCAGGGCTTGTCTCCTTCCTGTTTGTACAGCACCAAGCACAGGATGGAACTCAGTAAATGACCCCAAGGCAAGGGAGTGGGGGGCTTCAGCCCCCAGCCAGGCCAGAATCTGGCTGCAGTGATAGAAAAGGGAGAGAGAAAGCATGGCCATACAATGAGAAGAGGAGGAGAAGGAAAAATACTTAGCCAGAGGATTTTCTCCAGCTAAGCAGAGCGAGTGGATAGCTCTTGATATGCCACTGCTCTCCATAGCCTTAGAGCAACTGCCCCTGGAAAAAGCCATTGCAGTTTAGGGAAAAGAAAGAGAACAGAGAATGGCTAAGAGCATTGGAGGAAGAAAGCCACAAGAGAGAAATTTATTTACTGTTGGAAGGAGATTAGTTGGGAGCAGGAGCAGCCTCTGAGCCTCTCCAGGGTCTTATTCTAGCTTCAGGCTGTTGTTTCATTTAAGAAGAGAGTGTGTCTGTGTGTAAGTTTTAGGCTGGCTATTAGGGGAATGATCAGTAGATCAGGGAATGGGGGCTCAGCGCTGTAAAAATCCTAGAACAGGCTATGGTCGATGTTTGTGGGGAGAATGGACGATTGTGGAGGGGGATGATTGGGTGATCAAGCAATCATTTCTGGTCTCCCTATTAACCATTCTTAGCCCTGCTGGCAGGCAAAAGCCTCTTCAGCACTGCTCCTGTGCTTCCAGCAGCTCACAGGCCTCTGGAGTTTCTACATCACTCTTTAGGTGTAGCCAGAACCTGAGCCAGGGCAGCTGACAGGGGATTTTCAGGGTATAGGAGGGAATATGGTTCTGTGACTGAAGGAGAGGACTAGGCAAGTCAAGACCTATAAGATCTGTTCCCAGCTCTGCCAGTCACTCAGCGTGGGATCCCTTGGGCAAGTCATGTTCCCTCTCTGAACCTCAGTTTCTCTTTGTAAAATGGGGGTAATAAATATCTCCAGGGGCTGGGAGGCTGAATTAATGTGTTCCAGGCAGTGCAGAGTATTATTAATAGCACTGGGGTTGTGGCCCTGTTGGCTGAGTCCCTCATCCGCACTGGCCTCCCCAATGGCTGAGTCTTCCGGAGCTGTTGCTCCTGCCTATGCCACTCAAGGTCTGTGTCAGCTATGTACCCTGAGCCTGTTCCCCGCACATGGGTCACACATTTATTAGTCACGAATTTATTGCTGCTTGAATGATCTGAACTTTTGCTCCACACAGAAATCACCCAGAGGGCAACGTCCACCCAGATCCCTTAAAGCCATGGGTGCCAATGTACCATCAGTAGGCGCTAGTGAGACTGTTTCACCAGCAGATGTCTCTCCAGCTCAAGCCAAAGTGGTAAGCCCAGAGCTTCCATCCCATGGGACCTACAGTTAAGACAGTACTTACTGCCTGTGACGCAGGAGGCTGGGAGTAGTTTTGTATGACTGAGGCGCAGATGGCAGTAAGAGGAATGCTTCCTGCCTCTCAGGCTTCATAGATCTCAGCACTCAGGCTAGCCTCTGACAGGAAGCTGGAGAGGAGAGAAGACCACAGCGGCCAACGATGATGGATTTAAAAATTAACTTATCACACTGCGTGAAAATGTCCTTGGCTCTCACAGTGGCTGGGGTGGGAGGGGCAGGAGCTGGGCCAGCAGGAATACAGGACAGGTAGGTCGTTGGAAGGGTGACTGAAGGTCCTCTGTGTCCTTGCAGGTGGAGCTCATCCATGCTGAGCACCAGTACAGCCTGACGGAGAGCAGAACAAAATCCCCTCTCTCCCCAAGCCCTGTGCTAGGGAGCGAGCGGGAGCAGGATGCAGCCCAGCGGCGCCTCACCTACTATCGGCTGGAGCTGCGGAGTGTTTTGGAGAGCCTGCGGGAGCAACACCTCCTCCGCGAGGACACGGAGCACATGCTGAGAGCCCAGTTTACTGGTACACAAGGGGGACGCGAACAGAGGGGTTGGGAATACTGATGAGGACCTCGCTGCCCTTTCAGAGACCATGTGTTAAATAACAAGACTTGTCCTGCATCAGAGTCTCAGCCTGACATGGGAGTCAGCACCGTGAAGGGGGTGAGACGTGACTCTGGCCTCGGGGAGTACAAGCTGCTCCTGGCCTGTGAACAGCGCATTTCTTCTCCTATAGACAGTTAGATATTGTCCCTCCCCCATCGATGGCAGCAAACCCAGGGGCGGGGTTTTTGTACCCACTTTGCCCCCCATCCCTTTTGAGCTCTAGGGCCTTCTAACAACTAGAGCCCTGAGTATACCCCAAGGAAAGGGCCTCATGCCTGCTCTCTGCCACAATCTGCAGTAGAGAAGGGTACCTACTCTCTGCAGACCTTTCCCACAAAATAAGCCCCAGCCCACGGGGCTTTCACCCTACTCGCTACCCCATCCCCAATACCTCTCTCTTTGCTCTAGCAGACTTGCAGCTTGACTTGTGCTATGAAGGAACCCAGCGTGGGAGCTACCCGGCCACCATGCGCAACTTCGCCGTCTCGCTTCATCTGTTCTCAGCCAAGGCCTATGAGTGCGTGGCGAGGACTTTCCAGCTGCCAGAACCCACCACCTTGCACGCGTGCGTCTCTCCTACATGCATCATACCCTCCACTGCTGGACAAATGCTATTAGGAAATCTCCACCAGCACTGGGCACAGAGCCTGCTAGGAAGATGTAATTACGAGAGGCTGTTGAGCAAGGGAGATCCCAGCACCTCCCAGCCCAGCTACAAGAGGCCATGTTTTGGAATTGGACCCTGCTGTCTTGCAGAGGGGCCTGGATTCTCTTTCAGGCCTCATGGGAGAGTGTGGCAAATCGAGCCAAACCACAGCACTAGGCAACACGTACAAAATCAAGAGAAGAAAGTGCAGGAGCTATGAGAGCAACCTTCACCTATTCCAGGGAGCAGGGCTGGAGGCCAGACATTGTTTCAGTGTCCAAGAGGGACAAGAAGGGAGAAGCAGGAACCTGCCAGCCAGTTACTTAGACATTGGCCCTAGGCCAGGGGTGGGCAAACTTTTTGGCCCGAGGGCCACATCCGGGTATGGAAATTGTATGGCAGGCCATGAATGCTCACAAAATTGGGGTTGGGGTGCAGAAGGGGGTGAGGGATCCAGTTGGGGGTATGGGCTCTGGGGTGGGGCCAGAAAAGAGTTCAGAGTGTGGGAGGGGGCTCCGGACTGGGGCAGGGGGGTTGGAGGTGCAGGAGTGGGCTCCGAGGTGAGACTGAGGGGTTCGGAGGATGGGAGGGGGATCGGGGTGGGGCAAGGAGTTGGGGCACGGGAGGAGGGCAGGCTCTGGGGGGCACGTATCTCAAGCAGCTCCCAGAAGCAGCGGCATGTTCCCCCTCTGGCTCCTATGCAGAGGTGCAGCCAGGTGTCTTTGTGCACTGCCCCATCCACAGGTGCCATCCCGGTAGCTCCCATTGGCCATGGTTCCTGGCCAATGGGAGCTGTGGGGGCGTTGCTTTGGGCAGGGGCACCATGTGGAGCCCTCTGGCTGCCCCTATGTGTAGGAGCCGGAGAGGGGGACATGCCGCTGTTTCCGGGAGCCTCACAGAGAGAGGCAAGCTCCTGACCCTGCTCCCTGGCTGGAGCGGGGCAAGCCCTGGACCCTGCCTCTGGCGGGCCAGATGCGGCCCACGGGCCATAGTTTGCCCATCCCGTCCCAGGCTGAGGATCAGGGAGCTGATATGTAAACATTTGGGTGATGTGGCCAATAACAGGCAGATACTGGGCTTAATGAGAAGAGGGATTGTCAACCTCCAGTGCCATTAATGAGCCACGAGAGAGAGAGGGACCAGTGCAGCTTCGCATAGGGATTAATAGAGAACCACAAAGTGGTGAGGGGAGCAAAGAGGGGAAATAGCAGGGATCAGAGCTAGGCTTTCTAGCCAGTGTTTTCACCTAGAGGCTGGAGTGGTATCAGATTTACTGACAACCCTGATGCAGACACATAGGAAACAGGGGGAGCAAACAGCTGAAGTGGCTGGGACAGCAAGAGCTGAAGACACACGGATGCATCAGTCTGAGACACCCTTACACCCAGGGAGGGGAGAGGACACAGGTGTAAACTGGGGGAAGAGAAGGAGGGGTGACTAGTCTGAAGAACCGATGGGATGGGGAATAATAAGTTTGGGGTACTGTGCAGTAGCATTCAGATGTGTCTCTAGGCAAATGGCATGTAATGTTAAAGTAGTAACAGTGCTGCTCTCCCTAGCCCTGGGGCAGCCAGAACACGAAGTGCAGTTCTTAGCTCCACACCTGAGAAGAAAATGGGAAGAAAAAAGAGCAAACAAACCAGAAAGACAGTTCTGGGGATTAGAGGGCAGGACAGATGAGGAGAGCCCAAGGAGGGTTAACGGAAAGAGGCTTACGAGAGAGGAGCATGCCTGTTGTCTGAATACCAGTGAGAGACGGAAGGGAGCTTAGCCTCAGGCTGCCTCTGCTTCTCCTGTCCTCAGTGGGGATGACAAGGGTAGGGGAGTTTAGCTTAGACACCAGCTTGTGTCTCTTCCCCCACAGATCCCATGGGAAGAATCCCCTCCAGGTGTGTGGCTGCATCCTCGCCTTTTGTATTCTCTGAAAGTTATGTTACTTGCCAATGAATGTCCTGTTCCTATCACAGTATGGGGCTTTTGCAGCTTCCCTCCTGGGTAACCTTCCTCTGTGTTCTCTGTTGCAGGTGGCTCTCAAATCCAGATTACAGGCCAGGGTTCAGCCAGCAAGTCTTTAGTGTACTGGCAGAGAGATCACAGGCAGGGGACAAAGACTTCCAGTCCTGTTCTCTGCTCATTGGTGCGATGTCATTGGAGAGGAGAATCCAGTATGACCAGCACACCAACAGCATGCAGGGGCTCGTGGACTTTGGTGCTGGGAATTATGATGCAGATGAGGTGCCAGCAGCAGGAGAAGCCCTCATGCTTGTGGCAGTAGGTTTCCAGGGGCATTGGATAGCTCCTCTCGGCTATTTCCTCCTTGCCACGCTCACTGGTGACGTGCAGTCCCAGCTCTTGCGTCACTGTATCCTCAAACTGTACAGCATTGGCCTGCAGGTGGTCTCTGTTACTTCAGATGCCACGGCCCCCAATGTGGACACAGCCAGGCGGCTGGGGGTGCTGGTGGATGGAGTCTCTGTGAAGTCAACATTTTTCCACCCTGCCAACCCTGCACTGGAAATCGCATATTTCTTTGACCCCTGCCATCTGCTCACGCTGGTTCACAACACGCTGCAGGTATATGGCAGCCTCCAGGTGTGCAGCAAGGCCATCTGCTGGGACTACGTCCTGCACCTAGGGGTTCTGCAGGAGCAGGAGGTGCTCCGGGCTGCCCACAAGCTTAGTGGGGTCAGCCTATCTGGGCAGCAGGTGTGGGGGAACGGTGCTGCACAGCTGTTCAGTGAGAGCACGGCCCAGGCCCTGCACTTTGCAGCCAGCCTCGGCTTGTCCCAGTTTCTGGGGCACGAAACCACATCACACTTTATCACCCTGCTCAGTGCAGTGTTTGATGCGTGCAGCAGTCGGAGCGTCCACACTAAAGGGCCCAAAGCGCCGCTGTCCCTCGCCAGTTATGACTCCCTCAATAACCTCTGTAACGAGTATGAGAACCTGCTGCGCAAGCTGCGCAATGGCACTGGGGAGCTGCTAGGGCTGAGCAGGCATCGCTGGGGCTTTCTGGGCTTCCTGGTAAACCTGCGCAGCTTGCAGTGGATGGCCAAAACTTATCTGGAGGCAGAGGACAGGCCTGTGGCATATTTGCTCACTGGCTGGTGGAGCCTGGACCCTTTGGAGTGGTGCTGGGGAGCCATTCGGCAGGGTTGTGAGGAGAAAGGGATTACCACAGCACAAGCTTTCCAATCTGCATACAGACATATCCTGTGCAAGGGTCTTGCTGGGCTGCGACACAATACACTCAATCTGCTGGACGTGTCCTTGAGCAGACGGGCCAGCCTCCAACTGCAGGCCTCCTGGCCACTGGGAAAGGGGCAAGTCTGGCTGGATCATTGGTGCCCAGGTTCCAGACAGGATACCAGTGCCATAGACTTATCTCCATCCCTCCTTTCATGGTTAGAGGAAGACACAACCACCTATGTTTCCCGCTTTGTAGTGCGGAAACTCCTGCCGCTCCTCACCTGCGCTGAGTGTCGAGCTGCCCTGATGTCCCCTTCTGGGGTGGAGCCTGCAGGCAGTGCCATAATGTGTGTGAAGAACAAGGGAAGGCAGTTCCTCCCTGCAGAGTCTGTTCAAAGGGTGATCCGCAGGGCAGAGAAGATCTTTGGCCTTTCCACATGGTTCTTTAGAGACTCCAGGCAACACAGAAGCTGGGGCTTGGTGCTAGAGCTGGCCATCTTGGCAGATGTGAGTGAGGAGCGAGGCCTTTTCCCATCTCTTCATGATCATCTCTTTGAAAGCAACATGCTCGTTTCCAATCACTATGTCACTATCCTCCAGGGTCTTGTGCGAATCTTCTTGGAGCTGCATTCAGTACAGTTGGGGGCAGCACAGGGACCAGAGTCGGGACAGTCCATTTGGGTAAGTCGCTCCAAGGAAACAAACAGTGAGCAGAGCCAGGGCAGCGCCAGCAGCCAACAGAGGAACTGGTCCTGTCAGACACCTGGACTCAAGCAATGGTTTCATGCTCCTTGAAGAGCAGTTGACTGGACTTTGGGGAGAAAGGCCAGTCTGAGCTGCAGGAGAGGCGGGCTGGGCTCTGCACTCCTGCCTGCAGCCCTAGACCAGATCCTGTTTGGGCTATGAATTCTGAGCAGCAGAGTTTAACAAGACCTTGAGAAACTGACAGTGTTTTAAATACAATTTTTGTATCAATCTTCCTTTGTTCAGGGATTTTAATTGCAGAACTGGAGGAATAGGCCAAAGTCAAACCAACTGCCTTAGAGGGGAGAAGACGGTTGTTGTGAGAGAAGGTAAAGAAATTCTTTCCTTGAAACAGAATGGATACTCGGTTCCTATAGCCTGTATAGCAGCTCCAGAGCAATATGGCTGCCTAGCACTTCAGTGATACTCATCATCCTAGTTTTTGAGCTTCACAATACCCCTTGCCCCAGGAGCTCAGGAAGTAAAGTGATCTCTGTGTACAGATACGGAACTACAACTCAGGGAATAAGTAACTTGATCAAGGTCACATGCACTGTGGCAGAGACAGAGGTGGAACTCAGATCTCCTGAGTGTTTGTCCAGTGGCCTAACCACAGCACCATCATTTCTTTTCAAACTCAGTCCTTCCAAATCTTTTAGTAGAGGCAAGAGACCTGTCTGAGCTCCCCTACCCCATCCTCTCAAGTTCTCCAAATCTACCCTCTACCCTACTTTCTAGTGTGAGGCACTTTCCAAACAAGGAAGAAGGCAAGATCCCCAGCCACAGGCTGGGCAGGCACTAGAGGGTAGGAGTGTAACACATAGCTAAAGAGGTGAAAGCAGTAAATGGCCACTTGTACGGGGGCTGGCAGAGAATCCAGCAAGGAAGGAGTTACACTCATCAAGGTGGGAGATGACAAGGGCTGGAAGGAGCGTTTCAAGGAGTGGGATGCAGCAAGATCTTGGAGGAAGGAGCGGCAGATTTTGGATTCAGCCTACATGTGCAGGGAGAGAAAGCTAGTGAAGAGGGCAGTTTATAGGCCCAAGTGACAAGGAGAATGATGGGATAGGAATGTTGCTAGTGGAAAAGGGAAAGAGCAGGAGCTCAGTTCTAACCTATTGAGTGCAAGACAGGCTGAAATGCAGGCTTGCATAGAGGGAGACATGAATCTGCAAACCCAGTGAGAGATGCTGTGGGGAAAAGGATGGTGCAGTGAGGCAAGCAGAGATCAGGGGACAATCAGTAGAGGCCAGCCAAAGTTGAAAGAGGATGCAGTTAATGGCACTGAAAGCAGCAAGGAGGTCAAGAAGGCTAACAGTTGTGAAATTTGGCCAGAAAAATCTCATTAGAGACCTTGCTTAGACCAGAGACCTGTCTTAAAGACACGTGCTAAATCCCTGATTTCCTCTCACTGTCCCCTTCCCCACAGCAAGTGCCTGTTCTGAATACACCATTTCCATTCATCCTCTGCTTGGTCTTTCCCTCAGAGCCTGGGTGGCCTAGTACAAATATGGAGAGTCCCACTGCGTGACTGTCCTCCAGCCCTCACCCTGATGGCGGCACTGCACTAGGTTTGGGTTGTTCCTTCGTTCACAGGCGCTAGTTACATCTTTTGGGAGGTGTCTTTAAACCCAGCTAGCAGGTTTTCCCCCTCATTTTATTAAGTAAGTTTATTCTCCTGCTGTTATCGGCCTTTCCGATCCCATTTTGGGTTGGTTCATCCCTTGCCAACTCTCCTCACCACTCCATGGATTTTTCTATCCAGCTACACTGATCTTACCCTGAGGCCTGTGGCTTTAGTTCCAGCTTTGGTACAGTCCCTTCCATGAAGTGCCTCTGATCAGCCTATCACCATCCAGGTTACAGCCTGCTCTCGGGCTGCTGTTGCCATTGGCAAAAAAGAACTTCACCTGCACAGCTTCTGCCCATTAACCTGGCTACTAGGTCATTTGATTTCTGCTGCCCTCTGCCTATGGACAGAGTCTAACTGCCTGAGCAACAGAGCTGAGGCAGCCCTAGTTAATAACACAGCCTGACCTTCAGTCGGAGAAAGCCACCATCCAGCACTGAGTGACTATGGCCTTGGGCTAGGTCAGTAAATAGCAGAAATGCAGAGGGCGAGGGGCAGGTATGGCTTGTTGCAATAGTTCACTGGGGTGCTGGTCAGGTTTCCACACTCACACCTGTTGCAATGCTTCAGTCCTAGTGCCAAGCAGCCCTACCACACAGAAACCAGCTGCAGCAGGTGCTCCATAGGGCCCCAGCTGGGGCTGCTACAGACCCACAGGAAAGTGCTTAGCTGCTGCTCATCAACTTTGACTTATCTACAAAAGAACAAGTACACAAAGTGGGGGAGGGGAGAAAGAGATGGGGAGGTTGTAAATTTAAATCCTATCTGCAACGAGCAACACCACCAAGCTCTATGAAGGACCCAGGCATAAAACATTACCCATAGGGTGGTTGGTGTATGTTGATTACCCCTATCAACACCCACCCATAGATGGAAACAGTTTTCCCAGCTGGTTCTGGGTTTCACAGTAACCTCTCTCACCCCAGAGACTATGGGGCTGCTGCATGGGCCAGAGTAATAAGTGGAGCAGCTCAAGTGGTAGCCAAGTCAGCTGCTGCTTTATTGTGGAACTATTGAAAGAGAGTGATCACCATCATGTCCTCTTCAACTACTTCTGCCAAGCAGGCTCACAGGCCCTCCTCTACCAGCCAGGATAGCCAGGCACTGGTTTCTCCTTCCCAGCATACAGAAGCCTTCACTGCTAACTCAAGGTAGACTTTCCCAGAAGAGCTTCGCTATTGTTATTGATTTCATGTGGAAGGCACTTACATCCTGTGGTGCCTGGGGGCATAGGTAATATAAAACACTTGCATAGAAAAATACAATTTATTTAAGAAATAATGTAGTTAGTACCATGGTGGTCTGTTGTAGTTTAATTTTGCTGTATTCAAAATCTCAGTGTCAGCAACTAGTTCCTGTTTAGCTTTTTGGCTCTCCCAGAGTATCACATGCAACCACATGGTGTGACAGTGTGGATTGGGGCAGGGCCTATGGAAACTTCAGTCCCTGATTGAATCTTAATATTAAAGCTCATTTTCCATTCAGTGGAGGAATGGGACAAGTTTTAACACAAACAGGGCTATAGTTTAACATCATCCAAGCATTTAAATCTGAACCTTTCAACAGGTTTCTGTTTTACACAGATGCCTAAAATGATTTCTCGTTTAAGAGCCCCAAACCACATTAATCAATTATGACAAAGGGCATTTGGCCCCATTATAGTTTTGTATCCATTTTGATTTGTCAGATCTCTGACAACATCAGAAGTTTGTCAGGCCGTAATTGTATCAGTCTGGTAAACAAGTATACACACAGCTATTTGTACAGAGTTCTGCACTATGGGGCAATCATCAGCAGATGTGTTAAGTAGGGCTGGTTTGTTTTTCATTAAATTCTTCACTACTTAGCCTCCATATTCTGTTAATCCATTTGTTTATAGGAATCTCATACTCTGTCATGCCAAAGTACAGATTCCAGCAAGGTCCAAAACCTCCCCATTCTTAATGTGTGGGCCCCTTGTCCATTAATACAGTCCTTGGCATTTTATGGAATTCCCAGTGTGCAAACTTGATTTTCTGGATCTGGTCACACAAGCTGTGGTGTATTTAAATGTTGATATTTCTGAAAAGTTCCAATCAGTCCATTATGAACAAGTGGTCATGTTTTCTCAGGACAAACAAAACCTGTTCAGACTTTGTCCTCTGGAGATGGAAGTTGTTCATGCTGTATCAGGTTATTTCAGCTTTGCTTCTCGGTACCTCCCACCATCTTTCACATGCATTCACCATTTTTTCAATGTCACTCTTCATCCCTGGCCAGAATACAATTTTTAAAAAGGAGAATTGTGGACTATCATTTGAAATTGCCCTTCCTATGTTCTTCCCATAGTGACAAGGAAATATTGGGAAGGCTTATTTGTCCTTTTCTGTGAATAGTTATGAAAACTCTCATATACGTTAGGAATATATAGGTGGGAAGACTAGATTTCTCCATTTATTACATAAATGTATTATTTGTAGGGTTTTATACTTGGCCTGTTTTCCCTCTAGCTCATCTCATGTTCCTGTTCAGGATACCTCTATCATGTTCATGTGTACTATCACTATTTGTTCTAGGTCATCTGGCTGCGGGTCAGTGAAGGGAGCACATGCAATTTACTAAGCAATGCCCTAGCTGGAACTTCAGGATCATGGTAAAGGAATGGCTGCATCCCTGCTTACACTTCTCCATGTCCTTCTATAGGCCATAATCAGTGCTTTATGCTTCATTTCAGCTTGAGGATTCATAACTCTCTCTAGTCAAACTGTATAGTGATAGGCAAGGCCTAGCATCTTTTCAGTTGGATATTTTCTGCCAGTCATGCTCCTTGTAGGAAGCCATCAGTCCCACTCTTTTTGAAACCTCTTTAGAGACTCTTCCTGTGAGTCAAAGCATTGCTGTAGTAGTGCTCTATGCTATGCTTGAATTCTGACACACTCTGCCATCCAAATCTATTCTGTTTATCTGTGAAGCCATTTTACTGAAAGTTGTTTGAGCTGCATAGGTAGGTACAAGCTTACTGAGCTAAATAAAGATGCCTTGCAGTCTCAAATTCCTTTATCTTTGGGTCTCTGCATATTCACTAGTGCTTGAATCTTACGAGTCTGCTCAATTTCAGTAACTTAAAATGGACACTTAAGCCTCATTCACTTGAAGGTTGTTACTTCTTATGGTTTCTAGTCCCCTCTAGAGTTGTTCCTGAAGTTCAGGAGTGGTGCTGCCCCAGATTATGATGGCATCAATGTACATTTTCACTCCTGAGACACCTTCCTGAACCTGGCACAATGTGCAGAGAAATAGTTCCTGGTGCCAAGCACACCTCTACCCCTATACAACGTGACCCAATATAACACAGGTTCGCATACAACGCAGTAAAGCTGCGCTCCGGCGGATCAGGGTGTCAGCTCCTAGCCTCAGCACTCCGTTTCCCACCACTGCCGGTAATGCAGGGAGGTTGGGGAAAGGACAGCCCCTGTACTCACCTGTGGCGGGAAGCAGAGTGCCACGGCTGGGAGCTGGTGGAGTGCAGCGGGCTGGGGCCAGGCTGCTCCACTTCCTGCCGCTACCAGTGAGTGTGGGACCTTTCCCCCAACACACCCCCACCCCTCCTGAGCGACACTGCTGGGGCCAGGGCAAGGAAAGCAGAGTGGGCCTGGGCCATGGCACTCCGCTTCCCGCCGCAGGTGATACGGGAGGCGTCCTTTCCCCAACCTCCACGCACTCACGGGTGGCAGGAAGCAGAGTGCCACAGCTGGGAGCTGGCAGAGTGGAGCGGGCTGGGCTGCTCCGCTTCCTGCTGCTGCTGGTGAGTGCCTGTCAGGAGGGGGGGGGGGGGGTGGATAGGCATCATGGGGGTTGGGATGGGGTCCTGGGCATGATTAGGGACAGGGGTCACTGGAGGGGGCAGTCAGGGGACAAGGAGCAGGGGGGCCAAAGCAAGTTTGATATAATGTGCTCTCACCTATAGCACAGTAAGATTTGTCTCCAGAGGACCCCGTTATATGGGGGTAGAGGTGTATATCCCAAAAGGCAACCTCATGATGCATTGGAAATGCAAATATCAAAGCTTTGTGGCCAGGGCCATCTCCTAAACCCTGTCAATACATCCATTGTGATGAAGAATTTGACTTCTGCCATCACAGCAGACATTTTACTACTTGTGTTTTTGGTAACTCTTTAGGCAGACTCAAAACTCTGTGCTGACCCTGCTTTTTGTCTCTACAGTTAAAGGACTGAACGTGGGTGTTGGTTCTCCTCTGAATGTCTTAGTGCTCTTTTTCTAGTCTAAGACTTTAGAACTTTTTTATTGGCCTGTATAACATCTATGTTACCAGAATGCATCGCGCCTGTGTTCCAGTTCTCTCTTTCATGTTTGGCCCAAGTTTGTCATTAATTATTCTGACTCTGGCAGGTATCTTCTCAAGCACTTTTCATGGGCCAAGCACCTCATGTGTGTAAGTGCAGTTACCTTCCTCAGTGAAATTCTAAGCACTGTTTTTACAATCTTGCCTCTGTATCCCAGTGATATTCACTTGCCCAGGACTGAAATCTTGCAATGAAAAATTAATTCCAATCTCACCTTTAGTTTTGCACTTCAAATATCTCCTGTTACATTTATTTGGATTCCTACAGCCATTCTGTAGGTCACATGTAGGCCAGAATCGAGGACCCTAGGCTATCCACATGATATTTGAATGCTAACACCATGAACTTCAGACCCCGAGCTGATCTCAATTGTCCCAGTGGAACAAAGACGGAGAGACTACCCAGGCCATAAAAGGCTTTATAAATCACCATCACTGAATGGCACCTGGAAATAGTTGGGAAGCGGGTAAGGTAGCTTCTGTTGCAAAGCAGGTAGGTGCATTCTATACCATATATTGCTTCTAAATGGTCTGCAAGCACTGAACCCCATGTAGAGTGCAATACAGTCATCCAGTTGCAAGTCAAGGGCTTGAAGGATGTGGGAGAGGGTCTCGACCATGTGAGAAGTGCTCATAAGTACCTTTACAGACAGAAGAGGTAGTTTGAGCTACAGTTACCAAGGATCCAAAAACCCACTTCAAACTAAAAGTGCCATGAACCTGAGTGGGGTAGGTACCAAGCCTCCTCTCCCCTATGTCAACTTCATCTTGTCAGAGGCTCCAAAAAGGTACATCATCCACTTCCCAGTCCCAGCCAGATAGTGGAAAGTAGAGAGAGTGCACCATCCTTGGTCCGATGACACCCTGGACATATTTTGTGACACTTCAGCATCCCCCCAGCTGTCTGGCATAAATATTGACTAGGATGGGAAACTTAGTTGAACCTCAAGATCTTGATTGGCCCCACTTATCCTGCAGGAGCTCAGAGCACCCCCACTGCAGCCACAGTGCCCCCAGCCCTGGTGCACCAGGCCCACCAGGCACGCAGTGCAGTCCCAGCACCGGCCGCCTTGAGTCCCTGTAGGAGGCAAGCCAGCTAGCCCCAGTCAGCCTGGGCCAGGGTAGAGGACTGGAAACTGCAGGAGGGGGCCTGGCCTGGGGGCAGACCCAAGCTAGGCTGTTTGGGGAGGCACAGCCTCCCCCTGCCTAGGATACCCACCACCCCTGCTCAAGATGCTGCACCTGGGATAGCCCTTTGGGCAAGTGAGCAATAACCAGCCCTACCGTACTGGATCTTTGGAAGAGAAAAGAATAGACTAGAGCCACTCAAGCTATGTCAGCTACTCCAGCTGCAGTCACAGAGCAATCAATGAGACCTAGAGGTGAATGGTATTGAAAGGCTGCCATCAGATCTAAATGAATTACCATGGACGCTTGGCTTTTGCCAGTCCCTGTGGGAAAGGGAGCCAAGACCACCAGAGCCATACCTGAAAGGGTCCAAAAAGGGAGTTAGACTAAGGTTTCCTCACAGCAATGTGTCTTAAAAGTTTCCCTAAAGAGGGAAGCTTAGTAACACAGCAGCCTTCAACCAACCCCAGAGCTCTCAGCTAGATTTTACAAGCAGAAGCAGAGTGGCAAGGTATCAGTATGTCCCAATAGCCCATCCCAGCACAAGCTATTAAGACCCTTCCCACCCCCTCCAAATCCCTACAGTGCACAGAGGCTGCAGCAGTCTTTACTCAATTTTTGTTTATTAGAAAATCCCTACAGCTCTAGAATTTTAAAATGAAGCATTGATTACAAGAAATAAGTGTCCCCAGAGAGTCCAGAAATTGCTACATATGCTGTTGATGTGGGTTAGGGGCCCAGCAGTGACCTGGTGACCTCTGCAGGAGATGCTGATATACATGTGAGACACACACACACACACCCCCCTCAGGATGAAAGTAGCAATCATGATCCCACCCTCTTGACATAGTTAGCAGGATAGAGTCCAACCTGGCCAGTGCAAAGCCGGCCTTTGCACCAGCCCTGCTCATCCTCTTCACTGATCTTCATTAGCTCTTCACCTAAAAGAGGAAACAGCACAAACTTTGCCACTAGAAAGGAGTCAGAGTCCATACGCCTTCCAGTGTCTGGATAGCTCCCTAGGGGCAAGGGAGCATGACCCCCCGATTAGAAGTACAGTATCTCCTCAATGTTCCAGTTAATGTTGTTCCGTTGCTGATCAATTAGAGAACATGCTCATTTAAAGTTGTGCAATGTTCCCTTAAGTTGTTTGGCAGCCACCTGCTTTATCCACTACTTGCAAAAAGAGCAGCCGGTTGGAGCTAGCTAGTGGGGTCTTGGAACCAGGGTGGATCATCAGCTCCCCACTCCCCTAAGTTCCCTGTGCAGCAGTGGCCCAGCAGGCTATCAATTGCTGGGCAGTTCAGCTGTCCCTCCCTCCACTGCCATTTGCTGCTCCCAGGAGCCTCCTGCTTGCGGGGGGGTGGGGGGAGATGAAGGGAGAGTGCTGATATCAGGATGTCCCCCTCCCCCCACTCCTGACCCCCATTCCTGTACCCCATCTCCACAGGGGCGGGGAATAGGACAGGGCTCAGGATGGAGGGAGCAGCTGCTGTCTCAACTTGCTGATCTACTTAAAAAAGGCAGTGTACTTAAAGTGGGGTCAGCATACTTAAAGGGGCACTGTGCATCTCTTTCTCTCACCCCCCCCCCCCAATGTGTGTCTCCCTCTCACACACCCACAGCACTTTGGAAAGTGGAGGGAGTTGTGTGCTCCAGTGGGATAGCATGGGTTCATCATCATGTTCAGTTTCCAGCCACTGCCATGCTGTGTCTCCTCCCTCCATTTGTGCTGCCTTGTAGAGTGAGAGGCTACATTAACAACATGTTAACCCTTGAGGGTTCAGCCGAGTGCTAGTTCATCATTTGGCAGTAAGGCATTCCCTGGGAAATATCTCACCCCTCTTACTCCACCACCTCAACCAAGCTTCACAGTCATCATGGCTGTGTGCAGTATTAAATTGTTTGTTTAAAACTTTTATATATAAAGTCTGTCTGGCAAAAAAATTTTCCCTGGAACCTAGACAACCCCCATTTACATTAATTCTTATGGGGAAATTGGATTCGCTTATCATTTCACTTAAAGTTGCTTTTTTCAGGAACATAATTACAACATTAAGCAAGGAGTTACTGTACAAACCCCATACAGGTGAAATGCAGCAAACAAGTCTAATCTTGATCTCATCACCACATCTCAATATTTCCCATTGGACTCAAACCATATTGCAGGCACACAACTCTATAGAGAACTCGGAGGAGGATATGTTGCTCATGAAGGATTTTTTTTTCCCCCTAGATAAGGAGACCAGGACCAGAGAGGTCAAGAGAAGGCCCTTGGGGAGCACAGCACTTCAAGTCTCAGTGCTGGAACTCTGCTTCGTGTTCTCTCTGGCCCGAGGCTCCTCCGAAGCAGTTGGGAAGGACTAGTGAAAAACCGCTGAGTTCTAGCTGTTAGATGCCTATTCAATGATTGGCCAAAGACCTCGCAGTCAGTAAGCTATGGAATGGACCCACAGAGATGGGCCAGGAAGGGCTCTCATTCCTTACCCCAGCTCTGAACTTTGGGAAAGGGAAGGAATAGGATCACTTGCCACCAATAGAAATCCTTTGTCTCTACCATGACAAGGAGATTTGACAGCCATTGTGGGACCGTCCAATTGTTCAGAGACTGGGAAGGAAAGTCACCTTGCAAGCCAGGTTGAACTCAAGCCCCATTAGTACAGAGTGGTTATAGCAGCATTTGGATGGAATGAGCTGACCCCAGCACTGAAGGAACTAACTGGTTTGATTTAGAGCTGTTTCTTTTGGGGGAGGGGTGGGGCCCTTGGGCCTGCTACCTTCCATCTCCTCCCAAGCAGCAGGTGTCAGGGAGAGAAATTGTATCTCTCCTGCCCCCTAAGGCAATTATCCTCATCCACATTATTGCTGGGATTGCTTTAAAGCTGTTCTACTGAGCCAGTAAGTGAGTTAGTGCCAAGAAATCTAGCAGTGACTCAGCAGCACAGATGCTCACCTCATGCACCAGGCCCTTGTTGGGCCAGGGATTTTAGTACCTGAAAGAGAGTCAATGTTTCTGCAAGCAAGTCAATACAAGCAAGATTAGAAACACTCCCAAGATCCAGATGGCCCCTCGGAAGATTGGGGAGGGGCGGGCAGAGTACGAACAGCTGAAGTGGAGAGAAAGGTCCCAGGGTTCTTCTTAGCCTCATCATCTACTGGGAGCAGACTGCTCCAGTCCCAGAAGCTCCCTCACCTTAGGTCAGTATTTCGCAACCCATGACCAGTGGGCTGCATGTAGCTCAATTAGCACACAGCTGGGCGCTAAAGACCGCCCAGCTTGTGTGCTGCAGGGACAGGGCTGCCGCCCGGCTTGCACACCAAGCCGGGTGGCAGCCCCAGTGTGCACGCCCCAGGGCTCTGCTCCTGGCCCAGCTCTGTGGAGGGAGTCTTTGAGTGGGGGGGGGCACTGGACAGACGGGTCTGGGGGGTGGCGCTGTGGTTCTCAACCTGTGTCCCAGTAACATGTGTGGCCCACAATGATAAATAGGTTGAGAACCACTGCCTTAGGTGGTGGCTTGTGGAGCTTCCTCCTGCTAACCTCACTCCAGCTTATCGGACAAGAACTTAATCCCCCCAAAACTAGCTCTGTCTGGCCACTTTACAAAGGCAAGAGGAGGCACTTTATAAAGGCAACCCAAACCCTCCCCCTTTAAGTTCCGAGGGAAAGGTATGGAGGAGGAGATTTTCACACTTTTGGCCCAAGGGAGCAACATTTGCTAATAAGGGCTCAACACCCCCCTCCCCCCCCCCGTCTTTGTTCAGAGTTCCACCTGACACACACATCAGGTAGGTCCCATCCTCCCCAAACACACACAAATCAGGTTATGGGCCTGCTCTTCCCCAACCCCTTGGTCAGGACCCAAAAACATTCCCTTTTCAGCATTTGAATGCCTCACTAAGTATGAGGTGCCTCCTCTACAATATGAGCCTTGCTGATCCCCCTCACTGAGCAGCGTGGTGGAATGGAGTGCTGGCCTCCCTAGTGCTATGCCCTTCTCCAGGAGCAGCGGGCAAGGACAATGAACAGTTCCCAAGGAGCTATCCAGATCTCAGTGGGAGGTTTCCAACCATCAGCCCAAGTGGTAGTGGCAAGGGGTTAATGCCTCTGTACCTGCTTTAAAGCTCAGTTCATCAGCCTCCTGTCCTGTGTAATCATACAGCGCTCGCACCTGTACACCTGGTACTTTTACGTCCTCCTCGTGCCCATTGGCATCCAGGCACTTCTTGGGAGTGTCGTCATCGGACCACTCCGACATGTCCTCTTTCCCACCGCTGCATGTATGGGGAGCAAAAACAAAAATCCAGACTCATCTCAAACTCAGGACTGACCCTCTGAAGTGCCTCCTCATCTCCTGAGTCATACACCACCATAGAGCCCCAGGGACAACTACACTGTTGAGCCAGGAGGAGACAGAGAGGCAGGACAGGAGGGTGGAAATGTACGGGAAGGAGAGAGACCAGGAAAAGTTAGAAAACTGTGGAACCCCAGGGGGTTGTGCAGGTAACTGGTCCAAACAGCATCTCCCTTTCAAGCCCCAGCCCCACTCAGCAGACACCCCTCACCCAGGACAGGCCAAGCCAATTTTAAATAGAAGGAAGTTCAGGTATTTCCAAAACATACTCAGCTGGAAACAGTCCTGAAAGAGAAAGGAGGCCACATCCCCCCAGGGCAGACTCAGCTGGTTTCCCTAACTCCGGGGCCAGAGCAGAGGAGAAAGGAAGAGCAGAACACAGATACTTTGAACCCAGACACCTCCTGGATAGGTTGTGTTCCATACTAACTTCACATGGGCTGATGCCCTCAGGGTGTCATAGAAGAAATTGTTCTTCTCCGCTTGGTAGGAAAACCTGTTGATTAGTAAATAGGGCCCTGAATCCAGCTGCCTGGGAAAGGACAGCTGCCTGGAGACAGCTCCACCCAGATTGTTTCCAACTTCTTCCCTCCCATGTTCAACTCTAAGCTTCATTTGTGCCAGCAGGAGATGATGTCTTCTGGGTCAGGAAGGAAGTGAACACCACAGGACACGGATTTCCTAAGCCCCTTCCCATGCTCTAACTCATTTGCTACAGATCCTGGAAGAGGAAGCAGCTACCTGAATTGTGTAAACTGTCACCACTGGGCTTGTCAAGTTTTGACCATGTAGCAACCCCACACCAAACCATAAGATGCTCATATCCAGGGAAGAGAATCTTGTTCAAACATCCAGGCCTGCTGGTGTACCTAGGGAAGGATTTCTAGTTCCTAATCCCTCTGGGCTTTTTCCCTTTTCCCAGAGATAAAAGCAGCTGAAGGCAAAATCCTACCAGCATCCTCCCCCACACAGCAACCTGCTCAGCAGTGAATTAGACTAAAACCCATGCTAGGATGGATTGAGAGGAGACCCCAGTACTGAACAGGGCCACTAGGAGAGGAAGGTCTTAGCTCTGGCACTATCATGTAACTGCATGTGGACAGCAGAGGAGATCCTCCCACTATTCCACCCCAATGCTCCAAGCAAACCCCTTTCTCTGCCCTACTGATTTCCGCGTTGTATAGGCAAGGGCACCGCTTGGGGCTCACCCATTTCCAGCCCAATGGCTAAAAAAGGGAGTGAAATACAAATGAGAATTTCTCTCAGCTCAGCTAGTTCATACCCCAGGGCATGATTATTCCTCTCCAGGATGTCCCAGGCTTCAGCTCTTACCCTCGCCGTGTCTGTGGAGGGGTCTGAGAGACACCATCCCGTGTGGGCACAATGCTGGTCAGCATCACATCTTCAGCACTTTTACTGCTTTTCGCCTTCTTGCTGATTGGCCGCTGGGTTTCCAGGGTCCATTCCTGTCCAAAAGGAAAGGAACATCAGTCCCCTGAGTCCAGAGAGCTTTGACACAGTTTATTCTACTGCCAGGGAGGAAGTTAGGAGGCACAAGAACACAGCACCATATTTAACTAATGGCCAAGCAATGCAATGGAATAGTCTGCCAAATAAGAGCCCTGCAGAGGCAGTAAGATCAGGCCTGAGGACTGGGGGGGGGAGATGCAGCATGTCTCATTACCCTTAGTGTAAACCCCCATCCCTGACCAGAGCTGAGTGGGGGGCCAGAATGATTACATTTTAGCTGGCATGGCAACTCCCCAGTTGCCACAGGGGTGGAACTTCCAGTACTATCCCCTCTTAAAAAAAAAAAAGAAAAGAAAAAAGAAAGGTGCAAACATCATGATCCCAGGTGAGCAGGGATAGAGCCTTTTCCAGTGGGAAGAGTCTCAGAGGGCAGGGGGAAGCCACAGAGTAAGAGTACAATAAAGTAGCCCTGCGGCATGTGGAAATATATTCTAGAGTGATATGCCACCTCAAACTGTGGCCAATTCATGGCCATGCCTGGCCCATGTGTGTTGCGCCACCATTTCAGGTCCTCCTGGTCATCTGCAGCCACGATTCCCTGGTACAGATCCCGGTACAGTGCATGGAAACTGCAAGCAGAAGCAGAACCAATGTCAGTGAGCAAGTCTCTGTACAGCCCCAGATTACTGTCAGGTGCATAAATTTCCCCTTTCACCTCCACATCATCCTACTTCAAGAACCACTGGGGATTAGAGGCTGTGCTCCAGTGCCTTTAACCCCAAAGCATTTCACAAGCCACACACATCCCACTCCATAGAAACACCATCCCCTCAGAGATGGAGCAGGGAGCCAGTTGGCCTGGCTCACAGGGACACAGACAGCTGGGGATGCCCTGCTGCTGGAACTTGCAGAGGGTTGGCAGAATCCCATGAAGAGACACCGGGAAATGGGTCTGTTTGATGTGTAATGTTCCCTGACCCTACACAAAAACTGTCCTGGGAGGCTGCAATGGCTACCTCCATGCTCCTGCACAGTATTACACATCTCCTGACTCATATCACACCAAAGGAAGCAGGTTAAGTGTCTCCAGCTATTGGAGGGAATGGGGTGGTGTTGGCCCTCAAAGATTATGGAGCAGTGAGTTGGGGTATGTTTACACCACATCTGGGAGTCTCTCTCTCAGCCTGGGTCCACAGTGGAGCTGGCTCACTAAAAATAGCTGTGCAGAAACGGCAGCTCAGGCTCTGAAGCCTGGGGGTAGGTCTGTGCACCCAGATACAGAGTAGACATCCCCTTAGAGGCATGTAACAGCCTTCACTTCAAAGTGAAGGACAGAGTAGACTAAAGACACACACCCACAAGAAGGGTGCACGATGGTAGGGGCAGTGGAATCCTCAAACTGAGGCGGAACCCTCCCTGAATAAAACCAGAGACAAGCTGTGGTCGGACTGCAGCTATTCACTCAGACACCTTAGAAGGGGAAATAATAGGACACAAGCCCCCCACACGGTCTCCTTTCCAAGAGGCCATGAAGTGAATATCCCCTGTCACAGACCAGGGCCCGCTGAACAGGTAGGTACCTTTCATTAGTGGAGATGTTCAGGTGTTGGTGTAGATCCAGGAACATCTCCTTGAAGAAGCACAGTCGCTTGCACTCTGCCTCCTGGCAGCCCTCAAATACCTGTTCCATGTCCTCCATGTAGCGGGGATTGTAGCGGTTTAGCTCCTCCAGCATCTTCTCATACTGATCCTTACACTGCACAGCCGGGAGAGAGAACAAACATAAGCCAACCGGCCCTGGTGCCAACCCCCTGCTCTGCACCTGGTCTAGGGTACACGTGTGTACACACACACACCCCCACACACCTTCCCTCCTACTCTCCTCTCCATTGGAGGACCCTGCACAACTAAGTGTGGTGTATGGGAACATCAGGGGAACCCAGGCAAGCCCCTTTCTCCCCAGAGCCAGGCTCCCAGTCCTGCCATATGAGTGACCCCTCTCTGCCTCTGACACCTTCCCTAGTTCTCCAATGGCAGTGACTTTCCCAGCAGGCGGGGGGGAGAGGGGGGCAGAGAGACACATGCACACGCGCTCAGCTCTCCAGCCATCTTCTCCATTGAGCAGCTCTACAACTCTGCATGCAGCTAGACATGCACACTAGTCACTCTTGGGCCAGATCCTTCTGCACTGCAGCTTCTATCCTGTGGAGCAGCAACCTGGAACTATTTGTTACACAGCACCAGGTGCGCAGTCTGATCCTTGTCACCAGGACCTGACTAGCTATAGGTCAGTCCCATGAGGTACCGAGCTCCCACGCTTCCCACTGAAGTCAGCAGGCAGCGAGGATACTTGGCACCCTGTAGGACCAGGACCTAAGTTGACTTCTGCCTTCAACAAACTTATTTCAAGTCTCTTCTCCCCATGCCTCGCCAGTATAGTGACCCCTAATGGTATGAGTCCACATTGGGCACACCCACCTTCTCAGCCTCTTGTGCACATTTCTCCACACGCTCCTGCAGCTTGTGCAGCTGCTCCTGCGAGATGGCGGAATCTGCCTTGGCATGGTTCTCACGTGTCTGTGCAGTCTTCTCATCCTTCCGGGTTGTGTGATAGTTCTTCTTAGAGGTCTCCACCTAACACAGGTAGTTCTGTAAAAACAGAGCCAGATGCCCCAACACAAACTTCCCCATCCCTTACGTGTTGCTGTGGGGTGGGAGAAGAGTTGGTAGGTGTTGTTTTTCAGCCTTTGTTACTGGCAGCAAACATTACACAGGAGCAAGCCCCATCGGGAGAGGCCAGCTCAGCCATCAGCCTGCCACGCTCAAAGGGAAAGGCTTCCCCTGAATGACACAGCCAGGAAGTCACCCCCTATAAAGTCACAGGTTGCCACACAGGAGGGCCCCAGCCCACCAACCCTAGATATTGCTGCACCAAGGAAGGCTGCAAGTCTGCCATGGGCAAGGAGCCAGCCACACCGAACAGAACCAACCCCCACAATCAAAGAGAGGCCTAAACAAAGCACACCCAAGCTAACTGCACTCCAGGCAAAAATGTCTAGCCCCAGCATCCCAGCCCCCTCTGCCTTACACACACTCCTTGCTCACATCTTTCAGCTTCTTCACCCAGGGTTTCTGGGCCTTACGGAATCCATCCTCTGCTTCTTTAGTCTCCTTGAACCCACCAATCATCTGCTTATGGTAGGCCTCCTTCTGCCAGGCCTTGATCTTGTCTGCATCTTCACCAGCAAGATGGTTCCGCACCTCTAGATGAATCTCACTCAGCTTGTCTGCGGCTGTCAGGAAGGCGTGCCAAGTCTTCTCTAGTGTGCCATACTGAGGGCCTGGAGGAGCAAACACAAGAGTGGCCATTACAACCCTATGTCCACAGATATGGGGACCAAGTTCAGAAGCCAGCCTTCCCTCAACACGCAGGACACCTCTGCCACCACCACCAAAAAGTACTCAGGCCAACGTGGACTGTTCTCTGCACAGATAGGAAAGAGAGGAAGGACTAGGCGTTACAGCTCACAGAGTCAGGTATTAGCAATGAGCATCCATAGCTGATAATCTAGTCCTGCCCCAGTCAGTGCAGGGTGAGTCCCTACAAAATATTCCTCAGGGGCTTTGTCTGAGCTGAGCTAAGAAGAGAGAAGCAACGGCAGCCCCCTGGCTGGAGCTTAAGGCCAGTTTTACAGGCTAGTGGGCACTTTAGGGCATCTGTTCCAATACCCCCTCATTCCTTGTTATACTTTAAGGCCCTATCACCTTGTGATGTCAATCACTTGCCATTAGAGTCTCTTAGGCACTTGTGTCCCCATCCTCTCCTCCCAAGTCATCCTTTAGTCAGGCTACAGATCTTCCCTTGTACACACTCTAAGCCTGAACCTCCCCTCTCCAGTCTGGCAAACATTTTTTTGTAATGGAGCACTTGGAAATGCAAAGGGAACATCCCTTCCCTGAAGGGATCAGAGAACTGGTGGCTGGACAGGAACCACAGAGCATCCCTGTCCTAGAGCTACTTGGTTTGAGCCAGGAAAGAAGAACACAAGAACTCCAGCTCCATGTTGCCCAATGAGTGTGCTCATCTCCTACAGACAGCCCCAATCACAGTGAGACAGGGTGCTCTAGGAGCAGAGAGCTTCTCCTGAAGCCTGTGCCCATCCCAGCCTGCCTGCCTCACCCTTCTCCACAGCAGTCCTCCATTTGCGGGACCAGTCTGTTAGCTGCTGGGCATAGTTCTTCTCAATCTTGGCTCGCTCCTGGAAGCAGGAGATGAGGTCGTTACAGAGACGGTGCCCATCATCTACACGCTTCACTGTCCGCCTGTAGTTACCAGCCTGAAAGAGCAGACAGCGTCAGTCCCATTGCATTGACTTCACACCCACCCATCCACCCACCCTAGGAGCCAGAGGCAGCAGGTCAGGCCACCACATAGTGAGGGCAGGTCCTGCTGAGGCTAGCAGCTGGGCTAGGACCCCACCCAGGGCTCCCGCAGGAGGCAGCGAATATATTCTGGGAGGTTTAAAAGGTGGGATATTCTGGCTTCACATTCTTCTCTATTGGTGCTGATTCAGGTCTAGAACAGAGGCATCACTCAGTAGCTTCTGAGAAGGAAGGGGACACCTCCCCCTTACACCAAGGCCTATACACCCTATTGAATCCCCCTCCAGAGAAGTATACCAGTCCCAAAAGCAAGTCAGTTTCTCTCCCTGCCCCCCCACTCCAGGGGAATAGTACATTACCCAGGGAGCTAGAGACCCACGCCATAACTCTACGGGTGACATGTAAAAGACATTTGCCTCCCTCTTAATGATCCCACCTTACCTCCCAAAAACTGCCCCCAGGAGCCTCCCCACCAACATCATCTTCTGATGACATAACCCTGGTTTTCTTGCAGCAAAGAATTTTTGCAGATTTCAGTGCAGCTGGGAGAGAAAAAAGAGCTGTTTGTAGCATGACACTGTCTGGGACTCAGCCACGTACCATCCCGACAACTCAACACTTATGGATGGGAATTCAGTTACCAGTGGGCAAGTGTCCATATCACAGCACCACTGACACTTACCAACCCCCTTACTCAGTTCCAGCACTGAACTGGCCATGCAGGCTTAACTCCTCTCCCCACTAGAAGGGATCCATGCGGGAGAGGCTTGTGGCATATTAGAAGGGATGTTGTGGAGGAAAATGGCCCTGCCAACACCCAGGCTGTACCTGTCCTGGAGACCCTGGTAAGTCCAGCACCTTTCACCAGCACTGTTAGCCTCAGCAGAGGCTCCTCCTTTTAGCACCAAGACCATCAGAGGAAGAGACATTAAACTACTGAGCATGCTCAGCCTTGAAACACTTAAAATAAGTTGTGTTGAAAGAGATGACTCTAGTGTCCCAATATAAAAAAGAGTGAGGAGGATTAAGGGATTACATCAGTTACTGACTACAGAAAACAAAACCCAAGGGTCACTAGGAAGGCATGTCCTGAATGAGGTGCAGCCTGCTGGGCTAGGAAGGGAACTATAGCCACACCTAGTTCCATCTATCCAAGATGTGCTTGGGTTTCCGGGCAGAACCAGCTTCTTGGGAACATCCCAACTTACATTAGGCCACAATCTGTCACCACATTCCTGTGTTGGGCACAGGGAGTCTAGTGTAGAAGGCAACAGAGGCCCCATCTCACCCCACACTGATACACTGTCACTACCAATTCCTATTCAGCCCAATAGATAAATTTTGGCTGTGACTGGGATAATCCTGGCACTGCTGCCACATGAAGATTGCCCTGATGGTGGTGCTCAGGACAGTCCTGGCACTACCACCCTTTGGGGGGGGGGCAGGGGGAGGTGACAGGGGGAGACAGGAGAAAGGCCTGAGTAAGGAGCATAGACAGGCCTGTCTCAGGCAAGTTTTGGTTAACATAGGATTGACATGCTTTGCTGCTGCTCTTCTCCTGTTGCACATTCCCAGTTATAAAAAGCTTCCCTCACACCCTAGAAAGGTATCTGCTCACTCTGCCAGCCCCAAGGCAGAACTCACACAGCAGAAGAAGCCTGAGATCAGTCCAAGAGACCAGATCTCCCATGTCCCCTCAGTCCTTCTGAGCGTCTGCTTTCTGGACTATCAGCCACACAATAAGAGCCCCATGGTAGACTTCAAAAGACATACAGAGGGAACCAAGGAGAGGGTTAAGTACCATCTGCCTGAGCAGCACATTTGGATAATATGAAGGGTGTTAGAGGGGAATCAAAGAAATTCCTCTGGCTTCCCAAGAAAGTTCCAACTTCCCCCAACCTCACTGCCCTCCAAGAAACTGCCCTTCAGTTACAGGAGCAAGTCGTCATACCAAACAGAAGATTCGGGCATGAAACCTTAAATGCAGAAGGACCCCTCCCCCTCACCAGCAGCCCTGATAGCCAGCCTGTGAAAGAACTTTGCATGACTACAACTCGGGTGGTTCCACTCCTGTGCCCAGCAACAAAGTAACTACATACCTGAAAGAGAGAAGAATGAGGGCTCTGGAGGCCCCAGCTGCCCGGAGTGATTTCTTGGGCTGCTCCAACTCTAAATGTGGTGGTGGGTAAGAGAGAGATGTACAGACAGTTAGACCCTGCTGCTCTGACACAGACAGAGACACTGCTGTTCTGACAAGTAACAGTCCTAGGATAGGAACCTGGGTCTCGCCCTGTGCTCAAGGCAAGGAGGGGCACTCCCGATACAGCAGCTGTTGCCACTCTCCATCTTCCAAGGTGCCACATTCCAGCATGTAGGGGAGATGCCAAATCCCTGTGTCACAAGATCCAGTCCCAGAGATTTAAAATAGAAGCAGTGGGGCAGCATGACGGCATTGTGCGGGAAAGGTGCTGTTATAACAGCTGAGCAAAAGGGACAGCCCAGCGCTGGAATGGACTAAACTAAATGAGGTTTCCCAGGCACAGCAGCTGCACTGGGCTCGGTCCTCCCTTCTGTTGCAGTACAGCCCACATGTCTTCTCTAGCTTCCCCGACTGCTGCTCGCGCTTGGTTTTTCGGTTAAGCCTAGTGCCGTCTACCATGATGTGCAGGAGAATCAACAGTCAAAAGCCTTCTCTAGTGCCATTAGGCCAAAGAGCTAAGTGATTTAGACATTTTATTGCAGTAGTAGCAACCCCACTCATAGACCAGGACCCCACTGTGCTAGGCACTGTACAAACATGAGGAGACAATCCCTGCCCAAGGAGCTTGTACTCCAAGTAGTAGTAACATTTCGTGTTCGGATTGGCTTTGTTTGTTCTGATTGATTTTTCTGTGTTAGAAATGGACATCCTGCTGAAGCTAGAAGGCTACAACGGCTGAGAATTAATTACATGGAGATAACGCAAGAGCCAACAGAATGGAAGCCGCAGCACCTGAGAAGGGAGGGGATTTAGTCAAACTAAGATTTGGCAGGGAAAGGCAGGGGTGAGGGAAGGGGATGAGGGGCAGCTTGAGTCACTGTGCTAACCTTTAAGTGTTAAAGAGTCATCACATTGCCCCTTCAGTTAAAGTGTAGGCATCCCTGGGACTTCTAGTCATCCTCCAATACCACCAGACTTTACACTCTGGAAATCTCTAAGGTAACACACAAGCAGTTAGGTTAAATATATGTTTTTATCTCCCAGGCCTTATTTCTCCTTCATAAAGAAGCAAGAAGCACAAGACCAATTTAAAAAAATCCTTCTCAGGTCACCTTTAAACAGAGTATTGAGTTGTCCCGCTACCACCCAGGGAGCGATGAATCACTGACATGCTTTCAGACTCTGGTTTCCAGTCCTGACTAACTACCCCACGTGAGAGTTTGGGGGTGGCGGCTGAAAATTGTTTAATGTGCTGTGGAGCAGCCGTGCTCCATCTAGGGAGCAGTCAGAAAAGGGACTAAAGGACACCGAGAACCCAGGTCCATTCTTTCTGCAGTTTTTACATCAAACATTCAATTTAGGAGTCAGACAGGTGGCTTCTTTAGCTGCCAAAGCTATTAATCGACCCCAGAACTGCAAACCCAGCTGGATTTACTATGTCTTAACACCAGAAATAATGGGCTTTGCAACCCAAAAGTATCTGGCATTTTGTTAGGGCACAAGCTTCTCCTGGAGCAGCATAGGCCCTACAGAAGTCCAGTGGTTCTGTCTTGGTAGAAGAAACACATCAGGAAATGAGAGGGACCCTTTTTTGTACAAGCTCTTTCCAGAGCTCCTACACACTGAATCCATGTCAGTCACCAGGTCATACTGACCTCACATGCAGACTTGGAGAGAACACTTTATAACAAACACAAGCACTGAGAAAGGTAGATGCCACTGCCACCCTGAGCCCCAGGAAGAGCAAGAGGCTTGTCCTCCAAGTTGGTTATTCCTACAGCATCATGTATGCTGTCCGCTCTCACCAACAGCTTGAGGGCAGGGATAGCCAGGAGAGTTTACTAGCACAAAAATTTCTTTGTAGATCTATGTACCACACTCTGAGGCTAGTGGGATGGCAAAGCCAGCCCAAACTCCAAGTAGAATCCCTGGGGTGGCTTTGAGGAGTGGGGGTTTTATTTGTGGGGAAGGAGACAAACTACAAGCAGAAGGAAGCTCTCTGGCTGTTGGACAGCTTTTACAGTGTTGCCACTTTATTGCAAGTCTGGGAATCACGGGTATTTTCTTAGAGCCCCAGGTCCCGGGGTAATACTATTACAAGAGACTCTCTGCTTTCATTTTAAAGGGTTCCCAGCCCTCACAGCTGTTGAGAATAAAAAGCTTAAAAACCATGACCCAAGTGCACTACAAAAAGGGAAATTTTTCAAAAGCATTTTAAAACCAAAAACTTACGATTTTTGAATGCCTGAGGTTGGCTGTACCGTTAGGGGGTCATTTCACCAATGGAGACTCCAAGCCTGCCTTAAAATACAAATTACATTAGTTTTGTGGTCACAGCAGAGTACCTTGTGGACATCTTAACACGGCAGAGTGTTGGCAATTGCTGTACAGGAGAGGCCACGATACCACAATAGTAGGAGGTATGTAGGTCAGACCCAAGGTTCTTTGGCAGAGATAGTAGCAGTATTGGAAGAGCAAAGGATGTGGCAGGTCAGGATTGGGGGGTGGGGGGCAGGAGGAGAAGTGAACCTGTCTCCCTCTCCTCCCTTCCACACCAGTAGTGGAAGAGAATCACATACTGTATTGCCTTGCCTGCTCCTGCAAGAGCACTAGAGTTAGACTGATCAGGACTCAGTCTCATTCTGCAGCAGAAAGAATGCATGCAGGGGCATCAGAGACTTCTGCAGAGCAGCTGGCTGGGAGAGGAGAAAAAATACAGGATCTCCACACCAAAGTTAGACCCCATAAATCAAAAGGGCTTTCAGAAAATCTCCTCACAGCAAAAATGTGGCCAGAGTAATATTCCCTCTTCTCACCACCAGCTACCCCATCTAGCTATCTAAACAAGCAGGAAGACTCTCAGTTATAAGAAGGTGCTAGAGTGGCTTGGGGTTTCTTCAGATAGTTATTTCCTACCCGGGAGCATTCCGTAAGCAGGGCTCAGCACCAGAGAACCCATTATGGCAGGGCTGCACCTGCCTCCAGAGCAAATTGAGAGGCAAACAACAGCGCTTGAGACCAAGTGATGAGAATAAAAGGTTGTGGAAGAGCTGTTAACTCACCCTCTGCTCTTCCCAGGGAAATGGCAGGAAGTGGTCCTCAGGGTGACTGACTACTCTGTGTCAGTACAAGGGAGCTGATTTTTTCCCCCTCTGTTTGGTCATTTCCAGCCTCTAGTTATCAGGCCACAAGCCAGTTCCATCCTCTAAATCCAGTGACTCCACAGGATTTACACCAGGGGTGGAGAACCTAGGACCCACAGGCCGGATCCGGCCCATTGGTTAATTTCATCGAGACTGCAGCGCCCTCCTGCGGGGCTGGAGTTGTAAGCACCAGGTTGGGGAGGAAGCCCTGAGCCTCCGCCCTCCCCCAGCCCACAGGGCTAGAGCCACGAGTGCTGGCTGGACCCACTGTGGGAGGGAAACCCTGAGGCTCGGTGCCCCCCCCCCCGAGGCTGAAGTTACAAGTGCTGGCTCACCCCACTGCAGGGGGTGGGGAAGCCCTGAGCACTGCGCCCCGCAACCCTGGGTAGGTGAGTGGCCCGCGACTGATTTTTTTCTGTATGTCAATGGCCCATGACAGAAAAAAAAAAGGTTCCCCACCCCTAGTTTACATCAAGACTGGCTGACCCTAGACAGTTCTGTCTGCTCCCCAAGGACAGGCAAAGGCTAGAGTACTGCAGGCAAAGGAGGCTAACTGCAGAATTGCCCCCTCTGCTCCCTCTCTCTCACAGGGAAGGAATAGCCAGACTGCATGCATTGCATACCAACACCCCAATACCCATGTGTGCCCATAGCCCCCTTCACTCAGCTCATACCCCTATCCACTGCTTTTGCATCTGTCTCCCACCCATCTTCATGCCTTCATCCCTGCAGTCCCGATGGATTAACTTTCTCTGGCTTGGGATGCCAGGAGACCATCTTCTACTTCTTCCAGGAAGAATCAGGAATCCTTAGCCACTGTGAGTGTTTACCCAAGGCAGACAGAGAAAGCCTCCTCCCTGTGCACCACCCTTCGATACTTCCACCCTCTGAGTGCCTAGGGCACTATCTGGGTAGATTGTTTGGATTGCCTCTTTGGACTGCTGGATCATTGTGGACAAGGTCTGGACTTTTCTATTCAGTAAAGTGAGGGGCATACTGAAATGGAAGGTTCATTCTCACCCTCCCAACTCCCCTAATTCTGGAAGGCAGCTCTGCAGGAGCTTCACCTTTGAAGTGGATTTGCACAAGTGGGAGAGCACAGCCTTTGCCACACTAGGTGTTCTGTCCCACCTTCCCCCACACCACCCCAGTTACTGCCAGACACAGGGTCTTCATGCAACTCGTTCCCATCTAGAAACTGAGGTTTTAGTCTGCCCAGCTTAGCCAGACATCTTTCACAAGGAATGGTTTTCCCTTGTTTTTAAGTCATTTCCACATCAGACACTGAAGCCAAGCCTAGCCCATGTTTGTCAGGAGCAGGCCATGTCTATCTCAGTTCCACTTCAGGGGGAACAGGGTCTTTGTGACTGGTTTGATTCCCCAGATAGTTCTCAGCCCAATACCAGATAGAGGTGAATGCACTGTCCCTACCGTACGGCACTCCCGGCCACAGCTATAGACATTTAGAGTGAACAAACTTACGAGAGATACTAAGCCTCAAGCCTCCATAGTTAGTTGTGAACTTTAAGGCAGGCTGGATAGAAGACTATCAATGAAAGCCAGGCCTGCCCTGCCATCTTATCTACAGGCCAACAGCCAAGAAAGCCCTTTATCTTTTCCACCAGTCTAGTGCCAGAAGAGACTTCCTGGTCCCAGCAGACCCCAGCACAGTGGTAAACATGGATTTCCTCTGAGCTAGTGATGTGTTCTACAGTCCCACTATATAGTAGCTTCCTGTAAATGCCACACAGTACTTACCCACTTCCAGCAGGGCATGCCCGCGTCCCCACTCTAGCTTGCAGCTACTCAGCTGGGTGCCTGGTCAAGATGCCAGATAATGCAAAGATCCCACAAGCAATGGGAATATTAAGTGACTGCATGGGACATCCTTATTGCTGGGGCGGGGCAAACTTTCACAATAGTGTTTATTCCAATCCAGGGATCACACCCTTGGTGGAGTCACCTGTCTGAGAAAGGAGCTAGGAGCCAATATTTCCCAGATGCTCCCTTGGAACTGGCGCTCCCAAAGCTGCCTAGTTCAGTTTAAAGAAGATTTTCAGATGAGTTCTCCAGCTTGTGAAGAGAGAGAACAAGAGAGAGAGAGAGAGAGCGCGCGAGCATTTAGTCAGAGCAGTAGGTACATGCAAAGGTCACTCTAGAAGCCTGCTAGCGGAAAAGACACTTTGCTGAGGTCAGACAAATCCACATCGCGTTTCAAGGATTGCAGTGCATCAGCAAAACAGACAGAAGGAATCCCACATTCTTTCAAAGTTGGGACGTTCTGTGACTGGAATGGCCAAATTTACACGGCCAAGCAGTCAGCGGCAGCTCTATGTATTTTGCCGCCCCAAGCACGGCAAACAGGCGGCTTCTGGCGGCGCAGCTGCAGGAGTTCCGCCGGTCCCACGACTTTGGCATACCCACTGCCGAATTGCTCCCGAAGCCGTGGGACTGGCGGACCTCCCACAGGCGCATCGCTGAAGGCAGCCTGACTGCCACCCTCACAGCGACCGGCAGGCCGCCCCCTGCGGCTTGCCGCCCCAGGCATGCGCTTGCTGCCCTGGTGCCTGGAGCCGCCCCTGCAAGCGGCGAACTCAAACTTCTCCTGAGCGTTGGGAGTTAGCTTAACTCTCTGCACTGGTATCCTCCACAACTCCAACAGACAACTTCCTGAAACAGAGAGACTGCACCATGCCCCATAACCCTGAAAATCCTCATTCTTACTTCAAGTTGCTCTCATTGCCAAAAGCTGTTCCTAATAGCCAAATCCTCCTTTAGCTTCAGGGTCTCTCTTCTATTGTCTGGGGGTGTATCTACACTACGAAGACTACACTGGCATAACTATATCAGCATGGCCCCATAACGCACATGTAGCCTACACTAACAGAAGAAGTTATGTTGGTGTAGGAACGCCACCACCTTGAACAAAGTTAACCATGTCAATGGAAGCCCCCATCCACTGTTGCAGCTGCGTCACCACCAGGTGTTTTGTCAGCATAGTTATGTCGGTCCTGGTGTGGTTTTTCTCACCCCTGACCAATGTACTTATGCTGATATAACTTTTCGGTGTAGACCAAGCCTGACACAGGAGCTCCTTTCTTTCACTTTGAAGTTATCAGGAATGACCAGGCTCTAGCTCCCTCCCTTTCCAAGTCTTTTATTCTCTCTAGTTTAGAGAAATGAGTCTCAGGCCACGTCTATACATACAGTGCTTCAGTGGCGCAGCTATACTGATATAGCTGTGCCGCAGCATGTCTGGTGAAGACGCTGTATGTAGATGGGGAAAAAGCTCTCCCAATCAGCATAATAAAACCACCTCCACAAGTGGCAGAAGCTATGCTGGCAGGAGATGCTCCCCCACCGACATAGCATTGTGCACAGGAGCTCTTATGTCGGTGTAACTTATGTTACTTGGAGGTGGTTTTTTCACACCCCTGAATGACATAAGTTATACGGACATAGGCTGTAGTGTAGACATAGGTATGTCTTCACTACCAACATTATGCGGCACTTTAACATGGCTGTATAGTTGTGGCATCAGTGCTGGGAGAGAGTTCTCCCAGGGCTGTTACGGGGGGGAGGGGGGGGAAACAAACACCACACCACAAACCCACCCCCCATGAGGGGAGCAGCTCCCAGTGCTAAGGACACAGCTCCCAGCTCTGTAGCACTGTCTACACTGCCACTTTACAGCGCTGAAATGTTCTCACTCCGGGGTGCGAAAAAACACCCCCCTGAGCGATGCAAGTTTCAGCGCTGTAATGTGGCAGTGTAGACAAGGCCTTAGTCTCAGTCTCTCCTCCTATCCTTGGGTTGGCTTTGTGGTACTTTTGCCTTTTCCACGGCTTTCCTGAGTTATGGAGACGAGAGATGCTGCCCCTGGAATAATGGGTGCCATGTCAGGTGACAGTTTGGGAAATTTGTCTATGTAAAACTTGGGAATTTTGGTTGACTTTTTGAAATTTCTCTGTCATTGAATGCTGCAGTATATATTGATTCAGCCATTTGCTAACACAATTTTTGTTATGTATCTTCCCAGTCAGAGCTAGGGAGATGCAACAGCAACAGTTAACAGTCATTAATCTGAATGGTCTTCCATTCAGATGGAAGCTGCCTAGAACAACAGGAGGGCTGGAGCCTGGGCGAAACTAGTCCTCCCCAAACTGTCTGGAGCGGGGCAGGGTAGGGTTGGAGCAACTGAAAATCCCCAGCTGAAAGGAAAAATTGACAAGAGGTGTTAAAAGCTGCTGTTAAAAACAGGGGTATGCTCGCTGAGCAGGGGAGCCTTTTGACTGTCTAACCCAAACAAGCTAAAGCAGCAGTTCTCAAACTGTGGGTTGAGACCCCAAAGTGGGTCATGACCCAATTTTAATAGGATCACCAGGACCGGCATTAGACTTGCTGGAGCCCAGGGCCAAAGATGAAGCCCGAGGGCTTTCGCTCCAGGCCTCGAGCTCCCCCCGCCCCCCCCGGTTAATGTAGTAATTTTTATTGTCAGAAGGGGGTCGCAATGCAATGAAGTTTGAGAACCCCTAAGACAGCTTGCTGCAAGAGTCAGGGGACAGTCCATGACCAGGAAGAGAAGACTGGACCAGAGTGGGTCCAGGTAGAGGGACCTGGAGCCCCTGAAGGCACTACCAAAGCCAAAGAATGTAGTGAGTATTGAGGGCGGGAACTGTGTACAGGTGTTTATTATTTTTCCACAGACCTCCTGTGCTTTGTCTATAACAGAAGTATGATTGGTTTAATATAGTTTCACCCTTCAGGGACATGTGACAGCTTTACAGAGCAATTTCTAAACCAGAGTATCCGTGAGGGTGGAGCTCTGCGGAGGATGTGCTTGAGCAACTAGGGTGTCTTGGAGGACCAGGGCAGCTTGACTGTGATGTCTCGTTCCCTAAGAGAGGTACCAGACAGAGTCTGTGCCTAAAAAGTGTTCCCACAAGGCTAGAGTAAAAGGCTACGGCTAGACCCTGCCCAGACTGAGGGGACCTTAGAAGCACACAGATCCAGTGTGTGGTCCCAAACACAGCTGCCCGGTGGTCATCTGCAAAGTGGAGCTGTCAGAACTGTGCCATCAAGGCTTCAAAGAGCTGCACTATCACTTCCCTACTGTCATAGCAGGGCCGCCCCGGGGGGGGCAAGTGGGGCAACTTGCCTCGGGCCCCGCAGGGGCCCCCACGAGAATATAGTATTCTATAATACTGCAATTTTTTTTATGGAAGGGGCCCCTGAAATTGCTTTGCCCCAGGCCCCCTGAATCCTCTGGGCGGCCCTGTGTCACAGCACCATAAATAGCATGGTTTCTGCCCCACAACATCTACATTCACCACTCAGCCATGCTGCTTCCCAGATGCCACCCATGACTGGTTTTCCCCTCTCTGACTGTGAGAGGGTTTCACTCATACCAAGTAACCCTCCATGCATGCAACCTCCACTGTTTGTCTCACTCGATTAGCTGTTTGCTTCTATCCTGTGCATTTCCCACCCCTACCAATCAGTGTCAGCTAGCATCAAACTTGCCAGTGAATTCATGCCAGCCTCTAGACTCATTTCAGCTGGAAGGGATCTCAAGTGAGTTATCTATTCCATCCCTCTGTATTGTGGCAGGAGTGATTTCATCCCCAAACTATCTGAGGCGGGTGTCTAACCAAACCCTGACTAGCTCCAGGGAAGGCTGTCACTCTTCCCCTTGGCAACTTGCTCCTGCTCGTTCCCCCAATATTTAACCTACATTTCTCCTAATACAGCACAAATCCATGGGCTTGTCCACACTCACTAACTAATGAGGATAATGCTGTACAGAGCTGCCCGAGAGCAGTAAAAGGATCTCCTCTGACCACCAGGGTGGGCAGCATCTGCCCACTTCCATAGAGCCCTTGAATAAGAAGCTTTTCCTTGGTGCCACTCCTCTACAAACTCTCCAGTTTGTTCACGTTGTTTTGTGAACTGAGTGAGGTTCTCCAAACAGAGCCGAGTGCTCCAGCCTCGTCCTGACAAGTGCCAGGTAGAGCAGAATAATTTGTGGTTGTTTTTACATTGGAAACTCCTATTCATTCCAGAAGGCAAATGTTCCACTGAGATGGAGTCACCTTGCCAGACCATCAGGGCAAGGACTGGATCTTTATGTACTGAAAAGCTTTATGCACACAGGCCATATTCAAATAATCCTCCACAACAACCACTGCCTGGTTAGTCCCATTCTAGACCTGGGCATTTCATGGTTTCTTCCTTCATTAGACTTCATACCGTTCTTTAAAATTACTCATGAGTCTTTTCTGCCCATTTCTTCAATATGGAAATTTTACTGCATGTTAATCCACCCTGTTTTATATCATCCACGTACGCAAATAACCTCTACTACATCCTCCAAGTAATAACTATTTCCATTTGCTTCTCATTACACTGACTTGTCATTTGAGTTGCCACTTGGAGGTTTTATCATTAGGGATTTCTTTGTTGTTCAGACCAAGTCTATGACTGTGTCACGCCCTGACAAATTCAGAGAGCCTTTATCAGCTGCACCTCCTATTATCAGCAGTTACGTCATAGAGGCTATTGGCTTTGCTTGACACCACCTGATTTTACTACCCGTGTGTTTTTCACTGACGTGCACCTTTCTCTCAAACATTCACACAATGGAGATAACAGCCTGGAAGAAAGAGGTCAAACAGCAAGGTTTTCCTGAAGTTCACCTGGTTCCCTGCACAACTCAGAGTTCTATTTTCTCCTCTACAGGTTATGGAAAAGCTAGAGAGCCTAAGACAACACCTAAAGAAAAGCAGGATCAAAGACAGGATTGAAACTGGGATTTCTCATTCAGGGGGATATGGGCTGGTATAAGGAGGGAGAGGGAATGAAGGGGGGGGTGAGGGGTCACATACCCTGGTGGCCTTACTACATGTTGTGGTCAGTTCCTCTGCTTTGATGATGTGCAGGTTCATTGTTCACACTTTTGGCACCAAAACTAGTTTACTCAATTGCTTCCTCGGAGAGGAAAATCTAAGCAACCGTGGGGGTAAGACAGTTCAGAGCCATACAAACAGGCAAGACTACAGACCAACAGCTACACACAGCACCATTCTGCAGGGCTGATAGTGCCTTTGGAGATCATGCAAGCCAAAAAAAGGAGAGTGTATTTTGTTGAAGGGATGGGGAGAACACCCGACAAACAAAAAGCTTTCATAACATCTCCTGTCCCATGAGAAGAGCTGATTTAACTACCTCAGCACTGCTCTGCCCCTTGAGATCTTCACTAGCCCTTTAGGAGCATCTATAGGATTGTAGTCCCTAAAGCAGGGGTCAGCAACCTTTCAGAAGTGCTGTGCCAAGTCTTCATTTATTCACTCTAATTTAAGGTTTCGCGTGCCGGTAATACATTTTAACGTTTTTAGAAGGTCTCTTTCGATAAGTCTATAATATATAACTAGACTATTATTGTATGTAAAGTAAATAAGGGTTTTAAAATGTTTAAGAAGCTTCATTTAAAATTAAATTAAAATGCAGAACCCCCTGCACAGGTGGCCAGGACCCAGGCAGTGTGAGTGCCACTGAAAATCAGCTCACGTGCCGCCTTCGGCACCTGTGCCATAGGTTGCCTACCCTGCCCTAAAGTGTGCCTAGGCAGCAGGGTTGAGCAGGGGCTGCCACTAGCAACTGGGCTAAATTTTTGTGTTTTGTTTTGTTTTTTTAAAATACTCAAACTCTCATGTTCCACCTACCAAGATTTTACATTGAGCTCCATTCAGGGAAGTCAGAAGGGGTTTTTTTTTTGCTATCTCTATGCTGCCTGAACAGTGCAAAGGGAATCTAACAAGGCATAAAATCTGCTTTGTCCGTTAAGTATCTATAGTGGCCCAATGACCTTTTCGAAATAGAGTCTTCAGCCTGAAGGGCAAACATCAAATTTAAATCCCATGTGTTACCATCCACCATAGATTCCTAACTATCAGAATAGACACAGGGGAATAGGACAGACATCTCTGAGAAGCACACACTGCAAGAAGATATTTCAGCTGTTTAGCATCACCAAAACGTGGCTTCTTCCCTCTCAGCCCAACCCCCAGAGCAGAGAATCTTGCCCTGTCTTTTCAGTGCCCAGCCTGCAATGCCAGCAGGAACTGGGAAGCTTTAGTACAATCCAAGCTTTTTCTGCTTGGCTTGCTGAACAAGGCTCCATCCTACAGCTGGAGAAACCAGTTTTCTATTTGCATTTGGGATAGAGCCACCCTGACTCTCCTTATTTCTCAGTATGAATAGAGTGCTTCCTCTCTGGAAAGGCTTCCAGGTCTGCTCACTAGTCTAGTTCATAAGCCCAGACACCTACATTTGGAAGGCGACACAGCAGTTAAACAAGACAGTGGGTGGGTGGGTGGCTCTGTCTGTGGGTGTCTGTCTGTGGGTGGGTGGGTCTCTCTCTCTCTCAGGCTCTGTGAGGCTCTGTGAGCACTGGCACAGCACCCTCTGGTCTACTCAAAGCCAACACCAGGCTTTCACTCAGGCCTGCAGCCTATGGAGCAGGCCCCTCTAGCAAGGACAGAGCAAAGAGCAGACTGAAAATACCAGCAGTCTAAATAAAGATGGAAATGAATCCAGGAGTGCCTGTAATTAATTGTTTTGTAAATGAGAAATGTGCTATGACACATCTCCCAACCTTCCATAAGGCTCACATGCCCTTATCAAAAAGCATGCAGAAAGCCCCACCTCTGAGCTCGACACAGCAAGGGCCACAGCCCCATGCACACCAACAGGAAGGGCTCTGCTTTAGAAGAGACAGCACAAAAAAGTTGCCTAGCACCATTGTTCAGTCACCTGTAAATGTGGCATACAAGTTTACCAGTACCCACAGCACTCCTCTGAGGAAAGCAAGTACTATCTCCCTCTGCAGAGCACAGAGGTGATTTGACTAGGGCAGTCACGCAGATCAGTGGCAGAGGCAGAATTAAACTCAAGACCACTGATATCATTGTGACGGGTTCGGTCAGAGACCCACTTGGGACTGTCACCTGATGTGCCGAAATTACCTCTGAGCCCATTTTCCCTGCCAGCATGGGACTTCCAGAACCCTGCTTTGCTGAGCCAAATATGCTAGCCTACTGCAACAGACCCAGGGTCCGGCCACGCCCCCAAAGCTGCAGACTTAACTGAAAACAGCTCAGCAGTTACCCGTCTCCAGCACCCAGTTCCCAATGGGATCCAAACCCCAAATAAATCCATTTTACCCTGTATGAAGCTTATACAGAGTAAATTCATAAATTGTCCGCCCTCTATAACACCGATAGCTGTGCATTATCTCTGTTTGCTCCCCCAAGTATTAATCACTTGCTCTGGGTTTATTAATAAACAAAAATGATTTCCTCAAGTATAAAAAGTAGGATTTAAGTGGTTTCAAGTAATAAACAGATAGAATAAAGTAAGTCACCAAGCAAAATAAAGCAAAACTACACAAGTCTAAGCCTAATGCATTAAGAAACTGGTTACAGATAATATCTCACCCTCAGAGATGTTCCAATAAGCTTCTTTCACAGACTAGACTCCTTTCTAGTCTGGGCCCAATCCTTTCCCCTGGTACAATCCTTGTTAGTTCCAGCAGACATCTCAGGTGGTGAGCAGGGGTTCTCTCATGACTTTGTCCTGCTCCACCCCCTGGATTGGCCCACAGAAAGGTTTGCAGGTAAATAAACCATTTACAACCAATTGTCTTGGCCAATGGAGCCATCAAGATTCTAAACCACCATTAAATGGCCCACACTTTGTATAATTACAATAGGGCCTCAGAGTTATACTTCATATTTCTAGCTTCAGATACAAGAACGATACATGCATACAAATAGGAGGAATGTACTCAGTAGGTTATAACCTTTGTTATGATACCTTACAAGAGACCTTTTGCATAAAGCATATTCCAGTCACATCATATTCATCCTCATCAACATATTTCCATAAAACATATGGAGTGCAACATCACAATCATCACTGCCAGCTAGTAACTGGAAACTTCTGAACACCATCAGCTTGTATGCTGTCTACAGTCACCCATCTGGCTGTTCTAATCCTCTAGGCTAAAAAGTTTACTTACAGGGGGTGAAAAGTTAGATAGGTTCCCAGCAAACCAATCTACCAGGAGAGCCTGGGACATCATGAGATCTCACTTAGTCCTGTTGCCTACAGAGCCAGACCCCTGTTATTCTACTCCAGCATTTAAAAAATGTGGTCACCGTAGCTGCATGCTCCTGGATGCAGCCTTGGTGTTGATTGCTCAGGCTTCCAGCAATGGTTGGGCAGCTGATGAGTTCCCCATCTTTCCAGGGGTGGTGGGGCTCAGGATTTGGGCTTCAGCCCAGTGGTGGCAGGGAAGCAGGCTCAGGTTGCAAGGCTTTGGGCTCCAGCCCTGGGGCTTCAGGCTCCGCCCCCACCCCCACCCCCCATTGCTCCTGGCCCCTGCTGCCTCCCCCATCCAGGGCTTAATTTGTCCCCAGACTTCCGAGGGCTGAGTAAGTCTGCTGTGAAAAGTGATACTTGTACATTTGTTAATATCACTTTTTACACCAGACTTCCTAGCTAGCAATAATAAATTACAAAGATTTGGACATGTATATGTGCATACATATTTGTTTTTCCTAAAGCTAATTGAGTATTTTAGGAAAAAGTGTGAGAGCGGCCACCAGCAAGAGTTGGTGGCCACACTCTGAGGCAACCAAATAAGTTGTCCTGAGAACCTCTGTTCTACTCCACACCCAATTTCTCAGAATTGTAGAAAACAGATCTCAATGCTTTTAGTATCTTGACAAGGAACATTAATAAGGCACTGGCTCAGCAACAGTCTTCTAGTGGGGAGGCTACATGAAAACTGAGAGAATGGTGCCATTGCCAGAGGTACCCAACTCAGATATCCACTGTTGGCCTCTGAGGAGCCCCCTCAGGAAGAAATAGGTAGAGTTTGGCATCACCTCCGACTGGGCCTACCCTAAAAGAGAAGGTACCACTATGAAAGATACTGGCCAACTATAAGGGATAACTTAATGAGGGAGTCATGCAAACAGTTTGTAGCTGACCATGGTTATGAAGCAGTGTCAGAGGTAAAAAAACCAAACAAACACCACACACCCTAAAAGGGGCTGCGGGGAGAGCAAACTCTTCTCTGGCAGACCATACAGGGCATTCTAATCTAGTCTGGATTGGAGCTCAACTAGGTGTATGCCCTGATCTTTTTTCCTCAGCAGAGGGGGGTGCCAGGCCATTGGGGGGCATAAGCAGGAATATTTTTGGCCCCCCAAACACACTAAAAAAGCAAATGGGGGGACCCCCTTGAGCTGCTCAGGAACCTAAGCAATTGCTTAGGTTATGTCTACACTATGCAGCTTTTAGAGACACAGGCTGCTAAAAGGTATGCAGTGTAGCTGCTGTTTGTCAGTGCTCCTGCTGACAAAGCACTGTAAACAGCAGCGCTTGTTGTTGGCAAAACTTTTGTCTTGGGGGGGGGGGGGGGAAAGGGGGTTAACACCTCTGAAAGACAAAACTTTTGTTGTTCAGTTGCCAGAGTAAACACAGTCTAAGTCTGCTTCTGCGGGTAGCATCAGCTCTGTTTCTCAGGCACAGCCCCAAACCTCAGGAGAATTAAGGGGAAAAAAATATATATACAGAAGAGCATCAGTTAGTGTGGGCATCACAAAAAGTGTTAAAGAGGACCTGCAAATGAAGAGAACATTGGAACTATGCCTTTCTGCTTCTTTCTAACCATTAAGTGGCCTGGAAAGTTTTTTGCCCCAGAAGTTCCCTGATTTTTTTGTTTTTAAAAGTTGAAACTCAACTCATCTGCCCTGAAGACTCTGTGGTGATTGGAGGACTAGACAAATAAATGACATCACAAGAGTCAAGAGAGAAAACGGAGCAACAGAAAGGTGGAAGGGAAGGATTTATTTCTTTTAGTTGTGGGGAAGAAGAGGGTGGTTGATTAACAACTTCAAGGACTAGTATTTGGAAAACGACATCTATTAGATATTTAAAACATCCCTACTGCTTCAATTAAGATACAAGAACTGAAAATAAACATCCTCTGATATCTCCAAGGAGACCAAGGTGAACCAGGAAGTCAGATTTGATGTTTCTAAGGCTAAAAGAGTTTTTAAATCCTCTCAGGTGCCTCTTGCAGGTCACCTTTGGCAGGTTATAATGCCCCAGTGGCACCCACTGGATAATACTCTGCCTCCCAAGAGTCTGGGAGGCTCAATCCATTAGTGCAATTCATGGAGACACAGAACTATTACAGGACAAAAATATGATTAGGAGGCCAGTAACATATGCTGCCTCAGCCCACAGCTCTAGGGATTTTGAAACTATTGTACCAATCAGTGAAACAAAGCTGACTAATAACAGGAATGAACAGACCAAACTTTCTGCAGCATAAGGACCATCTCTTTGTAGGTGCAGTAATTTCAGCTGCACAGAAAGACAGGCAGCATCTGGGACATTCCATTAAGACAATAACTGTGCTGCATAAGGGTGGAGAGCAGTTAGACATCTTACAACAGCTTCCTAATTCAAGCACACCAGCCTCCTTCCTCTCCTCTAAAGAGGCTCCTAAATTTACATTTTTCATAAATACTTCCAGACACAACTCACTAGACACCCTTCTTATTCCATTTTGTATTCTATTGCTAAGGCCTTTAGACTAAGATTTTGGGAGCAGCCTTTATCTGTCTGCACAGTTTCCTCCTTTATGGTGCCATGTACACTCACATTCTGTAAGCAGTAATAAGGGATTTGCCTGTTCAGAAAGGTCCACTTTTGTAAATACTAAAATCCTGCCCTTCTTTCTGGGATTATTCATCACCATTATTGTTTAGGCAGATCCCAGAAATTCTCACCTGCAATGCACCTATAATCCATGTTACCCATTGTCCTCAGTTCCCAATCCATAAAGGTTGGAAATGCAGTCAGTCTATTACAACTCTCAGCTGGCGAACCTAGCTCTTTATCTCAAATTGTAGAGATTTTCACTTTTAGCTCTGGACGCCTTATTTAAGCCAAGATGCCAGACACTACTCACCACAAATGAGATTGCTCAAGCAACAAATACTTTGTAATCACTGAAACAGACAAGCAGGGCAATACCTATTGTTAATTACAGAACATATCAAAGCATCTGGAGTATACCTGCTAAGGGTAGCACAACGGAATATTTGATTTCACAGCAAATGAGATTATGATGCCTTATCCAATATCCTCACTTGCTTCACGATAACTGGTCCATGCAATTTTGCAATCCTCTCCCAGGAAAACAGTATCATATGGTATGACAACCTTGAGTAAGGAAGTAGAATTTGGAGCCAGTGTCCACACAGACCCAGCACACAGGATTTTAGCGGGCTCTTGCACAAGCCACAAGGCTCTGAATCTTCACTAGGAACACCAGACATGACATTTCCCAATGAGAGGATTCCATTCACTTAGAACAATGTTTTCACACACATATGGCTTGGACATAAAATCCTAAAGGCCACTCACCAGCCAACAACCTGCCCTAGAGTTCTCTACTGTGTTGACAGAGTCCACAAGCCTGTGTAGTCCATCCCATCTTAAATCCTGTCAAACCATTCACTTGCATAATGGAGTCCCAAGTGGGAAACAGATGTCAGCACTATGCTTGGCTGCCATAGAGATGTTAGGCCTCTCTTCACTACATAGGAAAGGAAGGAAACAATCTTCACAAGAACAAATGCAGACAAGTCACGGACAAGAGCAAGCTCTTAGGTAAAAAAGTCTCAGCAGGCCCAGAGTGGGGAGAACAGCAGGCCAGTCACTCCCATATTTATCTTTTTCCTCAAACTTTAGCTTGGAAGAAGGCAAGAGGATGCTTCAGGGAACACAATCTCTTCTGCTGAAGTAGATATTAGGAATATAGGAGTTGCCAAAACAAAACATACTGTTGGTTCATCTTCTAGGCGACAGTTTGTCAGTGAAGAATGTCTGATGCTTCATAGTCAGGTAATCCTTCGATACAAGGTGTACCTAGTTGTGCAATGCACTAGAGGAAATTCCATTTTGACCCCACCCAGAGATCAGCTCACATTCAGAGACAGAAGAATCCAGTGCTCTAGTCATTTTACTCTCTGCAGAGCAGTTTAAAATGCTATTCCTATTACAAACAGAAAAGTATCCGAGCTCTTGTAAGACATAACTACTTCTCAGTTACATTTGAATTCCAGAGTGGGTTGGAAGAATTTTAGGGTTTTGTATGCAACTTATTATAATAGTATCTTCATTAGACTGGCAGTGGAATAGTTCCTAGTGAGCTTCATTGAGTCTCTAGTTCAGCTTCTGTTTTGGAAGGCAGAAAAACTCTGCTTGGGGTAGAGATTTATTTTTATTTTGGCGGCCGGGGGGATAAAAGGAGGCTCAGGAACTCATGGAGAACTTCAGAGAATAAAGTACAAAAGTTCACCTCCCCCAACAAAAAAAAGTCTCAGAGCCTGGGAAGTGCAACAGGCAAAAAATACGTAGTTGGCACAGAAAGTGGACAAACTGGTTAAAGCATTTGGGCCAGAATAGCTGCACTTGTTGCTGTTTCTGCTGAGGAGTCTGACCCCTTCTGCCACAGTTAAGGACAAACCATAGATGGTCTGTGTTCCCAAGGCACACACAAAACCTGGTGGTGAGCACCCAGTACATCAACATCCCATACTTGTTAATGCGCTAAAGAGGAGATGATAGTCCCAGGGGTTTTATGCAGTCACCAGATGGTAAAAACAGGTAGGTTAAAAAGAACTGCTCCTCTTACTCCCCCAAAATAAATATTTCTCAGCCTTCCCACCACCACAGATCCACCACTCAGCCCTAGAAAGACCAAATGCAAGATCAGTGGCCACAGTTAAGCAAGGACTGGAGTGGTGGAAGTTTCTGCAGCACATAATTCTAACTTGTCTCCTTGAGTTCTGGGAGTCAGGAATTTACAATATGAGGAAGATGTCCCCAGCTAATGGGAGGGGAATGCCTAAGGAGGGGCAGAAAACCAAAGGAATGGGTAGACCTGAGGAATGGGTAGCACACTGACGAGCCCGGCCTATTTGTTTTGGGAATGGATATAGGACGGAGTCCCTATTTCCACAGACACCTCCCCAGACAGTCTAGTGGGAGTTGGGCTAAGGACTGGATGGGATCTAGGTGGTCTGCTGCTGTTTCAATACATTTATCTTAGGAGACTAGAGACAGCTAGGTGGATAGGATAAAGGTATCAGTACCATGATAGTACCTCCCCACTGTCCAGTTGGTAGCAGGGTGCCTATCCCTTTAACAGAGGCTCTGCCAGACTCCAGGGCCTGCAGCTCCGGTTTCAGTGGGGGAAGCGACTCCGCATGGAGTCTTCACAAAAGGGCCCTGTCCCTTTCTCCCCCGCCCCTTCCCTGGCTGTAAAGGAGAGAAGCCTGCTTCAAACAGAAGGGGGACGGGGGTTCCCACAGAGAACCCACCCTAGGAGTCTCCGGGGGAGGAGAGACGGGGAGCAGGGGACTGCGTAGAAGCACAGGCACTAAGGGAAGTTTTGGGGAACCTTGTTCAGATGCGGACATGCTAGTTCTGAGCCCGGGAGCTGAGGTGGGGGTGGTGTCTGAGACCTCCAACCAGGGGACGGACAGAGGGGTGGGTTGCCTCAGCAGCTGGGCTGTAAGGGCAGATCAGCCTGAGGTCTCCAACTAACCTCTTGGCAAATGCTTCCATTATACCTAGAGTAACCACATGTCCCGATTTTATAGGGAGAGTCCCTATATTCCAGGCTGTGTCTCATATTTCCCCCACTTCACCCCGTACTGATTTTTCCACTTGCTATTGGGTCACCCTCATTATACCCCTTGGGGCCGGACACTAACAGGACACCGCTCCCGCAGAGGGGATGGCGAGGCTCCACTCCCCAGAGCTCAGCAATAACCAGAGAGCCTGCGGCGCACATACCAGCGGCCGATAGCCCAGCCTAGCGGAGGAGAGCGAAGTCCCTGCCAAAGGGGGTGGGGGTGGGGGGTTCAGCGCAGATCCGAACTGCGGCGCCTCCTGTCCCCTACCCACAGCGGGAGGCCGGGAAGGGGGGCGGCCTCTTTCCCCCATGCCACTAGGAAACTTTTACCTTTAAGACGCCAGCCCACTTGCCATTAAGTGCAGCTCCCCCGCGCGCTGCCTCCCACCCAGGCGGGGCCGGGCCACCCCACCTCACCTCCACTCCGACCAGCGCCGAACAGGCCGGGCTAAGCCACCAGCGCCCTGGGAGCTTTGGTACTTACCGGGGAACAGGTCCGGAAATAGCCCAGGGGAGCGCCCTGTTTGGGGGTGCGGAGTGGAGATACCCCACAGGGGAGGGAAGCCTAAGGGGCCTCTGCTCTGCCCTTCGCCAGGGCAAGGGAACGAACCGATAGGAGCCCCGCTCCGACAGCGCGGGGAGCGTTAAGGCCACCCCCGTCCCAGTGCAGTCCGGAGGCAGATTTCTTTGCATCTTACCTCTCTAGTTGCTACCCTAGCGACTTCGGCTCCAAGCCCTGCTGCAAGGGAGTCCCACTCGGCAGCGTCCCAGAGCGTTCCAGAGGCAGGCTGCCCTGCCTGCGGCGGGGCGAGTTGCAGATCGGATTGTCTCACAGCTCTAGCTTTGCCCCTCGCCCTCCAGCTCTAGCAGCTCCCCACCCTTATTTCAGGCTGCAGGACACAAGAGCCCCCGCCCCGCCTCCCAGCGCGAGGAGCTCCCAGCTGGGCGGACCCAAGCAGCCCCGGGGATTCCAAAGGAGTCTCGCTGGTGGCGGCTGGAGGGTAGATGCTAAGGCCTGGGACAGCGGGAAGGGAGTGCGGGCTGGAGCAGCGCCAAGCGGGGAGGCAGCAGGACTCTCACCACGTTCCCCTCCTCCTAGTTCCTGGAGCTCTTGATCCAATTAGTCGGCTGTCACTGCGGGATGAGCCAGGCCGCTGCCCGACAGCAGGTGGGGCTGTGCTGTCCACACTGAGGATAAGAGCAAAACCACGCGCCTAGAGTGGGCAAGAGCAGCAGGGGGTGGTGCTATTCCTAGGGGAGGCCCAGGAGCCGCTGGCACCGGAGCGTGGTTAGCCATACTTCTTAACGTTTAAACAGGGTTTAGTTTGCTTTTTTCCCACTTCTATTCTTTAAGAGCAGGCGGTGACACTGCAGACTACCTCTTGAGTTTAGCTACAACAGTGCCCCAAGACTCAGCTGGCCCAGGGACCTGGGGCTCTGCTGTGAGGGGGCTCACTTACTGGAGTCTCAGCAGGGACCTGACAGGACAGTTCAGTGAGAAGCCAAAATTTGCCTGAGTCTGGGCTAGGCACTGCTCTGAAGAAACTCACATTACTGGAATCTCAGCTGGCTACTGGTGGGGCACCACTGGGGGAAGATCACATCTCTGGGGCTGACCATCAGTAGGGAGGAATCTGGAATACGAGTCTCTTTCTGCTCTACTCAACAGTTTTTTTCACGTCTTTCAGCTAGGGTCGCTAACCCTCCAGAATTGCCTTGAAGTGTCCAGGAATTTAAAAAAGTAATATTTCATTAAAGATTATGTCATGTGATTAAACCTCCAGGAATGTGTCCTGCCAAAACTGGCAACCCTATTTTCAGCCAATTAGCTGATCTGCAGGAGCAATGAATCAATCTGGCTGGCTGAAGGGAGACCAAGGGCAGGTCTGGGAAATTTGTATGTTATTGTTATTTCCCCTTCTCCAAAAAAGCGGAGAAGCCGTTCCCTTTCCTCTTGCCATAGTTTATCTCTCTCTCTCCCTAGTGCAGGGACAGAGGAGTTTCGCCATCGCCTTCTTTGGCTGCTGTTTGTCCGCCTCCCCGCTCTACCTAACTCATTAGGCGTCAGCAACGTTCTCTCTCCTTTTATCTGAAAATGCCATCAGCTCTTTCTGAACAATTCAGATCCTTAGTGCTTTTATGTCCCTAAACTGGAGATAATCTTGTGCCGCCTCGGCAATCCACGCTCTAAGTACCAAAGTTTCGGTGCCGCAAAGCAATTGGCCGTGATATGAGGTGAGGTTTTAGGGCAGGCAGTGCCGGTGCTAGCCCACTGGGGGATCCAAGCAGAAATATTTCCCCCTCCTCCGAACACATACTAATAACAGGGGGCCTCCCGGAGCTGCCTGGGGACCTAAGCAATTGCTAGTGCTGGCTCTGAAGGCAGGTTTTACATTTTGGGAGTCGATGAGCCTTGCTGCCCCATCTCCTATAATTTGTTTCTCATTAAATTAGTTGGGACTCAAACAACAGGACCAACTATGGGTTTCCAATGGCATTAATTCAATAAAAGACTGAGGACCTTAAGGCTGGAAGAAAAGGGCAGCCCCGCCCTGACAGCTCAGCCCAAGAACCTTAAGAATCCGTGTTATTTGGTGCTGATTGTTTGACACGTGTTCTGATGTCTGTAGATACTTGGAACTGGTTGATTGATTAACAACAGTTGTGTCAGGTTTCCTGGGCGCTAGAGGTAACTCCTGCATCATGGGGCCCTTCTGAGATGCAGACTCTAGAAAAGATAATCAGGTACCTTTTTGTTTCCTTTACTCTTATGTTTATATTTAACTTGAATGGCCGTGCTGAAAGGGTGCCACACATGCCATGGGACCTGTGGTTTCTGATCTGTTCTAAGGCACATTCTTTTCCAAAGAGTATTTAAAAATCCTTACCCAACCTTAAGTTAACTCCAGGGGAAATAATAGGTAGCAAATTGATTTCCCTTTTCATATTGTCATTAAAAAAAGAGGGTTGATCAACTTTCTTCTGCATAGTGTGATGCTCATTCATGGTTCCATTAAATTCCAACATTTTAGTCAAATTAACTACTCTAGTAACTCTACATGTGTTTCCAAAGTGTGAAAAGGGCAGAAACCTTGGGTAATTGTCAGAGGTGGGTATAATGTATCCTGTGTCTGTGCAGGATGTAGTGTGTTTGGGGTGTGATCTCAGTACACCCAGCATTTGTCCAGGATGAGTTTCATTTTTTGTTTGGGGTTTGGTCCCCTGTGTCCATTTGTCAACACTGTCTATTTCTGATTTGGTGGCATGATGCTAAGTAGCTACCTTTATCTCTGCTGTCTTTTTCCTTTCCTCTGGGCAGGAGTGGCTCAATCGGGGCAGAATGTCCAGGTATAGGAGGATGTCAGAGAATATCATGTTATCTCTGACATTTTGTTTCCCTGGGATAGGAACTGTTTGGTAGGTTTGGGTCTTAGGACAGATAGGTATCTCTACTGTCTCTTTTCTTTTCCCTAGAGTTATACACAGCTTTTCCTTGTTGTTTTTAGTGGAATACATACTTGCTTCCATATACTGGCCTAAATTGAGTTGCTGTGATGTTACTGTGGGCCTGGCTATACTTGCAGATGTAGCACGCTGTGAGTTAAGCCCGCCTTTGGAGAGCGAAGTAGGGAAAGTGCTGCAGTCTGTCCACACTGACAGCTGCTTGCACACTGGCATGGCCACATTGGTGGCACTTGCAGCAGCATTGGGAGTGGTGCATTATGGGCAGCTATCCCACAGAGCACCTCTTCCCATTCTGGTGCTGTGGCTTGTGGGAAGGGAGCGGGGGGGGGCATTCTGGGTCCTGTCCCAATGCCCTGTGATGCATTGGTTTGCATCCCAGCATTCCCTGTGCTTCCGTTCACATTTGGCGCCATCTTTTAACATTTTTTGTAATGCACACTCTGTCTTCCCTGAATTGCTGAGGAGTATGCTGTCAAGTCTCACCAGCACATCGCATTTGCCAGTTGAGTTATTGCTAGTCGAGGGCTCCGACGATGATTGTGACTTAAGTAATGCATACGACACAAGTTTGCTTGTGGCATTGACGGACATGCTTACCACTGTGGAACGCTGCTTTTGGGCTCGGGAAGCAAGCACTGAGTGGTGGGATCACCTCATCATGCAAGTCTGTGATGACGAGCAGTGTCTGCAGAACTTTTGAATGAGGAAAGCCACTTCCATAGGACTGGATGAGGAGCTCGCCCCCAACCTGTGGCACAAGGACATGAGATTGAGAGCTGCCCTGACAGTGGAGAAGCGGGTGGCTATTGCAGTCAGGAAGCTGGCAACTCCAGACAGCTACTGATCAGTCACTAACTAGTTGGAGTGGGAAAATCAACCGTTGGAATCGTGTTGATGCAGGGCCATTAATTGCATCCTGCTAAGAAGAACCATGACTCTGGGTAATGTGCAGGACATTGTGGATGGCTTTGCACAAATGAGTTTCCCTAACTGTGGAGGGGTGATAAATGGCACGCATATTCCAGTTCTGGCACCAGCCCACCTACCCTCCGAGTACGTTAATCGGAAGGGGTGGTTCTCCAAGTGCTTGTGGATCACTGTGGGTATTTCATTGACATTAACACAGGCTGGCCTGGAAAGGTGCATGATGCAGGCATCTTTCAGAACACTGGCCTGTTCAGGAAGCTGCAAGCCAGGACTTTTTTCCCAGACCAGAAGATCACCGTAGGGGAAGTCGAAATGCCCATTGTGATCCTTGGAGACGCTGCCTATACTTTAATGCCGTGGCTTATGAAACCCTACACAGGGAGCCTTGACAGCAGCAAGGAGTGGTTCAACAACAGGCTGAGCCAGTGCAGAATGACTGTGGAGTGTGCTTTTGACCGTTTAAAGGGCCACTGGCACTCTCTGTATGGGAAGCTGGACCTGGCCGATGACAGCATCCCTGCGGTTATATCTGCATGCTGTACCCTCCATAACATTTGTGAAGGGAAGGGTGAACGATTCACTCAGGCATGGAACTTGGAGTCTCAACATCTGGAGGCTGAATTTGAACAACTAGAGAGCAGGGCTATTAGAGGGGCCCATCGTGGGGCTGCAAGGATTGGGGATGCCTTGAAGGAGCAATTTGAGGCTGAAAGCCACCAGTAATGTCTGGTGCCCTGCACAGGAGTGAAGTGCAGTGGTTCCATTGTTAGTAGGAATCTGCGTTTGCTACGCTGACTTGCAGTGCCTGTTTCTTTCCTGGGCAACAATAAAGAATGTTTTCAAAGCCAAAAAATCAATTTATTGAAAAGAAACACAACTGCTTGGGAAACAGAAAGGGCAAAGGGGTGGGGTGGGGAATGGTACAATCAGAGATTTGCGTATGTCCTGTCTGGAGTGCTGTGCAATGAGTGCTGCACTTCAGGATGGCTGTACTGCATGGTGATGGGGGTTGAGTGCAGTGGGTAAGGGTCATAGTTTTCAGGTCTGGGTGGTGAAGTTACAGGTGTTGGAGGGAGCTGGTGGCGGTAAGAACTTGGATGTTGGGGAAAGTGGGTTGGAGGTGAAATGGGGGGACAAGGGAAAGAGTAATGGGACAAGGGTGGCGGGGCGGGGGTGGGGGCAGGAGGTAGTGCTCTGCCTGCATGGTTACAAGTGCTTGGATAGAATCTGCTTGGCACTCCATTATGCTTATCAGCCAATCCGTGCTTTTCTGCTGGAGCACCTCGCTTTTGTGCTGGCGCTCCTTGTTCTGCTGGCGGATCCTCCTTTCACTCTCCTGCCACTCCTGCTCTTTTTGATTTTCATTACTTGAATGCTGCATTACTTCATGCAACATGTCTTCCTTGCTTCTACATGGCCTCTTTCTATCCTTTGGAGTCTTTCGGCAGGTGATAACACAGACAGCTGAGATCTCAAGGTTGCATCTGTAAAGGCAAAATACACCACTTCACAGAGGCAGCATTGTTCACACCAGACACAGCAATGATTCCTCCGTACTTAAGGGCAAACACAATCTACACAATAGCATAATTTGCCCGTCTCAAAGCAAGCGCACATAAACCCACAGGAGCCCAAAAATGGTGAGTAAGGACAGGGTCAAGCGTGATTGACTGTTTCACAGCTGTACTGTCCTCTGGGTTTCTGTGCCATGGGGAGAGCCAACAGCGGCAGGGGGCCCCTATACCAAACACTGTCCTCACAGGAGTTTGTCCTGGAAGATATCTCGCTGCCAGCTGAGGGTGACCTGGGAAGCAAGGGAGAGTCTTCTACTGCAATGCGGCTTCCGCCCTGGCCCATAAGCAGCTTGCCTGTGTGCAGCAATGGTCTCTCCACCCCTCATGGCACAGTGGCACGGACAAGTTAGCCTTACTGGGACAAGGACACAGTGGCTCCCCCGAGAAACCTGCACAAGTGCATTGCCCAAGTTCTGGATGAGACCTTTGAAGAGATCACTGAGGCCGATTACTGCGATGTGAGAGAGCACATCAACGCCCTATCTAGGCATGCATTGAGCCCTAATTCTCCTCACACCAAGAGCCCCCACCAAATAACTTCCTTCCCAAAATAAAAGCTGCTTACCGGGAACCTCCTCTGCTGCCGCGACTGGCTACCTTCCTCCTGGCTTGAGAACAGCTCCTGGCTGCATGCATCTAGGGATTCTGGGGTGCCTTCCTCCTCCTCAGCACACTCGCTCCCACTTTGCTCCTCCTCCTCCTCCTCCTGCCTTGTTGAACTGGGCTCTGAAGTGTCCATGGTGGTACTCGGAGTGGAGGTGGGGTCGCCCCCAAGTAGCACGTCCAGCTCTTTGTAGAAACGGCAGGTCGCGGGGGAAGCACCAGAGTGGTTGTTTGCTTCGTAGGCTTTGCGGTAGGCATTCCGCAACTCCTTCAATTTAACCCTGCACTGCAGAGTGTGCCGGTCATGGCCCCTTTCCATCATATCTGTTGATATCTGCCCAAAGGTATCATAATTTCTACATCTGGAGTGCAGCTGGGACTGAACAGCTTCCTCCCCCCAAACACTGATGAGGTCCAGCACCTCACCATTGCTCCATACTGGGGATTGCCTGGCTCATGGAGGCATGGTCACCTGCAGGGGCGGCTCATGCCGCGGGGGGGCGCTCTGCTGGTCTCCAGTCCCGCAACTCTGGTGGACCTCCTGCAGGCATGCCTGCGGACGGTCCGCTGGTCCTGCGGCTCCACCGAAGCCGCGGGACCAGTGGACCCTCCGCAGGCACGCCTGCGGGAGGTCCACCGGAGCCGCGGGACCAGCCAAAGGCTGCCTGCCTGCCGCCCTCCCGGCGACTGGCAGAGCGCCCCCTGCAGCATGCCACCCCAAGCACGTGCTGGGGCCTGGAGCCGCCCCTGGTCACCTGGAAAGATTAGCTGAGAGCACTCCACACCTGGCTGTACAAACAGGAAGGGGATTTTCAAAATTCCCAGATAATTTAAAGGGCAGGTCTGATGGTTGGTCACCTGAGGGCAGGGCAGTGGAGTTCAAAGTGATGACCAGAGTGGCTAGAACAGGCATTGTGGGACACTTCTGGAGGCCGATCAGAGTGCATTAACAGGACAGGTCGTCCACACTGGCGCCGTGGTGCTCCAGTGGGGGCACAGCAAACATTATTCCACTCGCTGAGGTGGAGTATCAGCAGTGCTGTAGCCGCGTAGTCAAAGCACTCTGTGTGCCTTGCCAGTGTGGACGGGGAGTGAGCTAGGGCGCCCGGGCCTCCTTTATTGCACTGTAAGTTGCAAGTGTAGCTAAGTCCTGTGATGTTGTTATCTCTTAAAATGGTATAAGGAAGTAGTCAGACAAAAGTAGGAACTTTGGATTTCTTATAGCAGAGATCCAGGCATTGGGCAGTAAAAGGCTTATTTGTACTACATATACCATCAAGCTTACCACATCACTAAGTCAGAAACCACAGTTAGAAGTATGTTTTTTCCCTGATCTTGTTGCAACATAGCAGAAAAGACCATAAGCATGTTCAGATTATAGCTCAATTACAAAAGATGGAAAAATAAGGATAAGATTCCATCCACACTACAATTATAACTGGATCCCCAGACTTGGTTGCCTTTGTACTGTCAGTGGGTCCTGAGAGGAATACAAACAACAAAAATATTATATTCAAGTGAGTCCTGTGTCCGGGCTTCCCAATGCATCCTGTTTTCTCCATTCCTGCCTTTTAGACTGTAAGAACTCTGAGGCAGGGACTGTTCTATTTTGTGCCTTATACAGTATTTAGCACTATTGGCCCTTAACAAGTAAAAATAATTGCAAAGGAATATGGTGGGTCTTCGGAGTGAAAGTAATCATAGTGTTAGTGTTTGATAAGAAATAATGATTAATTAATTCCATTCTAGCTAAGTGAAAGGTCCATAGGTTGCTATGTGTGGTCTCTTCTGGGCAGTGAAGTTAAAGCATCAGGGAGGTGAATGAGATAGGGAGAGTGTTTGCATCTTTGCTGGAGACAACTTTCTGCAAGTCTGAGGTAATAGGACCACAGTTTTAAAAACTTTTATTAAAACTAATGTTTAAAATCAAGTTATACAAGTTAAGAAGGAAGGTACTATACATCTAGGGTCATAAGCACCGACTTCCCCTCTGCCCGGTGGGTGCTCAACCTCCCCCTTCCTGCTCCCATTCCACCCCTTCCCCAAAGTCCTTGCCTCTGCCCCACTCCTCCCCTGAGCACATCGCATTCCTGTTCCTCCCCCTCCCTCATGGAAAGTCCTAAGCACTGCCAAACAGCTGTTAGGCGGCAAGGAGGCGGGAAGTGCTGGGAGGGATAGGGAGGAGTGGGGATGTGACACGCTGGGGAGAGAAAGAGGCGAGAAGGGGGGAGCTTGGCTGCCAGTGGGTGCGGAGCACCTGCTTATTTTTCCCCGTGGGTGCTTCAGCCCCGGAGCACCCCTGGAGTCAGCGCCTATGTCTGGGGTCAGGCTTGAGTTATGAGAGATTACAAATATCGGTTACAAGGTTCACAAGATACATACATAGTATATAACCAGCATAGACCCAGATTGGGGTGTGGGAGTTTTTAAAGGGTCAGTGAATAAGTGATCTCGGGTATGCCACCCATAGAATGTATTTAGAGTCCAAGTCAGTATTGGGGTAGCGAATAGGTTACTACAGGGCCACTGAAGTCAACAGGAGTCTTTCCATCCACTTCAGTTGGGTTTGACTCAGGCCCTGTTTTTCAGTGGAAAAGGTTAGAAAGGTACACTTTTAAAATTCTTTGGAAAGCAGCAGAGATTAAGATTTAAGTAATATAATATATATTTTTCTGCTGGCTGTTAATGAGATATTTGAATCTCATGGATCCCTCTCTCTTCTTTTGTGATCTCTCTGAATCTATACTGTTGACTTCACTCTTCTTGCCCGCCATGAACAGGAGGATAATTTTCCTGTAGTTTCCTAGAGGTCTAATACTAGACACTTTCAAGACATCAATGTGTGTTCAGTGGACAGATGGCTTGCAGAGGCAGGTGCTAGTTTGAATTATTTATTTATACATACATACATGCATACACATACAGTGCCCAAATGTGTGGTAGGTATTTTGCAGATACGTATAAGAAGACAATTTATCATGAGGTGCCAGTGTTGATATGTATGTTTATACAGAGATAGATACTTGTTTCTTATGATATGTCATTGTTTATACACCATTTTGGTATGTTAGCAGCTAGTGCAACATTGTTATATTCCAGTAGACAAGCATGGTTTGTGTGTGTTTTTAATGTAGTGTGGTTACATGGAAGACTATATATAGGTGTTCATTGCAGCATTTTTATTTATTGCGAGACGTACAGACAAATGTTGTAGGAGTTGTGCTTGTAGCTAACTGTGTGGATGACTGGAGTACAGGCAGTCCTCTGACTTATGACACAACTGGTTCCTGAAAATTGCATTGTAAATCAAAACGTCGTCACTCGGAACTGCAGTCCACTCTGTTGCGGGACCGAGCGTTGTAAAGTCAAAACCAATTGTCGTAAATCAAATCAGGGTATCAATTCAGAAATGTCATAAGTCGAATGTCGTAAAGTTGAGGACTGCCTGTATTGCCTTTCTGTAAGGTTGTCAATATACGAATAATAGGCTGATATCCCACGAGGTGCAATGGAATGTAATTTTAACTTGGGGTTATTTTGTCCTAATTTCTTTAATGTTGTTAAATTAAGTATTAACTAAGGTCCACTGATCTCTGATTTTGTGATTTAGATCTGAACTGTCATTTGTACCATATCTTGTATTTTCTTTAGCCACATTGTAAAAGCATGGTTTTCTCAGACGAACCATACCATGTGAATGTTAACATTTTGAACTAGTATTCCTGATGGCTATAAAATCCACTATGGACCTCACCATGCAACTCCAATGTACCTGTTTGGTGCTCTAGAAATGCATAAAATTGATAAAAGAGATTAAGTTTATGGGGCCCATGCCTAACAATGTGAAATATTTTATGATAACCTAAGTCTTTCTGTAAGCTTTTGTGTGTGACCAGATTGTTCTGGTCTATAGGCAGGTCCAAAAAACATGTGTGTGGTAAAAGGCCTACTCATATCCACTCCAGAAGAGGTTGAGGCTGTTTGTGTTAATTTTGTTGGTGATCACTAAGGTGCAGACAAAATGTTACTTTCCACTGGAATTATTTCCATATCAGGGAGGTTGTGGGATTTGGGGGATGTTTGCCAGCAATATCCTGGAATTATGATTCCCATTTTTTTGTTTTGTGTGTGACTTCTTGACTCCAGCATCGTGCAAGGCTCTGTAGAGCTTGGTAACTGTCCTTTACGTTTGTCTGTTACTCTGAAACTGTTCATAAGAGACAGACAGATATTGGGTGCTGTGTGTTTACCTGGCCCAGCCTGCTGGGGAGAGAGGACTGTAACTGCAGGTGTTTGAGAAAACCTAGCATTTGGAGTTTGCATTGTTTAATCAATAATTGCACAAATGCTTTCTGGTCTAAAAGCCAAAATAACTGTCCCAAGTTCACGTATTCTGTTGCTTCCCACATTAGATGAGGGCTTGTGTCTGGGAAGCTGAAGATTTGGTGTTGAGGCCTAGTTTCCAGTAAGGTTTGCTGGGGCGATTGTGTGTAAGGGGGCCCAGTAGTGTGTAGCAGGAAAGGACACAGCCAAGCTGAGCAGTGGCTGATGCGGGCTCAGGCATGTGTCTGAAGGGCGCTATCTGAGCGTTCACCACCCTACACCACAGCCTGAGCTGTGCCTCTCCGGTCCTTGAGGCTGGGGTGGGGGGTGAGCCCTGTGGCCAGGGCCCCAGCTTCTCTGTGGAGGCTCCAGGGCCACAAGAACTGAGGTAGGGGGAGTATCCACCTGGGCCCTCGCTCCCCTCCGCGGGCCGGCCTGGAGTCACCCACCCCCTTTCCGGGTGTCTCCTCTCTCCGGGGAGCGCCCGGAGGAGGAAACGCGGGCCGGGGGGGGCAGTAGCTCGGCCGCTTCCCGTTCCGCGGAATCCGGACCCTGGGCGCCCCCCCCGTGTCCCCCGCGGCCGGGTTATAAAACAGCCGAGAAGGGCCCGCCCCCGCCCTGCGCGCCGGGCTGTCGCGGTGCTGGGCCAGGTCGGGCAGCGGAGGCCGCGGCGGGAAGCAGGTGAGGAGAGCGCCCCGCGGCGCTGAGCGCCGGATCCCCCGAAGCCCCCCCCCCCCGGCCCGGGGAGAGCGACCCGTGAGCGGCCCTAGTCCCAGCGTGAGGGCCCTGAGTCCTCCCTCCCTGGGAGACCGGCCTCACAGCCAGCGGCCCCCGGAGCGGGGCAGGGTCTTGCCCCGGATTCCTGAGGTGCCTTCAGCCTCCCGCTCGCGCCCCGTGCGCTGCCCTGTCCTGACTGAGCGGTTATCGCCATGAGACTGATGGGGAAACTGAGGCTCCGAGAGTGGAAGGGCTCGTCCTGGGTCACACCGTGAGGCACTGGGGGAGTCAGGAATAGAACCCACGAGACCCGGCTCCTGTCCCCTTCCTCTCCCCGCCCCCGTATGTGCAGAGAGCACATGGAAACTTCCCAGGATGCATCTGGTGAATCCTCTTCCTAATATATTGTTCCTAGCATCTTCCCTTCAGCTTTGGAAATGTTCCCCTCTCCAGGGAGGAGTGGCAGGAGGGCACTGTGGGAGATGGGCTCTGGCTAACACGGCAGGGCCTGGTTGTAAGTGCAAAAGGTATCAGCCAGTTGAATCGTGGAAGACCATTCAGACGATGCTGCCAGCCAGGGCTTGTGACAGTCCAATGTCTCCTCACACACACTCTGCCTCAGATTTCAGAGTGTTAGTCTGTATCAGCAAAAACAACGAGGAGTTATTTGGAAGCTTATGCACAAACTTATTTGGGCATAAACTTCCGTGGGCTAATTCCCACTTAATCAGATGCATGGAGTGAAAAATACAATAAGCAGTATAAATATTACAGCACATGAAAAGATGGGAGTTGCCTTACCCAGTGGGGGGTCAGTGCTAATGAGGCCAATTCAATTAAAATGGAAGTGGCCTATTCTCAACAGTTAGATCTTCTATCCTGAAGGACGATCCCTCACTCTCACAGACCTTGGGAGACAGGCTAGTCCTTGTTTACAGACAACCTCCCAACCTGAAGCAAATACTCACCAGCATCTACACACCACACAACAGAAACACTGACCCAGGAACCAATCCCTGCAACAAACCCCGTTGCCCACTCTGTCTGCATATCTGTTCAAGGGACACCATCATAGGACCTAACCACATCAGCCACACTCTCTGGGGCTCGTTCACCTGCACATCTACCGATGTGATACATGCCATCATGTGCCAGCAATACCCCTCTGCCATGTACATTGGCCAAACCGAACAGTCTCTACGCAAAAGAATAAATGGACACAAATCAGACACCAAGAATTGTAACATTCAAAAACCAGTCGGAGAGCACTTCAGTCTCCCTGGACACTCAATAACAGACTTAAAAGTGGCAATTCTTCAGCAAAAAAACTTCAAAAGCAGACTGCAATGAGAAACTGCAGAACTGAAATTAATTTTCAAACTGGACACCATCAAATTAAGCCTGAATAAAGACTGGGAGTGGCTGGGTCACTACAAAAAGTAATTTTCCCTCTTCTGACACTCACACCTTCTTGTCAACTGTTGGAAATGGGTGATGTCCACCTTGATTGCATTCAGGGCCGGCTCCAGAGCCCAGCGGGGCAAGCACCCGCCTGGGGCGGCCCTTTCCCAGGGGGGTGGCAGGCTGGGCCGGCGGACCTGCCGCAGTCATGCCTGCGGGAGGTCCACCGGAGCCCCGGGAGCAGCGGACCTGCCGCAGGCATGACTGCGGAGGGGACGCTCGGCCGGCGGCTCCAGTGGACCTCCCGCAGGCATGACTGCGGACGGTTCGCTGGTCCCGCGGCTCGGCTGGACCTCCCGCAGGCATGCCTGCGGCAGCTCAACCGGAGCCGCCGGACCAGCGAACCGCCCGCAGCTGCGGGAGGTCCAGCCGAGCCGCGCGACCAGCGGACCCTCCGCAGTCATGCCCGCGGGAGGTCCGCTGCTCCCGCGGCTCGGGGGCGCCTCCCGGGCATGACTGCTTGGGGCGGCCAAATTTGTAGAGCCGCCCCTGATTGCATTGGCCTCATTAGCACTACAAAAGTAATTTTCCCTCTCTTGATATTCACCCCTTCTTGTCAACTGTTGAGAATAGGCCACTTCTACCTTAATTGAATTGGCCTCGTTAGCACTGACCCTCCCCACTTGGTAAGGCAACTCTCATCTTCTTTCATGTGCCGTAATATTTATACGGCTTACTGTATTTTTCACTCCATGCATCTGATGAAATGGGTTTTAGCCCATGAAAGCTTATGCCCAAATAAATTTGTTAGTCTCTAAGGTGCCACAAGGACTCCTCGTTGTTTCTGCCTCAGATGTACTCTTCCTGTTGGGTTGGATGGTGCCTGTGGCATTCACAGTGCCTGATTCACACTTCAGCTCTTTTCTAAACCAGGTCATATGACACCAATGGCAACAGTGTGTGTGGGACAGTTCTGGAAACATTCAGGCCATTATGCAGAATGGAATCGGTGCTAACTAATCCAATTCCTGGATGTAGACTTCAGGGCTAGAATAATAGGGTGTGCTGTAGGTCAGAACTGAGGGGCATCAGCAGAGCTGGAGGGAGGGTGGGTGGTCAGGACTAGAATAGCGGGGATCTGCAGGGGACTGTCAGAGCTGTGTGGGCTTCCAGATGGGAATAGCAGAGTGCTGGAAAGTCAGCATTGGGGTACTATTTGGGGAAGCTTTCACAGTGCCTGCCTAACTATATTTAGCTATAGTGAGACATCAGTGACATTTATTCACAAACTAAAAATAAAATATACCACTGTCAAAAGATCAGCTTGTACTATAGTTTTCACAGAGGCCCCTTGGGATCTGCCATTGAAATTTTCTACTTTGGAACCTCCTAGATCAAAAGAGGAAAACTGAGTAAAAGGCTTCTCACTTTGGATTCGGGGTGGGAGAAAAGAGCATTAAAGTAGAGAACTAAAATTGTGTTGTGTCCCAAAATCTGTATGTGTGTGTGTCATGGAAAAGCAGGGAGTGTCCAGCATTTTCAGTTTGCTCATCACCATAGTGTCCAGGAGCTTGATTCATGGATGTCAATTTGAGTTGACTGAAAAATAATTTTTGCCTATGCTTGGTGGCAGAGCCTAATGAAGCCTTGTCCTCTTCAAAAAGCACTGAGCCTGACCAGGGAGCTCATGTAGCAATATGGGTGCTGCAAAGACAGCTATCACATTTTGTGCAGCTCAGTAGATGTCAAACTTGAGAATTCTTTAGAAGCGAATCATTTTAATGAAGGCGTAAAGAGCCATTTATTGACCCCCATATCCCTCCCCACAACAGTGCAAGTAAAAAGCCAGTATTACAGAGATGAAGGGTGGTACAGGTATGTCCCACTTTTAGGCTGTCAGGGCATGTTGCACTCCAACTTTCTGTCTTAAAGCCAGAAGCAATGACAAATCCTACTTTCCTTACTTTGTTTTTTTTAGCGGGGCAGACAGAATGACCCCTGAGAACCAGTCAAAGGACAAGAAGCATTTGAGGGTACATGAGCATCAGCGAGAGGAAGATGCAAAATCAACTGGGAAGAGGAAACGTGACCATGGAGAACTGGAGAATGAGCCGCAAGCAAAAAGATTGTTTCTGAGAAAAGCAGCCAAGCCCTCAGGGAAAATTGGTAATGTTCCCTCAGATTCTCACTCTTTCTGCCAACCAGGCCTTTATAGAATGAAGGGCGTAAACCAAACTTTCAGATCTGGGGTTGGGAGATGTCAAGGAACCAACAGCCTGTTCAAACAGGACTTTTTGGATTGGGTTATGTTTCTAAGTGAGGGGTGGAGATATGTGGGGGCATTATTCTCAGCTGTCGTTTGGAAGCTACTGAGTGTGTGTGTGTTTGTTTATGTGCATGCATGTGTGCATATGCAGCATTTTTATGAAAGTCATTGCTTATCTCTCCTAAAACTGGGCTCAGCAGAGTGTACATCACTGCCCATTGAGAAGTGACTAAGCTTTGTGGAATTTCAGAAAAATTTCTGCTGCTTCATTTCTAAAGTAGGACAGACCAATACTGGTAATGTGACATTATATAATTCTTCATGCTGTTCCATAATCAGAAGGTTAGTATTGTACATCATACAGTCGAAACCTGCATTTCCATCTGGAGAGAATGATGTGTCCACTAGCATGATGCTGCACAGAAGTTGGAGCTAGAGGGCTGCACTAGGTAGATGGTAAATCTTTCTGCTGACTAGTTCCTTTCTGGCTATAATCAGTTAATTGCACCAGACTGGACTAGTGTTCTCACTAGTCATCTCTCCTTTGTGTATTTTTTCCTTCAATATGTAACTTTAGGTAAAAAATGTTTCACTTTTTCCCTTTAATGGAGGAGATGGGTGAATATTAGGTCTGGCCTATCCTACAGAGTTAGGTCAATATAATTTATAAGGCAGCTTATGTCAACCTAATTGTGTCAGTGTACACACTACAGCCTTGACCTGCCAATGTAAGTGCCCTACCACACTGACATCATAACTCCACTTCCAGGAGAGGCCTCGTGCTTATTTCAGTGTAGTTAGGGCAAGGCAGTGTCTGTGTATATACTGTGTTACTTACATCCACCATTAGCTTTCTTGTCAATTTCGTGGCTCCCAGCCCAGCTGCCCCCTGCCCCCATGAAGAGCTTCTGGCTGGGAGCCAGGGTGAGAATGGATCCCGCTCCTGGCTGGGAGTCACGGGTAACTAGACTCCACTACCATTGGGAAACAGGGAGTCAAGAAGCCCCAGGTGGCTTCTGCCCCCTCTCCCTCCCGCGTCTAGGAATGTTGGCTGTCTTGTCCCAGCAGGATGGGGGCAGGGGCAGCCTGAGAAGCCGGGGCAGCTGAACCGTGTTCTCCGGAGATGAGAACCCCTGGGCGGCTTCTCCCCTTACTCCCGATGGGGAATGGGGAGCTGAGGTGGGGGCGGGGCAGCTCGCCAGGAGCCCAGGAGCCTGTGGTGCAGCTGTGCTCCTGGCAGGGAGCTACCAGTGGAGCTGGGAGACTGGGCGTTTGGTCCCCACACTGCCCCTCTGAGGTTGATGGAAGTGCTTCTGGTGACGATATGCACCACTGACCCAAGGAGGGTAGTGTGGACATGCATCACCACAGTAATTACTGCAGGGGCTGTAAGTTGACCTAATATAGGTCAACTTAAGTTTTTAGTGTAGACATACTCTTAGTCTTTCCAGTATCAAGGAAATTGTGCAGGCTTACAATTAGAATAAGGACTCTGTGTCTCTTCATGTCCACGGGTATCATTTTGAATCCTATAATTTGCTTACGGGATCTTCAGAGTTATTTCCTTTCAGTATTTCTGGAAGATGTCCCTTCTAAGGATCCAGAAACTGTTGAAGATGGGTAGTTCTCATAATATCTGTATGGTGGCGCCCTTGAAGATGGCATCTTTACTATATTTCATAAGCCCCAGTTTGTTTGGTGTATGACTAAAGGTTGGAGCAGGCACTAATATGAACTGTGGAAATTGAAGCAAAACATCCTGTTTAGAGGAATTCTGCTTATTATAGAGTTCATGGTTAATGAACAAATCTCCTGTAGCTAATGTTACCACATGACTTTCATTATAACTCCAGGTCTGATTTTTAGAGTTGCTAAACCTCTCCAGTTCCAATGTGCTTCAGTGAGAGTTGTATGTATTCAGTACCTTTGAAAATGAGGCCAATCATGTTTTCACTTATAGCTTACCTAAAAATGTTTTGAGGCTGAGCCTTTCCATTCTGTATCCCAATCTAAAAGGTGAGTTTTAATTTTTACCCAGTTTGGAAAAAATCCCAGTGGGGAAATAATTTTTGATGCATAGATAATTAAAAAATTATCTAAACTTTAAAATCTGAGACTCTACATGCAATTAGTCCCCAAAGAGGAGTAATTGTGTTGACAGAATAATCCAACTTTTTGAACAATATAAACAATTAAATGAGTTTGAAGTTCTGTAATTGCATTATGTAGGCTTGCAATACACTGCAGAGCTGATTAAAGCCATCGGTAGGTATTTTGTATTTCTATAAGGTTGAGTTTAAAATCTGCTGAGCTGCAGAGCAGATGTGCAACCAAATAGTGCTATGGCTGTCTTTGCAGGAGCCCATGTCCCTTCCTGAGCTTTCTGGTCAGGCTCAGCTGGGAGAAAGCACAGTGTTGTTGTGAAGTGGATGGAGCTTCATTAGGTTCTGCCACAGAGCATCCCCGGAAGTGATTTTTCAATCCATAAGAACTTTTTAAAAAATGTTCCTCTCTAACTAACCACAAAGACTGAGCCCCCAAAAAGGCCTCCACTTAGGCCACGCTTCAGACTTAACCCACTTCTGCTATTGCCCTGCTTAAAAAAGCAAAGCTGGAATTTTCTCACAGTGGGAGTACTGTTTTGTGGGATTTCCTTCTTCCCAAACTAAAAAATGTGTGAAGATCAATTTAAAAAAAAATATAAAAATCTATATCTATAGTTCTACTTCCTGACAGGACCCAAGCCTTGAAAAAAGCCTCCCTTCATTTCAAGCAGTGAAAGTCTTTGAGTGTTAAGAATCTGTAAAAATGTGAAGTTAGAATGGAAATGCTCTTACACCCATAACTACAGCAGGTATGATGAGCACCTGCTGTAATCATGCATGAATGTGGGTGGGTGTTAACGTCTTAATTTCCAGGCTTCAGTGTTACATAAAGTAAGGATATTTTTTGTGATATATAATACTTTTTTTGTTTCTCTCCTCCTGTTTTGTATTAATGTGGATCCTTACATGAAAATAAGATTTTTGTTTCTTAAGAGATTCATCTGCTCTTCTGCTTCCCCATCTGATGTCTGGATCCGCTGGGATGTTGCAGTCCGTTGCTGTGGGGATGATTAGGTCACACACGTGGGGTTGATCAGACTCTCTTTTCACATAGATGTCCCTGATGATTAAGCCTGAAGCACTAGCAAAATACAGAAAACATGCTGTGTTGCTCAGCAGAATTCTCCCTGAACAGAAAGGTTTTCAGGCTATTCTATGAGGTGCCAACAGGTCTTTTATCAAAAACAAAACACATAGAGCCATAGGCAGGCTGTGTGAACTACAGCACAAGCGGGTGGAATATTCTTATTCAGGTGCAGGGGAAGTGGTTTGGAATTCACGATTTGGGAATGTTCAGTTGTAACTGTTAAATTTCTCTCACTTATCTGCTGATCCCAGGTCTGATCTCTCCCCCTGCCACTGTGGTTGAGATGCTGATCTCAGGAGTTCCTCTCTCCCTTTATCCCACTCCCCGTGTCTCGTTTTCAGGCTCTGTGTCTCCTTGTCATATCAGGGTTATGTGTATAGCCTCTAGAAACTCAGGTGAGCCATAGCCTGTACAATCACTATAGCCCTCTCCTTTCCTTTGCTCTGGGATGAATCTTTAACAAGGAGAGACATATTGAGAGGAAACCAGGCAGATGGTTTGTCAGGTTATGAGATGCATTGTGCTTTGCAGGAGGCTACTGCCCCTTACACTCATAGGAACTGCTTGAGGTCCTTTCTCTTGTGAGATCACTTCTGGATTCAGCACCAAATACAGCCATCCTCCCCAGTACAGTGTAGTGAATGAGCATGACGTGCATTCACTTGTCTGTGTCAGTAAGTTTCCCTGTTTTGCTGTCTGGCAGGCTGGGCTGAAGGCGGTTCCATGTTCGGAAACACAGGGGTGCTCTTCCATCAGGCGGAGAGGCAGTGCAGCATCATCCACTACATCTACCAGAACATGCTCGGTGGCTCCATGCGAGCACAGCTCAGGCAGGTGAGGGTGTCTGCTTCTCATTCTACTGGACAGCTGAGCTCCCAACAGTGTTTCCTGTAAAAATGACAATGATAGCTTGAACACACATGAGGGAGCTTAAAAGGGCCAGGGGTCCACTCCCATTCCGGGCTCATGGTTTCCATGCCTTTAAAATGACTAAAAATCTTACAGTAATGTACTGATAGTCTGATTCGCCGTCACATTCCCCTAAGTCCATACAAAATGCAACTGCTGAGATCATTTTCCTTGTTCATCAGTGACACATCAGTCCCTGCTTTGAATCCCTTTACTAATTCTCTGCTCCCCTGCATTAAAGGTAAGCTTGTTCTATCAGTTGATGCCCGGCACAATATTGCTTCCACCTACTTATCTGACGTAGTCCTATATCATGTTGACCCCACTTGCTCCACTCTGCTAGTAATGCCAGTCTCAATGTCCATTTGTTAACTTCTCTCACAGTCATCTCTACACCTTTTTCCGTGTTTTCCCAGGGTATGTAATGCCTTCCCTGAACTGGTTTTTGAAGCCATAATTCTCCACTCATTCAATCCTTCCTTAAGGATTAACTTCTCCTGTAATGTTCACAAAGAGTAAATCAACCAGGATAGGTTTATTTTCTAGGTCATTTATGTGTTTTATATTTTTGATTTAAAAATTCATCCAGTCTGTACACTTGCTTTAGCTAAATAACCACATGATTATGTCACTGTCTTGCCTTCCCCACCCAGCCCCATTTCTATTAGCCTTTTGTCTTATTGTGTCATGTTTTGTAAGCACTTTGGAAGAAGGACAGTGTCTTTATGTCTCTGGATGAAGCATAACATTTCTGGGTCCTCAGTAAATACATAACAGGAGGAAATGTGGTTGTTGGAGTCTGTTCCTGTGAGGAAAGCATGTCCAGCTGCCATGTTAGTGTGATGATACCAGTTATCCTCCCCTCTTAGCCAGCCCAGAGGGCTCAGCTCCCCTTACAAAATTAGAGAGTGTTTTCTCCCACTGCTTTGTCACTAGGGGGTTGAGTATTTGTGGCTTAGGTATATTTGTTTGGAGTGGCCTGTCTTCCATGGGGCTTTGTGCTCCCATCCATTGCTCAGCTAAGTCCAGAGAGGAAAGCAGCACCTTGATGTGAACACCCTAATACAGGAGTAACTGTTCACTCTATTAAAAGGATAGTAGCTAAAGGCCCATTCAGATCAGGAAAGAAATGTGCATGACCCCATCACTACCAGTTTGACTTGTGTTTATGGTACAAGATGGGGCAGACAATAACCCTATAGATCTGCCCACTTGACAGTAAACTTCACTGTGAGAGTGAAGAAAGCTGGGCTGAGTTTCTCCCTGATATTCCCGGGGATCAGCCTGGCTTTGCTAACTCCCTGGGAAGTGTGTGTAGAGGGGTGTGCATACAAAGTCTGTAAGCATTTTTGGAGAGATTCGGAGACCTACTTCCAGCTCTGTGGAGATCCCAATCTCTCATTTTCTTTGTAACAGTGTCTCCAGCTTCCCTTTGTGCGTTCTCTTACTTCATACCGCCTCTTCCGAACAGCGAGTCCCTTTGACAGGAGAGTGACATGTCTGGAATGGCATCCAACTCACCCCAGCACTGTGGCTGTGGGGTCCAAAGGCGGAGACATCATCCTGTGGGACTATGAAGTACTGAATAAAACCTGTTTCATAAAAGGGGTAAGTCACTAAGTGTGTGGGTTGGGCAGGAGGATAGGACTGGAACAGCGCGGAGTGCTGCAGCTCATTATTAAGGTTCAGTGTGAGAACTGTGAGGGGCCCAGGACTTGAATAGCAGCAGGTACTATCCTGATCTTACAGGACTGAGATACAGTGGTGGATCTGTGTGTGAGGCCCCAGACTGGCAGTGTGGGGGTTGCAGGTCAGAACTGAGGTTTGTTTGTAGAATTTATGGTGAAGTTTCCTCAGGTTATATGCTTGGGAGGGGAGGATGGGTTGGGGATTAGTGAGACATTTTAGTGGGACAATGAAGAAAAGAGGAAATCTAAAAGAAGTGTGCAGAGAGGGTTTATTTATTCTAGGCTTGAATCTCCCCCTCTTCACCTTCTTGTTCTGTGTCAGATGAGGAAGCATCTTTTTGAGTGGAAGGAAGGAAAATCCCTTCTGGTGAAGTGAAGGAGTGACGTCGAGTGACTCCCTGTGACTTTGAATGGTTTGCATGCCCATCCCATTCCAATCCCAATTCGTATGGGCTCATAGTTTTCACATCGGCACCTGTGGCTCTTTAGCTTAACAAATGAATACAGATTGGAAAGAGGATGATCATCCTCTGAAGACTCCTAGGTCCCATTCCTGGTTGCCTTGTGCTCTTTTTTGTGTAGCATGGTGACTGCCAGCCAGGGATCGCATTGCCTTGGAACTGCAGGAATTGTACTCTTCTCTCCGGTCAGGTCGCCTGCTCAGCCAAGGCATGACTTGTAGAGATGAAGGTTGCCTTGGCCTCTCAAGAGACAAAGGCAACCTTCTTGTGTCAGTGTTGATGTTGGGGACACAGTGGTGAGTACAAATTTGCAGAAGGGACTTTCCTCCTTCCCCATCACTTAGTGATTTTTCTTTTTTGTTCATCCCCTTCATTGTAGATGGGAGCTGGAGGGGCCATCACAGGAATGAAGTTTAACCCTTTTAATCCTAGTCAGCTGTACACATCATCAATTGCTGGCACTACCACCCTGCAGGATTTTACTGGCAATACACTCCGGGTCTTCACCAGCACCGAGGACTGGGAGTAAGAAACACAGCAATTTTGTGGGCTTTTGCCTCCTGCTGGCAGTGGCAGCACAGGGAGGGGGAGCTTTACTTGTTTCTGAAACATGAGAGCTGCGTCTCTGCTCCCCTCCACGTCCACCTCCTCTCAATTCCAGAATCTGTGTCTTCCGAAAGCCTGTCTCTCTTATTTTTCCTATTAAGGGTGTAGGAGGAGGGGAAAGAATACTGACTTTTTGGTTGCCCCAAAGGAGGGACTCTTCTTCCATTTTTACTCCTTCCTGTTAGTTTTGAAGGGCACCAACAGAATTCCTCAATTTTGTGCCTTTACATGGCTCGGTGTCATGGTGACCTTTTAACCTCTGAGCTGTTGGCTGGGCTGTTCTCACTAGCCACAGGGTCTCTGTAGAGCCATCTAAGGAGTTCCTGCAGTACTCCTGCAAGCCCTGTTGGCTTAGAAAGTCAGAGAATAGTCCTAGGAATGAGCCTGTAGCATCAGCATGCCAGTTCCACTTTGCCCTCTGTTTCTTTCCCTGCCTGCCTCCTGCCAGTAGCATGTTTCCCAAGTGTCTACTCCAGCTGCAGTCCTTCCTGGGGAAGAGGGCGAAACCAAACTGGAGAGGTCCATTGGGATAGTTCATTGCAGCCATGCTGGAGATCCAGGTTTAGCATTCAGGTGACTCCCTGGAACAGCAGGGGCCTGGAGGAAAAGACATGCTCTGTCCTTGAGGTGGGAGAGCCTCAATGTTCCTGTAATATTTGCTACTGATCAAGATGAAGACGACTAGGTCTGAAGGGGAGGTCAATCCAGTTTCCATTGGTTAGGTCAGGGTCTATGGAGGGGTCTTGTTTTTTTCAGGGGCTTCTTGAAAGTCAGTATTGAGGATGAGGTCTTGGTACATGGTGACTTTGTGGGAAGCAGGTGAAATGCACTGCCTATCAGAGGGTTTTGTGTCTCCCGGTTAGCCCCATCTCTTTTCGCTCTCTGTTGGTGTGTGAGGATTCCACCTGTTGGCTCAGTAGAAACAGGCTGGGGATGGTTCCTGGGATAGGATTCCTTTGCCTCCCTTGCCATGCAATCAGCAGTGGGGATTTCTCCCTGCACAGCTCTCTTCCTGCCTGCTGGCAGCTTGGGAAAGACCAAACATGACACACTGGAAGTCGCTGCAGGGACTCTATGGAGGAAGACCCTACAGGAAGAATGTGGTGCAGGTTGTGTTTGGGGTTTTGTATGTTTCTGCATGGAATGTTGCTTGTGTTCTTGCCCTTCCAGGCCTGGCGATGGTTCAGGTTGTGGTTACCACAGTCACATCCCGTAGTCTGAGCTAGAGAAAACTGTGCTGCTGGAGGGGACTTTGCTTTGTTTGGGAAGACAGATGGTAGAACCTGCAAGCCCAAAACATTTGTATTCTCAGGCTGTCTCTACACTATCGCGGGATTGACGCTGCTGTGATCAATGCACCGGGGGTTGATTTAGTGGGTCTAGTGAAGACCTGCTAAATCGACAGCAGAGCGTTCTCCGGTCGACTCCAGTACTTCACCGGAAACAAGAAGAGTAAGATAAGTCTACGGGAGAGCATCTCCCGTCGACCCAGCATGGTGTAGACACTGCAGTAAGTTGACCTAAGCTATATCAACTCCAGCTAATTTAAGTCAACTTACTGTGGTAGTGTAGACATAGCCTTAATTTAATAACAGACTAGATAAAATGTGACTCTTTAGTGCCACTCTTGTTGGGAAACAGACTCCATGAACTTGGTGTATCTCAGCTATGGAGTGAGGGGTTCACTTCCAGGTGGTCGGCATTCTGCCATGTCCCTCCCTTCCCCAATAACATTGGTGCCCCTTCCCTTTGTCTGTGTGTTCCAGAAAGGGCCAGGAGACTCCCTTGGAGGCATGAAGTTCAGCCCATTTGAGGCAGTGAAGCTTTATGTGGCATCAGGGGATGGCACCCTTAGTCTGCAGCATCTGGAAGGCAAAGCGGCGCAGGTGATCTCTCGCACCCCAGGCTGTGGCCATGAGTACCATGATGTTTGGTGAGGAGGGGCAGGCAGGGTTGTGCCTCTGCTCCATGCTATTTATACTGTAGTCTCTCTTCTTCTCTTTGATGTCACCTTTCTTTGCTAGGACTAGGACAGACTATTTGCTGGGGCTGTCAGTGAGCTCAGTTTTGTGTGATACAGAGGCAGGCATGTGGTTCTGCTCCAAGGGTTTGGCAAGCTCAGGAAAATTAGACTCCTGCTGTTCCAGTGCATGATGGGTAATATAGTTTTTGGCATCTTTTGGACAGCAGCAGCACTGGGCGTGTACTTTTCCTTTAAAAGGGTGCAGGTGAGGAGAAGAGCAAGGTGCTAGATGGTCAGGCCAGTGTTCTCCTGTCTGACATGAGCTGGGCTAAGCTTATAGGGCAGGTTAAACCAAATAACATTTATGCAGAAACATATGTAATCCTATTGTGATAACTCTGCTACCCCTTTGGAGGTGGGGGGTGGGTTTTCAGGCTTGCCACCCTGACTCCAGGGCTTTGAATTCCAGTGTGAAAATCCCCTGTAGGGCAAAGCTTTGCAAATAAATCCTTGCATGTCAGAGAATTCACCCTTCTCCTCGCTCAGTATAGTCTGGGTTGGGGCACTATGCCACCAAAAGCCTGGGTTTGATTTAGTTCCTGGAGTGGTCTACTGGGGGAGCTTTAGACCTGAAATTTTCCAATCCAGAGTCTGTAGCAACTCCCTGCAGCTTCTTCACCCGTGTGGGGAAAGCTCATTTTAAATCAATTTCCGCACATTGTGTAAAAGTCTCAGGTGTGGTCCTGATCTTTCCCAAGCTGTCTCTGTATGCAGGTGGGAAGTGGCCACTCAGCCTCAGCTATGTCCTACTGCCCCAGCATGTTCCCGCTATCTAAAGCTTACTTGGCAAATAACTCGGAAGTGATGTCACATCAGTCACCAACCCAAAGCTACCTTGGTGGATTCTGCCCCTGGACTGATGGTTGAAGTCCCACTCCACCACATGGGAGACCCAGTTCTGAGTCAGTTGCAGTCCCTCTCTGTAGAGGCAGGGACAGGCTGTACTAAGGGGTTCCCCTCCCAATACCTGTCTGCAGGAATTGGTGCTGATCTATGTATCTTTTCTTCTAGTTTCTGGTACTGCAGTGTTGATGTGTCTGCAAGCCGCCGGACCGTGGTGACAGGTGATAACGTGGGTAATGTGGTCCTGCTCAGCACTAGTGGTGAAGAGGTTTGTATGGCTCCTCTCATCTTTCCTGCCTCGCACTCTCCCCTTTCCAGGGACCTGATAGTTTGTTTGTTCTTTGCCCATGTCTGTCTTGGGAGAGGGTCCCTAGAAAGAGGAGCATGCATCCTGAACCTCAAGGGATATGAGTCCACCCAGTATCTGCCAGATGGTGCTCCCTGCCCCTTCTGCATTGCACTAGAAACTGCCTGTCCTTCCTCCCATGATGGGGAGAGCACACCAGTAATCGCTCAAAGAGTGATTCCAAGTTAAGGACCACATCATGGGATCTGCCTGCATTGAAAGTGTCTGATTACTCAGGAGAGCAGAATTTGTGACAGCCTGAAGGTGTCAATTTCCTCTAGCAATGAACACATTCCAGAAACCTCTTTGGAAAAATGGGAGTTTCATGGGGGTGTGATCTGACAGAACCACTTCCTTCCCAGGGCTAGTCACAAGCTGGATCAAAGTCCTTGGCATTCCCAACTCCAAATCCCAACCTCAGCAAAGGCCAGGAGAAGAACAGAAACTGCACCATTTCCATCCTGCCCAAGGGGGGAGAGTGTTAGCACCAGGACCGGAAACAGAAAAGAGAGCTGCCTAGGAGAGGGTGGGCCTGGAATTTCTTAAAAAGTGGGCCCTATCAAGAGCCACCTTTTTGCTGCTGCTTTATTATAATCAATCCTAAGTCATCACTTGTATTGCCCTCGGGGTAACAGTGCAGGGCAATTCCCACCCCAGGAGCTGTAGGCAGGGGGGCCATGTTAATCACTGGGCCAAGTCACTAGCTGGGGCACTCCAAATAAAGCCCAAATACTCGAGTTTAGATTTTTGCCCTTTCTTCAGGACATGTTATTAATACACAGAAGATGCAAAAATGTTCATAATACAATATTTTCTGTAATGGAGACCTTGCCTACCTTCTGCTATTGGGAGGGACACATCCTTCCTCCCTAGGTAGCCCTTTCCTGGCTACTATGGAGAAACTCACACTTGGGCTTCTCTGACCTCTGGTCTTTTCTGTCTGCTGTCCCTGACCAAGAGGCAGGAAGCCTCATACCTGTCTTCCTGTAGGTCACATGTTTGCTCCTAGTCATGTGCCCTGCAACTACAGCTCTCAGTATTAAAGGCCCCAAGGACTGTAAGAGCTGCCCTGTGTTTATACCCTCAAGGCCGAGTGCCTTGTTACATGCCTAATAAATTCCTTGGGAGTAGATTAATCTCCAACCCCAGTAATGTCCCCACACTGGAAACCTTTCTGTGGTGAAACTGGCAAAGGGACCAGGAGAAGATCTTGGGCCTTAGCAACTGTCTCAAAGAGAGAGGGGTCAGACTAATGGCCCATCTAGCCCAGTATCCTGTCTTCCAACAGTGGCCAATGCCACGTGCTTCAGAGGGAATGAACATAACAGGTCATTATCAAGTGATCCATCCTCTGTCACCTCTTCCCAGCTTCTGGCAAATAGAGCTAAGGACACTTCAGAGCATGGTTTGCATCCCTGACCATCCTGGCTAATAGCCATCAATGGACCTGTCCTCCATGAATGTATCTAGTTATTTTTTGAACCCTGTTATAGTCTTGGCCTTCACAACATCTGCTGGCAAACAGTTCCACAGGTTGACAGTGCATTGTGTGAAGAAATACTTCCTTTTGTTTGTTTTAAATCTGCTGCCTATTAATTTCATTTGGTGACCCCTAGTTCTTGTGTTATGAGATGGAGTAAATAACACTTCCTTATTTACTTTCTCCACACCAGCCATGATTTTATAGACCTCTATCATTTCCCCCCTTAGTCGTCTCTTTTCCAAGCTGAAAAGTCCCAGTGTTATTAATCTCTCCTCATATGGAAGCTGTTCCATACCCCTAATCATTTTTATTGCCCTTTTTTGTACCTTTTCCAATTCCAATATATCTTTTTTGAGATGGGGTGAGCAGATCTGCACACAGTATTCAAGACATGGGCATACCATGGATTTATATAGAGGCAATATATTTTCTGTCTTATTACCTATCCCTTTCTTAATGATTCCCAACAATCTGTTAACTTTTTTGACTGCTGCTACATATTGAATGGATGTTTTTAGAGAACTATCCACAATGATTCCAAGATCTTTCTTGAGTAGTAACAGCTAATTTAGAGCCCATTGTTTTGTATGTATAGTTGGGATTATGTTTTCAATGTGCATTATTTTGCATTTATCAACATTGACTTTCATCTGCCATTTTGTTGCTCAGTCACCCAGTTTTGTGAGATCCCTTTGTAGCTCTTCACAGTTTGCTTTGGATTTAACGATCTTGAATAATTTTGCATCATCTGCTAATTTTGCCACATCATTGTTTACCTCTTTTTCCAGATAATTTATGAATATGGTGAAGAGCACTGGTCCCAGTACAGACCCCTGGGAGATACCACTATTTATCTCTCTCCATTCTGAAAACTGACCATTTATTCCTACCCTTGTTTCCTATCTTTTAACCAGTCACTGATCCATGAGAGGACCCTGCCCTCTTATCCCATGACAGCTTACTTTGTTTAAGAACCTTTAGTGAGGGACCTTGTCTAAGGCTTTCTGAAGTTTGGGGTATGTCAGAAACTGCAAATGCAGCCTCATATAGATGAGTCTGATCTCCCTGCTGTGGGGTTTGCAGTACTGGCTGTAGCCAGACTGCACCTGCACCATGCTTTAGGGTCAAGGCTTGCAGTGCTAACAAGCTCTACTACCTGCCCCAAAACCTTTGGATAAGTGGGGCGGTACAGTATGCAAGTTAAGGAGTAGTCAGAGCTCCACTGTCTAAATCTCTCAGGCTCTCTGTACCAGAGCAGTGCTGGAAAGTTCTTCATGTGGCATGGATTGCACCTGCTTGCTGTGTAGCTGTCGCACACATCTCACCTTGTTTCCCTCCACTGCAGATTTGGAAGCTGAAATTACATAAGAAGAAAGTGACTCATGTGGAGTTTAACTCGCGCTGTGATTGGCTCCTGGCTACAGCTTCTGTGGACCAGACAGTCAAAATCTGGGACCTGAGAAACATCAAAGACAAGTCAAGTTTCCTTCATGTGCTGCCTCATGACAAACCTGTCAATGCTGGTAGGTCAGTAAGGTAGGACTCTCTCTCTGCTCTGTGCCCACCAATCTACCCATCTATTCTGTGTTTCTGTCTGTCCCTTTTGGTCTTTTTTGACCTGTGTCCATCAGGGGGTTTCTGTGCCCCACTTTCCCTCACACAAATGTGTATCAATCCTGTTTCTTTCATATCCTTCAGTGAGTGTCTATTAAAAAATGAAATCATTTTGGAGCAAGCCTGAGTTTGAACAGTTTAAAATTGTTCAGTTTTTAAATTCAAACCCTGAACATAAACTTTATCTGAAAGTCCTGTACGAAAGTGTTGGTGTCACCCTTAACACCTTCTCATTGGCTTCTGGCTAATTCATCCTGAACTATTGCTGATGATAGAGGGATACTTAAAGATTTCAAGGCCAGAAGGGACCATTGTGATCATCTAGTCCAGGGTAGGCAAACTTTTTGGCCCGAGGGCCACATGGGGGTTGTGAAACGGTATGGAGGGCTGGTAGGGAAGGCTGTGCCTCCCCAAACAGCCTGGCCCCCACCCCCTATCCGCCCCCTCCCACTTCCAACCCCGCCTGCTCCTTGTCCCCTGACCGCGCCCTTCTGGGATCACCCCCTATCCAACCCCTCCCCCCTGCTCCTGTCCCCCGACTGCCCCAACCCCTATCCACACGCCTGCCTCCTGACAGGCCCCCTGTGTCTCCCACGCCTATCCAACCCCCCCATTCCCCATCCCCTGACCGCCCCCCCCCGAACCTCCACCCCATCCAACTGCTCCCTGTCCCCTGACTTCCCCCCGGGACCCCTCCCGCCCCTAACCGCATCCTGGGGACCCCACCCCCTATCCAACCACTCCCTGTCCCCTAACTGCCCCCCAGAACTCCCCCTTATCCAACCGCACTGCTCCCTGCCCCCTTACCTTGCCGCTCAGAGCGGCAGGACTGGCTTATTGGAAAGCCTTGGAGGTTGGTGGGCGTAAGCTGCACAACCTGGCAGGAGTGGCAGGCCAGAGTGCTCCCTGCATGGCAGCGTGGCTGTGGGGGAGGGGGGAGAGCAGTGGAGGGGCCGGGGGCTAGCCTCCCTGGCCGGGAGCTCAGGGGCCAGGCAGGATGGTCCCGTGGGCCGGATGTGGCCCACGGGCCATAGTTTGCCCAACCTCTGATCTAGTCTGACCTTGTCTAACACAGGCCATTAGAACTTCCCCAAAATAATTCCTGGAGCAGAGTTTTTTGAAAAAAACATCCAGTTGTGATTTAAAAATTGCCAATGATGGCGAATCTACCATGACCCTTGGTAAATTTGTTCCAATGGTTAATTATCCTCACTGTAAAAAAATGTATGCCTTATTTCCAGTCTGAATTTGTCTAGCTTCCAGCCATTGGATTGGGTTATGCCTTTCTCTGCTAGATTGAAGAGCCCATTATCAAATATTTGTTCCCCGTGTAGGTACTTATAGACTGTAATAAAGTCACGGTTTAATCTTCTCTTTAAGATAAACTGATTGAGGTCCTTGAGTATATCACTACAAGGTATGGTTTCTAATCTTTAAATATTCTCATGGGTCTTCTCTCAATCCACTCTAACATAACTTAAATGTACTGTCGTCCTGTTTAATAAAATGTCTGTTCTCAGTGGCTCAATCCTCTGCAATTCCTGGGGAGCTGCCCTTGAGAGCTTAATGTGAAAACACGGAAGTTTGCTGGGGATAGTGTGTGGAATTTGTTGGGGCAGATACTCCTGATCATTTTGTGCTGAAGTTCCTTTGGTAAAAACAGGGACTAGGAATCAAGATTCCTTTGGTTCTGCTCCCAACATTGGAGGGATGGTGTCTGCTGTGTTCTGTTTCCAGTTCTTTCACTGGCTTACTATGTGACTTTGAGTGAGTTCCTTGCCCATTCACTGACTTTTTTCCCCATCTGTATAATGGGGATGATGATACTTCCCTGGCATCCAGGGATTGTAAACTTCAGTTTAATATTTGTAAAGATCTTTGAGTTCCTTGGAAAAAAGGGGCTAGAGAGGGACAGAGTCTTGTTCCTTGGGGCACGTGGCTCTTTTAAAATAACTATTTAGGAAGTTGTAACGCGCTTACAAATTAGGGGCATGTGTTGTTTACCTCTTCTTTGTCTATGGCCACAGGATTGTGATCTTCTGTATGCTTTATTGCCCTTTTCCCAGCTTATTTCAGCCCAACGGATGGTGCTAAACTCCTGACCACAGACCAGCATAGTGAGATCCGAGTCTATTCCTCTTCAGATTGGACCAAACCACAGCATCTGATCCCACATCCGCATCGGCAGTTCCAGCACCTCACACCTATCAAGGTGAGGTAGGAAAGCGCAGTCTGATATCACAGCAGATGCCAGTAGCAAGTTGGAAAAAGCTTTGGTACAATTTCTTTTCAGTATAGGGCACTGCTGTAGGAAAGCTCACACTCCTGGAGTCACAGCTCTTTCTGATTCATATCAGTCTTTAGCTGTGTTCCTCTGGAGTTGTTTACCACTGTCCATCTGCTTTATGTCTAGGCGACATGGCACCCTCGTTATGACCTCATTGTGGCTGGTCGCTACCCAGACCCTAAGTTCCCAGGATACACAGTGGATGAACTGCGAACTGTTGATATATTTGATGGAAACACTGGGAAGATGGTGTGCCAGCTCCACGACCCGAATGCATCTGGCATTATCTCGGTGAGCTTGGGCGCTGGAGTTGAAAGGGCCCCTGTGCCCTTAACTGTAGCCAAGACCTGAGTATCAGGGAGATCACACAATAGGAACAAGACCCAAAATCTCCTAACACAGGCTCACACTCATACTGGAGGAGGCATCCTGGCAGGGTGCTGTGCAGGGAACAGTCTGTATACTGGCCATGGGAAAGAGTGCCTCAGAGAGGTTGGCTGTGACAACTAATATGTGTGAACAGCTTCTTGGGGGGGGGAAGTCTCCTGAGAGTGAATCCAGGGTTGGGCATGTGAGGGAGTCACCTGGGTTGCTGCTTCTCCATCTGTTAGTTGGTCCTTTCCTGGCCATGTGCATAGGAGTCGCTGTGAAATACAATCACGCCCCAGGGAGGAAGTAACTTATGTTAGCATGATGCCAGCTCTCACGTCACGTCCCACCCACCAGCAGCTTCTGAGCAGAAAGTGACATCCCAGGTACAGTAGCACACTGAGCTCCCACAGGGCTGACTCCCCTACAGGATCAGACTGAGGAGAAGCTGAGCAGAGCAGGAAGACTGGACCTGATTCTCCTCATTTTTATAGCAGTGTTACACTGCTTACTCCATTGATTTCAGTGGAGTTACCCCTGATTTACACCAACATGAGAAGAGGATCCAGCCTGCTCACTCCCAACATGCAGCAGAGAGGGGTTGTAAAGCCATGCTGGCCAGCCCCCTGACACCTGCAGCTCTTAGCAGTGGGGGTGTAGGGTCATGCCAGCCAAGGGCAGCTGATCTTCGCAGAACAGTTCCATGTTCAGTTGTGGGCCTTTTTGTAGTGTACTTTAGGGAATGTTCTAGTTCCCAAATTGTCTGATGGTGTTACATAAGCATTGAAGCTGATAGTTTGTCAATATGTTTACATTTGCAGCTCAATAAGTTTAACCCTATGGGAGATACACTGGCTTCTGGTATGGGTAAGTAGGCTTCTGGCTCTCTGTGCTTATTTTTATTATTGGGGCAGCTGGACAGCATGGGTTCTGGTCTCAGAAAAGGGTAGACTGGCTTCTCCAGACAGACATATGCTGAAAGTGATGTACTCATGAGTTCTAAACCTAGTTCTGTCATTGATACTCCCTGAGACTGAGTTTTCTTCTCTGTAAAATAAGTTAATACCCTATCCTCTTACCTCCAAACTCTAGTGTCCCCAGGATTAATCCATGGTTTGTAAAGCATTTTGAAAACATCCACTAAAATGTGCAGCGTGGCAATTAACTTCAAGGGAAAGCAGCCTCCCTTGGAGAGGGTGCTGCTGCCATCTATCTGCTGTATGGCAATGCTGCAAGAAGCGAGATGAAAGAAGTCCCTGCCCTTTGCCCTCTACTGCTGGTCTCACTGGCCTTTGCCTGACTTCTTTTGGGTTATTGCACATGTACATGCTTTATATCCAAAGAGGCCCTGCCGTTCTTGGGCCCCCTAGGATCTGGGGAAGCTGGCCATATTGAGGTCTGATTTGATCTGATTGCAGAATCTTTGGTAGAACTTTTCTTTCCACGGAAATTGTGGGGCAAGAGAATTAATTGATCATGCCCCTTAATTGCCAGTTATTGCTCAAAAAGTTTCCATGACCATATGGCTAAAAGGTACATGATTCCTACAAAAGGACTATGTGGAGGCAATGTCAGGAAGAAATGGTTTACACCAGGGATTCTCAAACTGGGGGTCAGGACCCCTGAGGGGGTCGGGAGGTTATTACATGGGGTGTTGCAAGCTGTCAGCCTCCATCCCAAGCCCCATTTTGCATCCAGCATTTATAATGGTGTTAAATATGTGTGTTTTTAATTTATAAGGGGGTCACACTCAGAGGCTTGCTATGTGAAAGGGGTCAGTCTACTGGTTTACACAATCCTTAGTGACGGGACATGGCTAGAAAAATACTTTCTTTTTTGAGCAGTAGCTGAATGTTGTATTTAATTGGTATAGACAGTGATTCCCCCATTAGAAACTATGTCTGCTGCAGAATTTCTGAGTGTTGAATTTTTTCCCCATAGGCTTTAACATCCTGATCTGGAGCTGGGAAGAGATGGTGACCAAGAAACAGGAGCATCTCTTGAAAGCTATGACAGAGCAGGGAATGGGAAGCAGGAGCTTGTCCAGGCATGGGCTGCAGAAGCAGTCAAACCCAAGGGCAAGCAAACTCAAAACGAAGCTGCTTGCTCTGGAACTGGAGGGGACTAAAACAAAGGGCAAAGATCCTAAATCACAGGGCAGGAAGCGGAAGGATCTGGAGGATTGAGCAGATACCTCCAGACTGTCTAGATCATGCTAGACAAAGCCAGCTCTGGCACAGTGGGCAACATCTACCCTGAGGGGAACCCAGCCTTCTGCTTTGTCCTTCCTTGCTGGGTAGGAAGTTGCTGCTTGTACTCTCTGCTTTCCCCTCTAGAGGGTAGTGTCATTGCTCAGCTCCTCCTCCTGTGTGGGTGACACATTTTATCAAGCACTATGGGAGCCTGAATGTCAGCATGGCCTGTGCTGGCATCCATTTGATGGAACCACAAAAAGCAGCATTATGCTTGTGTGTGATTCTTGTTCTTTGACCTCATATTCCTGACACAGATAATTAATGTGGGAGCAGCTAGGGCTGAGCTGGGCCTCTGCTGATGCTGTAGTTTATATCTTCAGAGCGTTAGTCTCTCTCATGCAGTGCACTAGCCAGCCATGTTTTCAGTCTTGTACCCCAAAATGTGGGGATAGGTGTTCCCAAAGTGGAACCTGAGGTCTTCCCCACCCCCCTTCTCATATAGCTATATCTCAGGGCTGCTGTTAACCTACAAGTTTTTATGTTTGAAAGTTAGCTTGTTTACAATGCTGCCTGGGGCATAGGTGGAGTATCTGCCCTCCCCAAGGCTTCTGGCTCGGGCTAGGGCTCAGGCCCCACGGGAAGGCTTTGTTAATTTCATGGTGTTTATAATATTCAAGTGTTAATAAAGTTTTGTACAAAACAGGCTTGCTTCATTGGGAGAGTTGCCACCTCAGGGGGTTTGATGAATGGCCTGTTGTTCTGAGGGGCTCTTAAGCCCACCCCAGCAGGAGTTGACGGCTAGTAGACTGCTGGGGGGCATATGTGCTAATGTTGCTCCTACAAAAGGCTCTTGTGAAATTAGATGAATCCACTTACAAACTGAAGTATCTGCTTTTTGCAGAGTAGCAGGAGACAAAAATAATATGAAGAGAATCATAAAACATATGAAAATGACCTCTGCTCTTCCCCTGCTTTGGTTGGGGTTGTTCATAGCAGGATTTCTCCCTCTCTTCATGTTGCTTCTCCTGCTCCATTTTTGTCCTGTGAAAAGGTGAATGTTGCAATAGCTTCCACATTAAATGCAGAACCTAACAGGCCTAGGCCTCTATGAGTCCACACAGCAGGAGTAGCAGCAGGAGCTCAGTCTCAATTTGATTTTAATGAAGAAAAGGCAAGAGGTAATGGAACAGAATTACAGAAACTCATTGAGTCAAAGTCTAAATCACTATAGAAGCCTTTCCTCCATGTGTGCAAAATTTGCTGCCTTTAGAAATAGCCCCTTCTGCTACACTGGCCCCTGTGACGGCACGTCCATGCATCTTTCTCCTTCAGTCCTGTTCTCATGAACAGCTGCTTGTTCTTTGTGACTGTTTTGCCCTTTAGAAGAACTAAGTTGTATCTTCAAGTGAGAAACAGGTAAGGCAGTTGCTGAGAGCAGCAGGCTGGATCTGCTGCATTAGAGTTTCCATGCTGGTAGCAGCCTGTAAAGTAGAGGGAAAGAAAAGGAAGCCTGCTAGTAGCCTCCACTGCCAGGAAGGGAACTGGACCAGAAAAGGAACTAAAACTGGGAAGTGAATGTGCAGCATCACCCTATGAGGAGCCAGAGCCTCTGGTGTCTGCTGCGCCCTCACTCTTCACCAGAAACTGTAGTGGAGGGCAGAAGATGATGACTGCTAGCCATTAATATTCTCAACACCTGCTGTAGTCTGCAGGGAGATCCCTGCAGCCTCCACACAGTTGGCCTAAGGAAAGAGTCACCTTTAGTGACTCATCTACAAGATCCAAGTGATTCACCCTGACAGATGCATAGTGACCCACAGTTACTTGCATGTTCCACCTATTAAGCTGAGCATGTTTTTTAAATGACACCAATATGGGGGGAAAAAAACTAGCAAGATTGGCACCTGTCCCAGTTTTGGAGTAAACAGTTCTGCTACATGGTCTTTAATTGCAGTGTAAAATTTTCTGCCTGCCATGCACATTTGTTTGGCCCACAGTCAACATCTGCACCCATGGTGTGGTACAGTGTAGCCAGAGGCAGCCTGTGGCATTCACAGCCAGGGGAGGTCAAAACAAAAGGCTGTAACTTTAGAGAGAACTCCACAATTTCATAACCACACCCACCGATTGTAGCTCTGCAAATTAGGATTATGAATGCAATTAAAGCTCAGGGAGCAGGCAGGGTACTTTCTCCTTTGCACAACAGCCTAGGTACATGGTAACTCTGAAGGATCAGGAATTGGGTATGATATGGGCTAATCCATGTGGCAAAGTCCATTGATACCTGGAACTTCTCCAACCTACCCCTGCAGTTTTTCCTCAGAACTGAATTGGGGGGCGTGGAGGGCGACGAAGGAGGAGTGCCCAGGTGCCAGCAGTACTTAAGTAGCAAAGACAAGGGACCTCACAACCTCATCTGTAAAGCCAGTGATCTCCAGCAGCTCCATCTTCTTGGAAACCAGATGAGGATTCAGCCTCTACCCAGTGGGTGTGAGTTGGGGCTTCTGGTCCAGGTCCAGCCTTCACACAGTAATCAGCCCAATGGCTCAAGACAAAGTGCTCAAAGCAGATTGGGAATCACACTGAAATCAAATCATTCTGACCTTAGTGAAGAAGGCCATTAACAACTGAGCAGATGATGGCAGAGATTCCCAGTCTTCTTTGCTGCTGCTAAGATAATTGGTAAAATTACAACCATTAAAAGGAGAAAGATTATTCCTGAAGAGCAGCTGGCTGTGGAAGGGGAGCCCCAGCGTTGTCATGTATTAAAAGCAGGCATTCCACACAGTACACTGGATTCAAGGGGGCAATCCACTGCCTCCATGCAGTTGGACCATCCTGCTCCAGAGGCCCTGGGATTTCACCTCCAAATGTCATGTCTGAGCTAAAGAGCACCCAGAGGCTGGTCACATCAGAGTCCAGCTTCTGTGCAGAAGAATGCTCAGTTACTGAAGGCCAACCCAACCACTCCCAGGGGCAGCACTGCTCCCTCTTGCTCCCTGGGGAGGGGTCAGAGCAATTGTCACGGCTGCTCTTCTCCCTCGTTGGAAACATGCCGGTAGCCGGGTGGCTGGGACTGTATGCGGAAAATGACAGTCAGGAGGAGGATAATGAGGAGGAAGAGGATGGATCCACAGACAGCCAGAGCCACAATCAGTTCTGCAAGGGAGAAAATGAGCAGTCAGTCTGGTAACATTCAATCATCACTGTCTCTCACTAATGCCCAGCCGGCACTCACCTGTGTCCTGAACATTGCTTGCTACCTGGCATTCGCGCGCCCAATCCTGGGGAATGATCCGGTCAGTGAGCTGCAGGAAATCCAGCAAGGGGCAGCGCTGCTCACAGCCAGGCAGTGTCAGTGGAAAAGGCTCCCTCCCACTCTCGTTGTGGAAAAACATCTCCACAGAAAAGTTACTGGGGACAAAGCAGACACACAAATCGAGATGGAGTGCTGAGAAGTCAGTAATTACATATTCCTTCTCCAATTTTCCACTTGCCTAGGACCATCGCCCTCTCCAGCCATCCTGTAGATATCTCTATCACCCACTTAGCATGCAGCTCTGGGAGCTAGCCCTTTCCCATTGTTCTGTATTAAGATCTTCCTTCTGTTATTCTCCCCTTGGGAGCAAGGACAAGAGGCTCTGCCCTGAGGCTAGAGTCTTGCCTACATGTTTAACCCAGCAGATGCCCTTACTGTAGCCCTCACCTGTCGTCATCTTGGTAAAGCTCAAATATGTGACATGAGGCATATGGTGCTTGCCTCCCATTGTAGACATTCAGAGCCATCTGCAGTGCCACAAGCGTTGTGTCATGCTAAGGAAGAGGGAGAGAATGTGAATCACTCTTCACAAGTAGGACAGAATGCCTGGGACCACATCCACAAAAGGAGAGCTCAGCAGGGGACCAGGAACTGTGCTGGGCAAGAGACAGCTCATTGAAGAAACCCAGGACCATGCCAGAGAAGGGAAAATAGATTATGGAAAACTCACTAGAGAAATGGTTCTCAAACTGTAGCAACCCAAGAGAGAACTGGAAGCTACACCAGTCTAGGGGGTCAAGTCCCTGAAGGTACATCTACATTATAACAGAACACCCATAGCTGGCCTGGACCAGCTGACTTGGGCTCTTGGGGCTATAAAATTATAGTGTAGACGTCCGGGCTTGGGCAGGAGCTGGGGCTCTCTGACCCTAGATGTCTGCAATTTCATAGCTCCACAGCCCAAGCCCTGCAAGCCTGAGTCAGCTGACCCAGGCCAGTCATGGGTTTTTTATTGCAGTGTAGACACACCCCAAGGGAACCCATTCTATTGCAGTTCTGGGAGAGATGCTGGACAGTCTAACTCAGCAGGTTGCTACAGAGGGAGATGATTGTCTGCATCTATCATTGGCCGAAACATGACATCAGGGTAGCACAACCCATCTATCAGAAGGGGCAGTGACCCCAAGTCTGTCCTCCTGCTCTTGCTGAGTCAGCCACATGCCGGATTTTTAGACTGGGAATTCACTTCCTCGGATGCAGAAGGGATGATGCCAGGTGCTGTAGAGCATATGCTGCTATGGGTAGAGACATATTCTGGATGTAGGGACTGCATTGGAGGATGGAAGGGGGCAGAGCCCCCACCAAGGCCCAAACCCCATGGCAGGTAGAGTGGGAGGGCAGCTCCCCAATGCAGACTTACTGCTGAGTAGGCGAGTAATTTCAGATGCTGGGGTGCAGACGCATTTGCTGCTGAGGTCATATTTTTCCTTATCTGAGCCAGCAGGACCCCTGAGGAAAGAGAATAGCTGGTCAGATCCCAAAGCTCATTAGGATAGAATGAGACTCTTACCTGAGATGCCATCCCTTCCCCACTCACCACCCTGCAGACGAGCTTTCTCTGTCTGCTGGTGGATCCCAAACAGGAATTCAAAGCCAAAGTCTTTTAGTTGCTTCAACCGAGTCATGACATCTGGGGTCACCCATGGCGGCAGTAGCAGCTTATGTGTTTGCTGAAAAGACAAAAGGAGAACTCATTCAAAGGGAGACAGCGTGGGCAGGGTGCAGATCCCAGGGCTCAGAGTCAGGAGACCTGAGATCTAGTCCAGATTCTGCCATGGGCTCACTGTGTTACCATGGATGACTCCCTTCCTCATCTGGGCTCAGTCTCCTCTCTCACCCTCATCTGCAGAACTACGTTTGTAAGACATTCTGCCACTTCATCATAAGAAGCACAAAGAATAGTAAGAATAAAAACTAGGAACTACATTTCTCTGAAAATACAGCCAGAAAGTGATGTTAGCTCAAGTTGCAGAGACAATAATCCTGGGGCATCTGCTGTGTGTGAAGATGATTCTGCCCCACTGAGACCACACAGCTAGAAATCAAGACATAAGACAAAAGAGCAGGAAGAAAGCTATTGCTATCGGCAAAGCACATCCATACAGGGGAAGTCATCAGAAGCACAGGCACTTGTGCACTGAGGAAGAGAGCAGAATACTAGCACTCTGTAATTGTCATATTGAGATACAGCTCAGATGGAAGCCCCAATAACCATGCTCTGAACAAGGGGAGTCAGGAGAGGAGTCTGCTTTGCAGACAGCCAGTGTACTCAGAGGAATGGATGAATTATGGTGAAAGCAGCTGTAATCTCCTCAGAAAGGTCACAACTTTTGGGGCATCTCTCAGTTAGGCCAATTTCCCAGGCCATGTCCCATCAGACTCCATGGGAGACTAGGACAAGCACCCTCTGGGTCATTCTACATGATTCAGATCAGGTACCTGTCAGCAGCCTGGGTAGTTTGTTTTGTATTCATTTACCAAGAGCACAGCTAGGAAGTTCTGGTTTTGCTTGGAGTTATTTGTTGGTTTGAGCTGGTGGAGTGAATCTACTGCCTCAGCAGTGGAAATGCCAGTTTCACTCAGCAAGGTCTATTCCCCAGAGCATTATCTGTAAGGATGTGAGCACCACCACTTCTCTCTGAGTAAGCAGAACTTCCTTTCCTGGGGTACAGCCCTGTCCTGTGTGCCATGGGAATAAAGTTCTCCCTTCTCAGAGCCTGCCCACTCTCCTTCTGCTAACCAATGAGCTGTTCTTTGAGTTCTCAGCCCTGTAAATCTGTGAGAAGTCTAAGCAGACAGTTAACGAACAGGGCCTCTGACCCTGCTACATAAGGTCTTTGAGCGGGACCAAGAAAGGGACTCCCTGATCTTTCTTCCAGGAAAGGGAAAGGGACTCCCTGGATCTTTCCTCCAGGGGAGTTTCTATTTCACTAGCAGGAGCTGCTTAAATCAAGATTCCTACAAGGAAAGATACTGGATTATGAGATGCTTTGGAAACCAGGGAGTGCTTGTTCCTCCCACTACCAGGGGCTACAGGGCTTTTCAGATGCCATGCCCACAGGAAAAAAAGGATGGCATAAGCCAAAGAAATGCAGTAAGTTATCCAGAAGGAATCTCTGCGAACATACTTGAGTCTGGGAGGGGAGACTCTTGTAGTTAGTGAACAAGAGTGAAATTCAGCCTAGTCACAAAATCAATTACTGTACTGGCAAGGGAAGATTTAGAATGACATTTTTGGTAATTACAATATTTGGACCCCCAGGGATTTTGAAGTCTAAGGGCTTGTCTACACATGGAGTTATTCAAGAATAGTTATTATGGAATAGCTATTTCTGAATAAATCTATGTGCCGGCACTTTCATTCCAGAGTAAGAGTACCTTTTTCTAAATAAACTTAATCTACTTTCTGGATTAAAGGTGTCTACACAGAGTTATTCTGGAATAGCTATTCCACTTTAAATTCATACCCCACTTTATTCTGGAATAATTTTCCAGTGTAGACAAACCCTTAGGAAGGTTTTAACTAATCAGCAGTGTTCAAGCACTGATTCTACTTATATTATGGTGGTGTCAGTCATGGCTCCATACTTAGCAGAGCTGAGTTTTGCACTCAAAGCAGAGATTAGACAATTTTGTATGTGTGAAGAATAGAGGGTATCCTCCCCAAAAGTGGAGCTTCCAGGACTTGTCTACACAAACTTGCACTGGATGAATACTCAAGTATTTGGTTAAACCACGACAAGTCTGTGTGTTAACAAGGCCATACTCTGAGTGCTAAATGGATTTTCTGAGTATTTGAAGGTAATCTATTAGTTTACATTTTAAAGGTAATTTAAAATGAGTCCTAAGAAATGTAGCATCCTATGTCGGACCATTTTTGTCCCCAATGATCTCAGTTCAGACATTGTCTAGCTACACAAAAATTGGCCATGGCTCCACTAATACGGTGCCTCCTGGAGAGAGGTTGTGGAAGGTGAGGTGGGTAAGGGTCGGGGGGAGGGGGGGAAACTAAGTTTGGGGCATCCCAGGACTCCCAGACCCAGCTGGGCTGTCTGTGGCAGCCAGAGACAGACGTGACTTTCCCCTCTCTGCAGCCCTAGCAGTGCACCTTGTTAATTATCCCTTGTTTTAATATTCTTTCTTCCATATCTATTAACTTTTAAAAAAAATCTATCTTGGTTTTTTGTTTGTACTGGTGACGCATACCCACACATTACCTCGATATTGGTGCATATACCAAAATTCAATCTGCACATGGATGGAAAAAATTAGAGGGAACATTGATGTTTAGCCTATATTACGGATATGTGCTTTCAGCTTTAACTCCATTTTAATGTAGTTTTTGTTTGGGAATTACTAAAATTACACCACTTTGCTCTTGTTTAGGGCCTTCCTGTGTCAGAGGAGCTCAACACATTTTACAAACAATGAGGAATAAAACCTAACAGTCCTCTAGATTGTAGGAATGTATTATTCCCGTTTATAGATAGGGAAACTGAGGCACCGAGCAGGAAAGTGACTGGCCCAAGTTAACTGAGAGCTAGGGGAGATCAAGAATAGTACCCAGGAGTCTTGACTCCCTCTTCCTTGCTAAAATAACTAGATTAACACTCCCTCCATCTTGAAAAACTAATTACAACCAAAGAATAGTAAAGATTTTGGGACAACCACCCCTTTCTCAGGAGATAGAATGTCAGAGGTTAATTTTCAGTTCTGGCATGACATCTGAAATATGCAGCTAGAGGATCTATGGTGCTGGAGCAGATAGATTTCCTAAATTGTGCCTCTGGAGCCGGGGAAGAGTTGTTATTCCGAAATCTGAAGATTAGGGCTAACTATGTGGAGGGAGAAGTGGAAGGTTGCTGTACAACAGGCAAATCTCTTTCTCACCAATGCAATTGTCTCCAGTCTAGTGAATCCCTAATCCCACTCTGCTGAGCACCAGGTCCCTCCTTTTGTGGGGGGATGCCCAGACTAACTTACCTCACAAAAAAGTGTGTCATACACGTTCCAGACAGATTCCAGGGACACATCCCGGATCCCTGTCTGATTTGCCACCATCTCCAGGAACTCCTGCAGGGGACAAGGCAGAGACTCAAACCTTCTGGTCTTCCACCACACAACTCTGCAGAGTGGATGTTTTCCACCCCTCCCTGCACCTACAATCATATAAAGGTATCTCCTTCCAGCTCAGGGAGACCTTTTCTCACAAACTCTCACTTACCAAATTCTGTCTGGTTTTATTTATGTACTCTGTCGACTGCCGGGTTTCATTCTGTAGCTGCTCATACCGCGGGCAAGGGGATAATGGAAACTTCAGCAGCTGGGCAGAAACAAAAGGAGAGGCTAGGTCAGGGAAGTTCCTGACAAGCATCAGTGACTGTACTGCCTCCCCACCACAAACACCCCACCCCCCCAGATGAACTGCACCCTTAAACAGGGTCTAAATAGCTCCCTCTGAGGAAGGGTCTCCCTTCCAGTGAGACGCTGCATCTAACAACTAAATCAACAAGGGACACAAGGAGAATTCCAGGTCTAGAAGCAGGGGGATCCCCTGCAAGGCCAGGCTAAGGAGCGATATGGGGTAAACTGAGGACTGAAGGGGGAGGACAATGAAGAGGGAGGCTCTTGGCGATAAGGAGAACACCATGCCAGCGCTGCCAATATTTATCCTTGAAAATGACTCACCCTCTCCGCAGAGTCAGGCACAGTGTGTACAGGGATTGGCTGCCAGGAAACATTGGGGTTGAACACCTGTTGTCCTTGTGGGGGGTACAGTCCTGCCAGATTGGCCTCTGCACTCATCAGCGTCCGGTCATAATCTGTGCTGCGAACGAAGATCTGCAAGGGGCACAGAGAGCCTGTTCTGTGAATATCACTATTGTACACAGGAGTGGGGATACCTGGGCTCTGACCAAGGGACTCAGAATATAGGCACCACAAAGACAATAAGTTTTAGGCACAGCAGAGAGTACATGGAGTGTGCTGAGGCCATTACAGCTTAAGCACTTCACAAACAGTGGTGGGGAAAGAGGGAGTGCGTATCACAGGGCAGGCTATTAAGGCATATGGGCACTGTGGGATGGAGATGGGAGATAGAATACAAGTGAAGGAGTAGCTCAGGCAGAATAATATAAGTAGCAAGTAGGTAGGAGACAAGGCCAGAGATATAGATAGGAGACAGTAAAAAGAGAAAATGTAGTTACAGCACAGGGTTCAGTCCTCAGCTCTGCCATTGACTTGCTATGTAACCTGTGACAAGAATCTTCCCCTCTCTGGTCTGCTTTTTCATCTGTGAAATGATGACAGTAGGGACCTGGATAGTGGATGTGGCAGAGGTTTCATTTATTAATGTCTATGAAGTACTTTTTGGTTCTCAGAGGGAACGGGGCAGAAGATCATTATCATTCCAGAGCTTGGCAGGAGGAAAACTTGACAATACAGAAGAAGAGCAAGAGCAATTGCAGAGATTCAAGGAGAGTCAAAGTGGTGAGAGTTTGATACCTTGGCATCTGTGTACTGAAGCAACTGGAGGGGGGAAGAGAGGTATGGGGCAGGCTTCAGTGATAGGTGGAGTAGTTGAGATGAATGGTTATGAATGCAGGGATAAATATCTTGGCAGTCAGGACATCAGAGAAGAAGCAGATAAAACAAGAGTCTTGTGAATGGTGATATAGTTTTGCTTTATAGAGCATCTTGCATACAAACTATATCCTCAAAACTTATTCTCGGAAAACACAGGATTTACTCCCTGCCTTCACTCTGAATATTTCCACCCATCTGACATGAGGCGTGGCTAGAGAGAGACCTTTTCCCATTAGCTAGGATGAAAGAACTCCAAGGTATGCTCTAAAGAAACATCTAAGCAGTATCTTAACATGGGATAAAGAAAGAGCAATGTATAGCACTGTCTCCAGTTGCTTATCCTTGGGCATATGCTCACGTCCCAGCACCCATTTATAGGGCTCTAGCCTGTGGCTGAATCAAGTGACCAACAGTCACAAGGGCAACCCGGAGCTGGTGCTTCCTATAAGAGGGAGCTTGATGAGAGGATACCAGGATCAGGAAGTAGGAGGGTGCTCTCTGCATTAGCCAGGCAGCAGACAGCTGCAGGAAAAAGGAGAAACAGCAGCCTCAGCTGGGAAAAGCTTTAGGAGAGAGAGAAATGTGGGAAGGAACCTCAAAGCTTGGGGAGGAGAGCTGGAAGATATGTATTTGAGTTGACACTTAACTGCTAACTGTTGTTAATAAGCTAGACCCAAAGGAGGGAGTGTTACTTGAACCACATGAATCTGCATTTATTGGAGAGCCCAAAAAGGGGAAATGAAGCAGCATACACTTGAACAGATGAAGTCAGCTAGCAATCCACTACCACATTAATATTAAAAGGCCTGACACAGCTGTGAGTCAGTATCAGCAATAGGACACAGGAGTCCTGAGATAATACTCCCTCCATCTTGAAACTCTTCTTCCTGCTCCAGCTGACTCAAATCTGTCAGAAGAACAGTAATAAGTATTTTGGGGGACTTCCCACATCCCGCCCTTAGAACCCCCAAATTTCACCTCTATGTATAGTATATGCCTCATGAAAGCCTCCATACTTTGAACAAGTGAACTTCCCAAATAGCTAATCAGAACTATCCAGTTTTCAAAAACTAAGGCAAAGACTTCTGTAGCAACATCAAACTTGCAAAGAAAACAGAATCAGCTACTTTGGCACAAGACCCTTAATGCTTTACTGCCAGAAATAAAAGAAGACCTTGGGTAGAGATTATGGTGTGTATCTGTAAACTTATTAGACAGTGCCTGGAGCTGGTCACTGGCCTTGCCTGGGACTGGGCAAGGCAAACACAGGCTGCATCCCTGTCCTATGGAGGGGATCAGCTACTAGCTAAAACTGGTACTTTAATTTCCATAGGCTCAAGTCTTTCATTCCTTGATTCAGGGGCAGTGGTATCCATTGCTATATTCCATCTGTAATTCATGGACCAATTTCAGAGTAGGTGTCTAACTTTCTGATAATGGTGTTGCTTCTGCTTATCCCTGAGTTGACTTTGTCCTGGTATCTCATGGGGAAGAGTTTATGCATACTAATAATAGCTTTTTCTTCAATCCTACTAGCCCTTTAAGACTGGGAGATCTGCCACAAAGTATAAAGAGCTGAGAGTAGGGAAGGTGTCGCTGCCTCAGTGCAGGAAACAATGATGGAAGAGAACCAGAAAGCAGGCATAGTCTTACTCAGCTAGGTTGCAACAGGATGCTCTCTCAAGGAAACTAGATCTTTAGTTGCTTCCTAAAGAGCTTTACTTTGACTGACAAATTCTGAGGGGTGTTGATATATTTGAAGACCCAAGCACAATCTGCTAAGGATGATAGATGCACCATTTCTGTAACCCAAGGTTCTAGAAAATCTTGCATGAATATCTGCTCTCCGACACTTTGCTCCACTGCAAAAGCATGGTAGAATTAGGGTGGGGAACCAAAAAGCAATAAGGCTGCTGGACAGAGGAACTGCATTTATTTACGTGGCTGTGAGTTCATTTCCTTTGGAGCCTGAGTTCCACTGCTTGTTGATCAGATAAGATAACTTGCCTGAGGCCTCCTGATTCAATTTTTCAAAAGGAGGACATGAAAGAGATACACCCAACTGCAGCTCACTCTCTGTGATGTCTTCCCAAGAGAGGGAAGGGATCAGATAAATTCCAGCTGATGTCATGGGTGCTTTTGTAGGTCTCTTTATTAACCTTTCTACCTCCCTTTGTTTAAGTGGCAGTAGCCTCAGGCCTCCTCTTGTATAGTATCTTATCACGCCCAGATGTAACCATCATTCCTTCTTAACCCTCCCTCCACTCTTACGGGACTACACTCCTTTGATATTCACAGTAACCCAAGTAATTTCAGAGACAGGTTCTACAGAAGATGCTATTTAATATAGTCACACTGTATCCTAATAAGTGAAGGCACAGCAGCATGAACATGACAAAGAGAAACAATAAGGGGCCCTGAAGACAGTGCAGGTAACTTGAGCACCAGGCTGCTCCTTACAGAAAGATAAAGTGACCCCAGAAGAGGGACAGGGGGTGATGACCCATGGTAGGTACATTGCACTGACCTCCTGCCTATTGTATGAGGCGTTCAGGAATCCATGGTAACGCTTCCGGAGAGACTGGCCCAGATCCCATTGTTGCAGCATCCCAATCTGCACGCATCAAAAACAGGATTTGCCACTATCCTGGGTCAATCCCAGCAAAGACCTCCGCTGTCAAAGGCCCCATAAAATGGCTACCAAAGGGGAAAGGGTGGGTTCCCCGGCACCTCCCACCCGCTCTTAGGAAAGGGCAGCAATCCCCTTCCTAGGGGGAGAGAAAGCAGACACCTCTGAGGTACAGCTCCGAATGCAATGCTGCTTCCCGGGGTACCCACCTGGGTGAGCTGCCCAAATCCCTGCGGCCACGTGCTCTCCTGATAGGGGTCCCGAGGATAGGCCCTCACTGGGGAGCGGTCCCCGTGGCGGTACAACTGAAAGAGGAAACACCTTCGAATTGCCTAGTGCCCCAAACCCGCTACCCCCCGCCCCACCCCACCCCCGCGCGCCCCCGGCCTCCCCACCTCGCCCCGCCACCGCGCGCCCCCGGCCTCCCCACCTCTGCCCAGCGGCGCCCCCCGGCGCCCCCGCCCGGGGCGCGGTCTCGCCCTGCGCTCCCTGTCTGGGCCGAGCCCCCCGGCTGTCGCCCCTCACCAGGGTAACGAAACGCAGGCTCCGGGCTTGAGCCAGTGGCGGTGCCAGGGCGAGGCTGACGCTCAGCAGCAGGGCGAGAGGAGCCGCCATCGCTCTCGCCACCCAGCCTACCACTGACGCTGCTGCTGCTAGGCCTGGCCCGGTGCGGCCCGCCGCCCGGAACCCCGGCGTTGCGGGCCGCGGGAGCCGCGCCGGGACACATTCCGCCCCGCACAGGAAAGAGGGATCCGCCATCTTGGTAGAGGCAGAAGTACTATAGAGCTGGGACAGTAAAGGGCGAAAGGAACAGCACACACCGGAAGTGAGTTAGAGAAGCGCCATGGGGTGGGGGAGGGTGTTTCTGTTAGCTGCTTAGGGCAGCGGCTGTCACCCATTTCCAGGCCCCCAGTGCCCTCGCCTTGGCTGCTGTCTGGTCCTTAGGCTGTGTGCATGCACCCCGGAGCTAGTGTCCATTGGGACTGGCATGGATGGGGTTGGCGGGTGTTTAACTGGCTTGGTGCACAATCTAGGATGCCCCCACCTCCCTAGAAGCGCAGTGAGTTAGAGAATAGGTCTAAAAAGTGTGCTAGGCTTCCAGCATGGATGTGCAGTGCATTGGATCCTAGACCAGCCTGACAGCTCTGATGGCTACCCCAGCCCAGCGGACAAAACCCAGCTAGTACTGGCGGAACTCCAGACAAATAAACTACAGTCTGTTGAGTCTAGAAAGCTAGCATCCAGCATGCTCCTAACTCCAAGAGTGGAAGCAGGAATTTAACATGAGTATTGGACTGACTCCAGTAACATGGAATTTGTAGTGATGTCTATGGTGAAGGTTGCCTAAAATCCCCTATTCCATTCTTTGTGCATAACCTGTTGAAGCATTCATCAATTTGGCTGAAAATTCCCAGGCATGGTCTCTGTTTAAAAATTTGAGCAAAAAATGATTCAGTTGTTTTTGAGAACAAGAGAGTAAGTGTGCATGTGAGAATATATATTTCCCATTATTTAAAAAAATAGACTTTTTAACAAGTATAAGAGGGGTAGCCGAGTTAGTCTGTATCCACAAAAATGAGGAGTCCGGTGGCACCTTAAAGACTAACAGATTTATTTACCATCAATTTGGGCTTGAATAGGGATTGGGAGTGGGTGGCTCACTACAAAGGCAATTTTCCCTCTCTTGGTATTTACACCACCTCATCAATTATTGGGAGTGGACTACATCCACCCTGACTAAATTGGTCTTCAGCGCTGGTTCTCCACTTGTAAGGTAACTCCCTTCTCTTCATGTGCCAATATATATTTATGCCTGTATCTGTAATTTTCACTCCATGCATCTGAAGAAGTGTTTTTTTTATCCACGAAAGTTTATGTCCAAATAAATCTGTTAGTCTTTAAGGTGCCACCAGACTCCTCATTGTTTTTGTGACTTTTTAACAGTTATTTAAAAAGTTAAAATTTGTCATGGCACAACCCTCACAGTAGAACAACCAGTGTCTTTGGGAGTGTCAGAAAACTGATTTAGATTTACTATACTGAGCATGTGCAGTAAACTTTTTTTTTTTTTTTTTGCTGAGCTTGTACAGATTTCCTAGAAACCTAGAAAATTCTATACCTTACTAAAGGTGACTCACCAAAAAAACCCAACATAACCAAACCAAACCTGGGATTGTGTGCTTTTTTATTACTTATAAAGAAGGACTGGATTAAAAAAAAAAGAGTTGCTTGCTTTTGATATTAAAATGTCTGTTCTCATGTAGCTTGGAATACTTTACTGGCTAGAGAACTTGTAAAATTATGACATTGCAACACCCAAAGGAGTGAAAGCTGAGTAACTGAAAGATTAAGGGATTTGTAATCACTTGTTTATAAATTTTGTAGTTAATAACTATTTCAATTACAAAGAAAAAAAATTGGAGGCACAAGAGTCAGCACCTCAGCTCCTTCGATTAAACTGACTTCTCGATAAACATGCGCTGAGACCTAACTTCAAACATGGATAATAAATAAGCTACAGTTCTTCCAGCTATGGTGTTATAAAATAATTCTGAAAAATACCATGTTTAAATCCTATAACCAATGAAAAAGTATTAGACCTCAGCAACTGCTAGTTAGAGATCTTATTAAAAGATAGATTTGATTTGCACAGCACATTTTAAGAAGCTCAGTGGGTGATGTATGTTTACAGGCACTGGAAAGGAAAGTTGATGGCAAAAGAACACAAGGCAGAAAAAGAAGATTGTGGATGGATGATGTGGTATCCTGGGTGGATTAAAAGGAGTATTCATCCACAAAGAGATTAACAGAGAACTGTACAGAATGGATTACCATGGTTGCAAACCTCCAGTAATGGAGGTACCACATAAGAAGAAGAGTGTTTAGTCAAACAATGTTAATATTTTTACTGCAGGTTTTTAATATGGAATATTGTACTGTAGATATTATCTGTATATTAGTATTGTTCATTTCACTGGTGTTAGGCCAATGGTGGGAGAGTTGCTTAAAAATTCTTTGCAGACAAGGCCTCTATGTTGTTGCTGTGTACATACACTTTTTATGTTTCTTTGTCGATATGTTTTGGGTTGCATTTATATTTTGAGATTACTGGTGGAAAAATAGTATTTATATTGTGGTGTGATGTGAATTTTATTGATCAGTATTGGGATTCAAGGAAACATTAGACAAAAGTCTAAATTTAAAATCTGGAGTGTTGTTTTTTACTGACCTGTAACTCAAATGCAGTTTGTTTGCATTTGCTTTGGCTTCTGGGTGAAGCTAACAATTTTCCAGCCAAACCAATTTTCCATGTTAAAATGATAGATTGTCTAAAACAGGACTGATTGCAGCCTGAACTATGGAGAGGCTGCATACTAGTGAGCAATCCCACCTTAGTCTTGGAAGGTGTAGAGAATGGACTGGGTGTGTCCTAATGGGGTCTTTCCATTTCTGGTTAATATGACTCTGAAACTTGTCTGTCTGAGCAAGTTGTATCAGTCTAGCTTAAGGAGTGATTTTTGTTAAACCAATTTCATCAAACTGGTGCAAAAGGCTGTTATTTTGGTTTAAACCTAGCTTATTTCATTTTAATTTAAGGCAATTAGTAATTGGTTAAACTAAACTGAAATAAGCCACTCTTTAGACTGAGATAAGTGTCTACACAAGGGGTTGTACCAGTTTAACTAAAATGGTTTAAAAACTCATTTAATCCTGTGCAACTTTCTTTTATTGTATTGACAAGGCCTTGGAGATATCCTCTGCTTGCCTGGAGAGTAGAAGGAGGGTGATTTTGTTGAGGCCATCAGGAAGGAGCTGTTGTTTCTATGGGGTTCAGGTGGTGGCAGTGGCTAGAGATGCTCAGCACTTTTATTCTAACTAATCAGATCTTCCTAAAGACTGTTTATAAACTTACAGTCCCATTTTCGCCTTCCTTCTCCTCTGCTGCCCGCAGAGACCTTTTTAGACTAAGGACCAATTGATCCCAACTCTGAGATCCATTTTCAGCTGAACTTTTTTTTTTTTTTAAATATCCATCTGAATGTAAATATATAGGAGCCCCCTTCTGCTTCCTGCATTACCTGCTACAAGGTTGGCTCATCAACTTTTCTTCTCATTCATTTCAGGGATGGGGAGAACATGATGGACCCAGGTGAGGAAGGGGAAGAGAGCTGAGGAGAGCCCAGCAGAGGAATGGGATAGAACATAATGAAAGAGAGAGACACAGTAGATTGACAGCAGGTCAGGGAAAGGATAATCTTGGAGACAAAAAATGAAGGTGAAGCAAGAAGTGAGTAAATCACATTTCTTTGTGTTCTGGTTTCTTGGTGTATTGAGGGTAGGGTGACCAGACAGCAAGTGTGAAAAATTGGGACAGGGGGTTGGGGGGGTAATAGGAGCCTATATAAGAAAAAGACCCCAAAATCAGGACTGTTCCTATAAAATTGGGACATCTGGTCACCCTAATTGAGGGAGTGGCAGGCCAGGCCTGGAATAGCCAACCGGGAGAGCTGCAGGGTAGCGCTCAAGGGGATTGGTAGAGCTCCGTGCAGGGAGTCCTAGCCCTGGACTGGAATAGCAGGGGGGCTGCTGGCCAGGATTGATGGTGTTCAGGAGAGAGGTGTGGGGAGCACATCTGGAATAGCAGGAGGTGCTGATGATCAGGAATGGGGTCCATCAAGAGAGTTGGGTGGGAATGGAAGCTTTCTCTGTGCCAGTCCACACTGTGTCTGATGCTGTTGGTCTTTTACTTTAATGGAGATCAAATACTCCCCAAATGTAAAAATAAATACATCTGTAATATTTTCCAGGTGAAACACCGTGCATGCCCTCTGCTTCCTAACTGTCCCCATATCTCAGAGGAAGAGGCCAATGCGGAGAGCAGTGGGCTCAGTGCTGAGCTCCTGACCTCCAGAGATGGTGAACCAAATGTTTGCAGGGGAGCTAAATATGGTGACCAGAGCTCAAGCTCAGTAGCTGCAGTGGTTTTGTTGCTGCTGTTCCCTGGCTCAGTTCGACTAGGTCCCAGCCTTTCTGGCGGCGGGGCAGGTGGGAGGAGCTGGTTCTCTCTGTTTGTGTTGTCAAGCGGGCCATGCTGCCAGGATGTGGAGGTCAGGGGGATAGAGGGGGGAGGAACGCTATGGGGGTGGAGTCGGGGAAAGCTCAAGCATGTGACTCTGAGGCTGCTGCTCACATTACATCACTGCAACTTCAGCAGCAGCTCCAAGAAGTAAATATTAAGGGCTGGCTGTGCTCACCCGGTTGCCCCCTCTCCTGAGTCCTGGCATTCCTGTCCCCGTGGGACCAATTGGGCTGCGCCGAACAGGTCACTCCCTCTCCTGTGGCCTGTGTTATTCCCGTATTGAGCAGGTCACGTCCAATCCCGGGGTTGCTGGCGTTCCTGTGCCACGGAGGAGCTGCAGGACAGAGCTTACTGGTAACTTCTTTCTTTTCATGCTGTCCCGGGGAATCTTGGGTTTTGCAGGCACCTTCTTCTTCTGGCTCACAAGGCTGTGCCTACCCCACGCTGGCTATACAGTATGCTGTTCCCATGAATCTCATTAGGGTGGCCATTATGATGGGTTTGTTGTAGTGGCATAAGGAGACTTAAGGTGACTCAGAAAAACACCTGATATATTGTCTGAGCATACGTTTGGACTGTGGACCCTCTGTGCAGCTGGGCAGTGTGGCTGAGGAAGCCATTCTGGCCTGTTCCCTAGGCATATTGTCTTCTGGCATAAAGAATGAGCTGAACTTTTCATGTGACTGTGATCCATCTTGGCCTATCTGTGTGAGTAAGGTTGGGAGGCAGCTTAGGTGGAAGGAGAACGGTGTCAAAAGGGGGTGGGATGCTTTTTGCACCCATTTGGTGCAATTCTGTTGCCCAGCTGCAAGATACCCATTTTCTTATGTCTTCAGTGATAGGATGCAGGAATGGCAAATGCTTGGGGGTGGGGGGGCATTGAGCCAGGCTGTGATCTTTCTTTAGGAGATACTCTGTAAGGTTTCTCTCTGACATGCTTAGATCAAGCTCTGCCTCGTCTGTACATGTTTTGGGGGGATATCACATCACCTGGGCCCCCACAGATCCAACCTTGCCCTGCTTCAGTGTAATGCTGCAGCTCCAGTGGTAGGGGAAGGTGACAGAGTGATCTTCCATGATGGTTGCAGTACTCCTGTACATTATTCATACTCTGTTTGAGGCAGGGGGCAGCTGGACTCTTGCCTGAATCCTCCTTTGTTTCTCTAAGTGGTTTTAATTTATTCTCGTGCATTTGGGCGGGTAAGAGGTTCTGGACTGACATACATTAGGAATGGAGGTCCTTCTAATCCCACAACAGGTATAGCATGGGGCAGTGATAGGTCATCTTCCTCACATTACTGTCAGTGTTTCTCATCTTTGACCTGTAGGAATCACATCTAGGGGTGCTGCCATGAGTTATCCAATCCTTGGCCTCCCTATTGAGTGTGCCAAATAAGGCCAGTTGTGGTAGCGCTTTTGTGTCGCGGACACCAGTCCTACTAGGAACTGACTGAGACCACAACTCATTTCGAACAGGGGCCATCCAATAGAAACAGCTTTTAGTCATTACTAACCTGTGCCGGATTATAACTGGTGACAGAGAGGTGAAAATCTTCAGATTTGATTTTAACCTCTCTAACAGTGGTTCCCCTCCAATCCCCTGCAATGTCGTTTATTCTAAATGTGAGCCTTTCTGTTTCTATTCTAAGACAATGTCTATACTTAAACCGCTACAGCGGCACAGTTGCAGTAGCCCTTCATTGTAGCCACTCAATACAGCGATGACTTCTGTCACTATAGTTAATCCACCTCCCTGAGAGGTGGTAGCTAGGCTGACAGAAGAATTCTTCTGTTGACCTAGTGTTGTCTACACTGGGGGTTAGGTCAGCTTCACTACATTGCTCATGGGGGGTGGATTTTTCACACCCCTGAGGGACATAGCTTGATCGACTTATCTTTTTAGTGTAGACTTGGCTCCAGTGAAATAAAAGGAATTAAATCCCCTAGTTTTAATGAAAAGTTGGAGACATTATTAATTTGTATTGCAGGCAACCATCAAGAATCAGGGACACATAGTGCTAGGTGTTGCACAGTCATGGTATAAAAAAATGACCCCTGATCTAAAGAGCTCATAGTCTAGATTATGACCAGAAATAACATGTGGATGAGACACACGCGTCGGGGCGGTGGTGTCTAAGGGTGAGGTATCAGTAAGGCTGACTAGTTACACATTAAGCAGAGCAGAGATCTCTGTTCACTGCCTGCCCAGTCAGGTGGGGACTGGATACCTCTGCTTCATGTATGATAACTTGTTAACTTTCCTGTGTCCTTTTCCTCCTCTTCTCCGAATTCCTCATTTGTCTGTCTCATCCACCAGTTACATCTTGTCATAACCTTGATTGTGAGCTCTGTGGGGCACAGACTGTCTGCACAACTGGGAGTTGCAGGCTGAGTCATATGTTGTCAGAAAAATCATTTTAACCTATATTTGAAATAATGTCTCAGATTTGACCTTCTCTTCGTTGTGTTTTGATCTGCAAGTTGGTGATGGTGGGTTCTTTAGCCTGAACCAGACCTGCCAGTCATTGGCAGTAGGGGAATGCCCTTGTCCCTGAAGTTCCCTCCATTTTTTTTGCCTTCCCAGTGGCCAGCTGCTCAGTCAGGTGCCTCAGCTGCAGGGCTTTACTGAGGGGAAATTCCAGACTTGATTTCAGATTTCTGACTAACAGTTTGGCTTAATATTCTCAGCTGTGTCCCAGAGCTGCATTTGCTTTTTGGGAAGATTTCCCCCTCAGCTCTGTTTCCCCTCCTGCAGTGTTTGCAGCAGCTGGTACCCCTGCAGGCTTCAGAGAGAGAGCGAGGCCAAGAAAAGCCAGCTGCAAAAGGAAGTGTCTTTGCCTCCTGCTTCATCCCCGTATTGAGCGTCTCACTGGGGAGCTCAGCTGTCTCTACAGGCAGATTGCACCTTCCCTCATCAGCCCACTCTGTGTGGAGTTGGCTTGGCACCCCTTCCCCAGGCATGGAAAGAACCAGATAGAATTATGAAAACTGGCTCCAGGGGCAAGCAGTTTCCCCTTCCGCAATCCCCAAGAGGGGAGTGAACCAGAAGGGCAGCACACTACATAGAAAATCAAAAACTATACCTGCAGCCCATACCAGCAGCCACACTCCTGACTGCTGAGGTCAGCCACCTCTTCCCCTCAGGCACTGGGCACAGCATGGACATTGTCAACACATGGTTGCTTAATGGTAGCTTAAGTACAAGCGATCATGACTTGATTACATTTATAATGTGCAAACAGAATGAAGTCCAAACCAGTAATATATATACTTGGTGCATCAAAAAGGGCAGTTACACAAAGCTGAAAAAAATTATCAGCCATATCAGCTGAGAGGAATAATTTAATCAGAAAAATTATGAATGATGATTTGGAATTATTCAAGAACACTCACTTACTAGATGCCCCAAAACCCTCAATCAAGGAAAAATGCTGTACTGGTTAAAAAGACAACATGGTTTAGAGGAGAAGTGAAGGCAGCTATAAAAAAAAGCCCCAAAAACATAACAAATGGAAGAAAGGGGTCGATACTAATTAATATAAATAAGAAACTAGAAATAATAGAAAATTGATAAGGGAAGCAAAGGGACACATTGAGAAATCTGTGGCCAGCGAAATCAAGGACAATAAGGAGTTTTTTAAATATATTAGGAACAAAAGAACCCTAACTATGGTATTGATACATTACTAGATGGAAATGGTAGAATGATTGATAATAATGCAGAAAAGGCAGACACGTTCTATAAATATTTCTGTTTTATATTTGGGGGGGGAAAACAGATAATGTCATACCATAAGATGACACTCTTCCCACTGCACTAGTATCTCAGGAGGATGTTAAACAGTAGCTACTAAAATTAGATATTTTTAAATCAGCAGGCCTAGATAACTTTAATCCAATAAGTTTAAAAGAGCTGGGTGAAGAGCTTGCTGGATCATTAATGTTGATGTTCAATAAGTCTATGAACACTGATGAAGTTTCAGAAGACTGAAAGAAAGCTAATGTGCCAATGTTTAAAATGGGTAAATGGGATCACCTGGGTGATTATAGGCCTGTCAATCTGATGTCAATTCCAGGCAAGATAATGGTGTGGTTAATATGGGACTTGATTAAAAAAGAGTTAATGGAGGGTAATATAATTAATGCCAATCAATATGGGTTTATAGAAGACAGATCTTTTCAAAATTGATATGTTTTTGATGAGATTACAAGTTTGGTTGATAAAGATAATAGTCTTGTGGCACCTTATAGACTAACAGATGTATTGGAGCATGAGCTTTCGTGGGTGCATCCGACGAAGTGGGTATTCACCCACAAAAGCTCATGCTCCAATACGTCTGTTAGTCTATAAGGTGCCACAAGACTCTTTGCTGCTTTTACAGATCCAAACTAACACGACTACCCCTCTGATACAAAGGTAATAGTGTTAATATAATACACTTAGACTTCTTAAGGTGTTGCACAACATTTTAATTAAAAAAAAAAGAACAATGTAAAATTAACATGACATACATTAAATGGATTAAAATCTGGCTGAAAGGTCTCAAAATACAATTATAAATGGGGAATCCTCATAGAGCAGGTGTGTTTTTACTGGGATCCTGGAAGGATCAGTTCTTGGCCCTACACTGTTTAATATCTTTATCAGTGACCTGGAAGAAAACTTAAAATCATCACTGACGAAGTTTGCAGATGACATAAAAAATAGGGGAGTTACAAATAATGAAGAGGACAATTCACTGATACAGAGAGGTCTGGGTTGCTCAGTAAACTGGGTGCAAGCAAGCAATATGCATTTTAATACAGCTAAATGTAAATACAGGCAAGTCTTATCTTACACGGTGGTTCCGTTCCACAGTTATGGCGTAAAGCGAAAACTGCGTATACTCAAAATTATATCCCCAAGCCCTTTAAATGCCGCCCCGGCCCAGCCGCCGGAGCTGCGCGTGGGATTTAAATGGCTCCACCGAGCTTCCCGCCGTGGCAGGGAGCCTGGTGGAGCCCTTTAAATGCTGGCCCCGGCCCCACCGCCGGAGCTGCGGGCGGGATTTAAAGGGCTCTGCTGGGCTTCCTGCCGCGGTGGGGAGCCCAGAGGAGCCCTTTAAATCCCTCCTGCAGCTTTGGCAGCCGGCTGGGGCTGGCATTTAAAGGGCCTGGAGCTCCACGGTGGCTGGAGCCTTGGGCCCTTTAGTTCGCCGCAGGGGCTACCAGCCACCTCTGCAGCTGGGAGCCCCCTGGGTGATTTAAAGGCCCTGGGACTCCCAGCCACAGCCGGTGTCCCGACCTTTAAATCTTGAGGCCACGCCTCTTCCGCTTGAGGCCACGCCCCCCCGACTCTGGCCGTACAGTGTAAAGTTGAAATTGCGCATGTTAAATGCGCGTAAGTTGCGACAGACCTGTATGTGTTTCTAGGAACCAAGAGTGCAGGCCATATTTATAGGATGGGGGACTATCCTGGGAAGCAATAACTCTGAAAAAGATTTGTGGCTCATGATGGTTAATCAGCTGAATGTGAGCTCCCAGTGCAACGCTGTGACCAAAAGGGCTAATGTGATCCTTGGATGCATAAATGGGAATTTTGAGTAGGAGCAGAGAAGTTATTTTATCTCTGTATTTGGCACTGGTGTAACTACTGTTGGAATACTGTGTCTGGTTCAGTGTCCACAATTCAAGAAGAGGTTGATAAATTGTAGAGGGCTCAAAGAAGTGTCATGAGAATGATTAAAGGATTAGAAAACATGCCTTTTAATGATAGATTCAATGAGGTTAAGAAAAGGTTAATGGGTTACTTATTTTCAGTCTATAAAGCATCTACCTGAGGAACAAATATTTAATAATAGGCTCTTCAGTCTCGCAAAGTATAACATGATTCAATGGCTGGAAGTTGAAGCTAGATGAGTTCAGACTGAAAATAAAGTGTACATTTTTAGCTGTGAGGGTAATTAACCCTTGGAACAATTTACCCAGGGTTGTGGTCAATTCTGCATCACTGAAAGTTTTTAAATCAAGATTGGTTGTTTTTATAGGAATTATTTTGGTAAGTTCTGGGATCTGTGCGATACAAGAGGTCAGATTAGATGATCACAGTGTTCTCTTCTGGCTTTGGAACTGATTACTTTATGAACACCAGAGAGTGTGCTAAGAGGCATTTGGATCCAGTTGTTCCTTTTCTCTGCTGCCACTTCTGTAATAAGCCTCCAGGGATCCCTGCTGATTTCCTCGAGTGGACTTCCATGGGAGACACAGATCCATCTGGCCCATGTAGATCCCATGCAATAGAGAGGGTTAAATTTTCTGGGGACTCCGTTCTTCAGCCCCTGGCCAGTATCTTCCCAGAGAGAGACAGAAGGGTCCTTGTTTTGATTCCCATGGGTGCGCTCACGCACACACACAGGGAATTATTTCTCCTTAGTAGAGAAAAGCAAGTTCTCTGAATGAAAGCTAGGGGATAAAAATAATAAAATGTATGTTAAACCAAACAAAACAGAGGATAGACTTTTTCAGGCAGAGTACAGAGTCCTGTGAGACTATGCTTAGGAGATCTGGGGCTTCCCTAAGCATGCTATAGCTATTTAACCCTCCTTGTGTTCCTAGGGAAGATATAATAGAGGAATGAGGATTTTCTGCCTCACCTAAAAGATTAAGAAAGGATCAGGCTGCTGCTGCGGGTCACAATGCCCTAACCATTTGGCTGTTGTCTTTGGCTGCCACTGTGGATTGCAACATTTCAACGTCCCGGTTATTGTTCTTAGCCGCAGCTGCGACAGGTTGCCATGCCTTGTCCTTGTCCCCATCTCCTCCCCTTAGCAGCTGGCCATGGAGTGATGAAAGGTGAGGGAAGAGCCCAGATATGGAAGAACAAGCAGGCAGTAAGGAACATCTTGGCCCATCATGTGTTTCTTTCTAGTCCGCTCATCTCCATTTAATAAGGCCAGATGGTTCCTTAGTGTGCTCCAGTCCAAGTTTAATCTGGTATCACTGCCAAAGATAAGTGTGGCTATATTCTGTGGTGGCCAGGGACTCAGCATTTCTAATTGAGGAGATTTTTACCTGAAAGAATGTCCTCACTATACAGGCCCTTCACAGGCAGCTGACTCCAGGCAGGCATCACCTTAGCCCCCTCCCATGGGCATGAAAGGTCTCTGTCAACAGCAGCTCAAGCACAATAAAAATAAAGGTGTGAAATGTATTTGACATTCTCTACATGCTTTCACAGTCAGTGCTAACATGGATGGTTAGTATTGCAAATATGATCCCCATCAACCTAAAAATCCCATAGTCTATGGGCTTCTCTCTGAAAAAGATAGTGAGACACAAATTAGTTTCATGCACACATGTGGGGCCTTCATCATGGGCATGGGCAGATCAGTTTCCAGCTCTCTTAGTGATACAGTGGGAAACTTTATGGAAAGCTGAAACTATTCAGAATAATAGGATTATAAATCAATTTTTTCCTTTCTCCTGCCAGAGGCTGTAGAAAAGAATACAAATCCTATGGCAAAATGAAGCCGTCCTTGGAGTACAACAAGAGGGAGAATACTATTTTACAAGTGGTAGCCGGAACTAAGCTTGGCAACCCAGCCAATTGCCTGGTCAAATAATGTCAAAATTGACCACTTATCATTTGTCTTTGGTCAAATATTCCAGCAAAAATGCCCAGATTTAGGTAGTGGCCTACCTTTTTGGTTGCATCTTGTTGCCATTCTTTAATTTTTTTAGAACTTCATTTAATTGAAGAATGTCTTGTCAAACCAACCTAATTTTCTTCTTTGACAGGGTTCCTGGCCTAGTGGATGAGGGGAAGCTGTAGATGTGATTGATCTTGATTCTGGTAAGGCTTTTGATACTGTCCCTCAAGGCGTTCTCATAAGAAATGTGAGGCAATATGTGCTCTAGATGAAATTACTATAAGGTGGTTGGAAAATTGGTTGAAAGACTGCACTCAAAGAGTAGTTATTAATGGTTCGCCATCAAACTGGGGGGACACATCTAGTGGGGTCTGCAAGGGTCTGTTCTTGGTCCGACACTTCAATTTTTTCATTAATGTCTCGGCTAATGGAGTGGAGAGTATGCTTGTAAAATTTGCATATGATGCCAGACTGGGAGGGTTGCTAGCACTTTGTAGGACAGGATTAGAATTCATAATTATCTTCTCAAATTGGAAAATTGGTCTGAAATCCACAAGATGAAATTCAGTAAAGATAAGTGCAAAGCACTACAGTTAGGAAGGAGAAATCAAATGGGGAATAACTAGCTAGGCAGTAGTACTGCTGAAAAGGATCAGGGGGTTATAGTGGATCAGAAATTTTGTGAGTCAGCAGTGTGATGTAGTTGCTAAAAAGACTAATATTCTGGGTGTATGAACTGGAGTGTTGTATGTAAGAAATGGTAGATAATTATCCCTGTCTACTTGGCATTGTGAGGCCTCATTTGTACTGTTCTCAGTTTTGGGCTCCATACGTTAAGAAAGATGTGGACAAATTAGAGCGATCAAAGGAGAGCAACAAAAAGTGATAGAAGGTTTAGAAAACCTGACCATGAGGAAAAGTTTAAAAAAAAAACTTGGCATGTTTAGTCTTGAGAAAAGAAAATTAAGGGGGCCCCTGATAACAGTTTACAATTATGTTGAGGGCTGTTATAAAGAGGATTCTGATCAACTGTTTTCCAAGTCAACTGAAGATGGGACTAGAAGTAATGAGCTTAAGCTGCAGCAAGGGAGATTTATGGTGGCTATTAGGAAAACCTTTCTAATTATGAGGATAGTAAAGCTCTGAAATAGGCTTCCAGGGGAGGTTGTGGAATCCCGATCATTGGAGGTGTTTAAGAACAGGTTAGACAAATACCTGTCAGGGATGGTCTAGTATATGTGGTCCTGTCTTGGTGCAAGGGGCTGTGGACTAGATGACCTCTTGAGGTCACTTCCAGCCCTACATTTTTAAGATTGTGTTTTACATTTTTCTAAGTTTAAATAACTCAGTTAAGAAACTTTTTTTTAGTGGTAATTCGGCATAAATATCTATAGCTAGGCCTACTGGAGACAATAAAATCTTACTTTTTTTGTTACTATTGTTACCATTCTAATAAATTAGTTCTTTAAAATATTTGACCATTTTTGATATTATTTGGCAATCTTTGACCAATATTTGACCAGTAAATTCACCAGTTATTTTTGGACCTGTGAAATGCCCAACCCTAGCTGGAACAAATCCAGAGTACTGGGGTGAGGTCAGTAGCTGCTCTTGTTCCAGAGCTATCTGCGAGACTCTCAAGGAGCTTTATCTGGAGTTAGACCCCGATTGATGCTAGACTTTCAATTTGTGAGGAAATGGCTACCTTCTGATGTGTCCATCTCCCAGAGGAGGTCTGCAATTGCAAAAACCAATCCTCCAAACAGAACCAGTTAGGTTCAAAATGGATACTTGGATGAAGTGATTACTCCTACTTGTTGATGTTTTTCTGGAGTCCATAGAACTTAGTACAGTATAGTGGTTGAAGTAAAATGTGTGGTTTAATTGCCACATTAAGCCAGTGAAGCATAACCTTGAATTTCCTCCAGAAGTGTTGTAATGTGGTTGTATGAGAGTGCCCAAGCAAATGATCAAGTCTCTGAACTATAATGTTCTCAGTATGGTCAAGAAAAGGAAGTTTTGTACAAATTGTTATGTTAAATGCCTTCTTAGGGTAAACTAGAGCCTGACTCTGGAACCTCATTCTGGTCCTTGCAGTCTTACCCAAATGGAATCCCTGTGGCAGATATATCACATCACACTTCCTATACATTAAATAGATTTCCTAATAGCTATTATTGCCAATCAGATGAGTTTTAGAAGTAGATAGCTTTCTTTGGTGGGATCCAGTATTGTGCCTTTAATTCAGACAAGTAGCCTTTACAACTGTTCTAGCATTCATTTCTAAGTAAAATTCATTTCTAAGTAAAATTCAAGAAATATTTTTCCTTCTGTTAAGCATCAAATCCAGTCTTTAGGAACATTGGCAATCTCAGGCCAGAGAAGTTATGTCTCCCGTCAGGGCCGGCTCTAGGCACCAGCGTCCCAACATGTGCTTGGGGCGGCACTTCTGAAGGGGCAGCATTCCAGCCCTTTGGGGCGGCACCTCTGCTTCGGCGGTGGCACTCCAGTTTTTTTTTTTTTTTTTGCTTGGGGTGGCAAAAAAACCAAGAGCTGGCCCTGTCTCCTGTAATGAGATCTGCTAGGTAGCCACGTGGCCATCAAGACATACACTCTCTAAAACGCTATATATTGGACATTCAGACTTTAACCTTTGTTAATTTTCAGCAGAAAAATAGAGGATAATATAATATATATATATTATGGATATCTATATTTAAAGGATGATCTCACTTCCTACTCTGGAGGCATACTGCTGTAAAAATCCCATTGCAATGAATCTGTGGACCTTAGCAGGATGAAGAATAGGAAAATTTATTTGTACTTATCTGCAAATTTCCTTTCTTCAAGTAATAAGTTCCACAGAACCAGTCCACTCAGAATACAAAAGGATCATACAGAGACTTGGCATTCAAAGATTCAAATTTATTTCATTAGGGGAAACTTTTTTTTTTCCCCCTTCGAAATATGTTTAGCACAATCTGTGCTTTAGGAAAACAGAACTGCATTATCCTGGCGGTGGAAGTTGTCTCAACTGAAGGGAAGTTCAGGCAGCGGGGCATTCCTCTGCTGCGTGTGATGGACAGGTTTGGTTCTGCTCCCTAGCCGCAAGCAGGCTTAAGAACCCATTGTAATGTATCTCTGGACCTTATTACTCAAAGAAAAAACATTTTTTTAAACCTAAATACAAGTAAATTTCCCTGTTGCTTTGATCCCATGATGTAGTTGTTCTTAGTTTATTTGATTCTCAGCTCAGTTCTTCCGCTAATATGTAAATGTGAGATTTGAGCTCATTTCGGCTGGAATTCCAGAAGGACTGATACGTGTAATGTTATTGACCCTGTAGCCCATGCTGGATTGGACTGTGTTAGGGATGGGGCCTTTGGAGGCACCTAAATCTACTGAGTATTTGGAGACATCCTGTTGAAATGGGAGGCTCTTGCGTCTCATCTGGTGGGTGTGCCCTGAGAGCAGCCGTTTCACTGGCTGGCCCAGAACCAGCAGACTGTGCCTGACTCCAGGACTGTTTTCCAGCTGAGCATTTGTGGTGATGTCAGAGGCTGTGAGAAGGGACAATGCTTGGCAGGACAAAGTCTGCAGAAAGTTCAACTCCACGTTTGGACTAATGCCTCAGAGGGAATTAGATCTACACACACACTCTGTTGCACAGACTGTCGCACGCCCTCTCACACGCTCTCTTGCTGTCACATAGATCCTCTCTCATTTGCACAGACTTTTTAACCCACCCCACCCATTATTTTTCATTTTGCAGCTTTACAGAAGATTTTCAGTTTCCTTGCAAGCTGTTGCAACACATAGTTTCTTCTTTTCTTCAGTGTTTAATTGAATTTGGCCTATATAGCAGAAATGCGATGGTCATGCTGACTAGAGCCAGGCAAAATATGGCTAAATATTGCGCAGGCTTCCTTCACACAGAGCTCCTAAAGTCCTTGCTCCCTGACATGCTGTGAACCCCATCCACTATTCCAGTCCTTTCCCCTGCACCTTCACATTTCTGTTGATACCCCTAAATACTTCCTGGTACCACCTGATAATCCAGTTCAGGGTTCCCCAGTCCAGCTTTACTGCTGCACCTCAGTCTTGACTCTACTGTGCCATTATCTTAAGTGTAAAGACAGTAAATCCTGCCAAAATATTTGTGTTGTTTTTTTTTTGACATATGGGGACTAGACTGAGATATGCAATAGCGATAGTTGAGCTAATTTCTTTTGATGTGACTATCTAGTGAATTAAGACCCCAGTCCCAGTATCTATCTAATTTATGTTTTTATGTAGGCCATGTTACTATGGTATCATCCTTCCTTCCTGGCCACTGTATGCAGACAGGGTGTTATTGCTATTAATGGGAATAAAAACATTTCCCTGCTGGTCTTTGGAATCTTCATGATTTTCCTGCCCATTTCTCAACCCAATACCAAATCTCATTCCTCCTTTATTATTATTATTATAATTTATTTATTTGTATTGCAACAGAACCGGCAGGGCCCCATTGTGTTAGGGGCTATACAGACACACTGTAAAGAGTCCATGCTCCAAAGAGCATGCAGTCTAGGTTAGTAGTTTTCAAACTTTTTTTCTGATGACCCAGTTAAAGAAAATTGTTGATGCCTGTGACCCAACGGAGCTGGGGTTGAGGGGTTTGGGGTGTGGGAGGGGCTCAGGGCTGGGGCAGAGGGTTAGGGTGTGGGGGTGAGGGCTGCAGGATGGGGCCGGGAATGAGAGGTTCAGGGTGTGGGAGGGGGCTCTGGGCTGGGCCAGGGCTCTGGGCTGGGGGGGCAGGCTCTGGGGTGGGGCCAGGGATGAGGGGTTTGGGATGCTCTCAGGGCTATGGCAGGGGGTTGGAGTGTGGGAGGGGTTCAGGGCTGGGAGTGCAGGCTCTGGGGTGGGGCCGGAGATGAGGGGTTTGGGTTGTTGGAGGGGGCTCCAGGCTGGGGGAGGGGGGTGGCTCAGGGCTGGGGCAGAGGATTGGGGTGTAGGATTACCTCCGGCGGTTCCCAGGCAGCGGCACAGCCTGGGTACAGAGGTAAGCTTCCCGTCTCTCCTGGCACCACGGACCGCGCTGTGTGCCGAAAGTGGCCAGCAGCAGGTCCGGCTCCTTGGCGGAGGTACACAAGTGGCTCTGCGCGGCTCTTGCCTGCAGGCATCGGCCATTGGGGGTGCGGAGCCAGTGCTCGGGCCGGGGGCAGCACGCGGAACCCCTTGGCCTTCCCCGGCTAGGAGCCAGACCTGCTACTGGCTGCTTCCGGGGCACAGTGCAGTGTCGTAGCCTGCCTCAGCCGGGCAGCACCGTCAACAAGACTTTTAACAGCCCGGTCAGTGGTGCTGATCAGAGCCGCCGTGACCCAGTCCCTTCCATTCCATGACCCATTTGTGGGTCGCGACCCATGGTTTGAAAACCACTGATCTAGGTTATGGCAAGATGCAACAAGTTGATGAAACAGACAGAAGAGATAGAGGGAGGATGACTTAACGAAAAAACCCAAGTACATTATTGTACAATAAGCATTACTGTCACCCTCTTTTACTCCCCATCCCTCTCTTCTGTTTTCTTCTATTTCTTACCCCCAGGACACCAGAAGTTGCCCAGTTTTGTGGAAATTAAAGAGGCAACAGGCCTGTTTGATAAAGAGAAATCTAGGTTTGGGAGTCGGAGGCAGGAACTCCTGTGTTCTAGTCCTGGCTCAGCCGCTCACTCACCAGATGGCCTTGGGCAATTCACTTGGCCTCCCTGTGTCTCTGCTTCCCTGGGATAACTTTTCTGTTTATTTTCTATCATTTCTTAAATGCCAATGGTAGGTTGGGCCATCTCCCTGTCCAGAGGAATTAGTGACAATTAGAGATTCATACCAAGGAGTTGTGCTGGGGCACTCTGAGGAATCCAGAGGATGCTGTGTTATCTTTGATATTTCATTGTAATTCTTCCTCTCCTTTCTCTTCTTGTATAGTGCTGGGCTGCAGAAGGCCTTTGGGAGGCAATGATCATGACAGTGGTCTCTCCTACCTTCCAGGATTTGGGGGGGGGGGGGAAATGGTTAATTTGCTTGTTTCTAAAGAGTTTTGCAGATGAAAAGTACCAATAAGTTTGAATGCCATCTGCTTCATTTCGCACTGTTTCCACAGGGAGCAGAGCAGGATTGGACCCTGCCATTTCCCTTGCACCTCACTGTCAAGCAATTATTCCTAATATTCAACTTTTTGCTCTTCTCTGACCTCTCGCCAATTTGTGAACATCTTTCTGGGACTGAGGTGGCGTTTCCCCAGATCCATGTGGAAAGGAAATATTAGTCCCCAGAGCACAAGTGTGAACCCTCTAGGATTGAGGGTCACAAAGGACAAGTGCAGGATCCCAGGCAGGGGCGGCTCTAGGTATTTTGCCATCCCAAGCACGGCAGGCAGGCTGCCTTCGGTGGCTTGCCTGTGGGAGGTCCCCGGTCCTGCGGATTCGGCGGCACCCCTGTGGGAGGTCCGCCGAAGCCGCGGGAGCAGGGGACCCTCCGCAGGCATGCCGCCAAAGGCAACCTGCCTGCCGCCCTCGCGGCGACTGGCAGAGTGCCCCCCGCGGCTTGCCGCCACAAGCATGCGCTTGGCGTGCTGGTGCCTGGAGCTGCCCCTGATCCCAGGTGTGGTCTCTTCCTCGCTCCAAGATGTGGCGTGTCTGCATCACTTCACAGTGGATAGAGAATCTTCTCTCAATCTTGCTTCACTTCTCTGCAAGCTTCATGTTAAGATCAGTTTTGGTCCCCAGCCAATAACTCCCTGTATATATGTCCCATTACACCATTCTGAAATATGGGCATTTCCCCTGGTCTTTCCTGCCCCTCTCCTTTGAATAACATTACCTGAAAATGGACCAAGGGAAATCTAGATCTTAGAACTGGTGCCTCAAAGAAAAGCTGGTTGTCAAATTTTTTTCTAGACATATATAATTAGCTCTGTGCAGAATGGGTCTGAATGACTGAAGCTAGAGGAGGAATCTAGTAAAGAAGTGGGGCATGCAAATTTTCTCTCTCTGCTGACATTTGATAGAATTTACAAGAAAACTGAGGCAGGGACTAGTTCTCATTTTCAGCCTTCAAATTGGCCAGGGTGAGCTGTCACTGCACCTAGAAGGTTTAAGAGCAGATCAGCAACTTGTCTGGTGAGCTGCAAGCTTCTCAGCTTTAGTTCCTCAGACCAGGGTTTTGCTTTTATCAGGTTGTTTCCCAGTAGAATTTTTCTGTAGGCTTTCTAGGCATGGTCTAGACCCGGGGTAGGCAACCTATGGCATGCGTGCCGAAGGTGGCACGCAAGCTGATTTTCAGTGGCACTCAAACTGCCCTGGTCCTGGCCACCGATCGGGGCCTCTGCATTTTAATTTAATTTTAAATGAAGCTTCTTAAACATTTTTAAAAAACCTTATTTACTTTACATACAACAATAGTTTAGTTATATATTATAGACTTATAGAAAGAGACCTTCTAAAAACATTAAAATGTATTACTGGTACACGAGACCGTAAATTAAAGTGAATAAATGAAGACTAGGCACACCACTGCTGAAAGGTTGCTGAACCCTGGTCTAGACTTAAAAGTTTTGCTGGCACAGCTATGTCAAGAGTGTGAAAAAAATTACACAGACCTCCAACCAACATAGCTATGACAGTTATACCAGCAAAATAATTACTTTGCCAGTATAGCTTTTTTCTTCAGGGAAGCGATATAAACTATACTGGCAAAATAAATGTTTTGCTGGTGTAAAATGAGTCTCCACTAGAAGGATTTGTTGATATACCTATACTTTTCTATTGTAAACAAGACCCCAGACTAAACACCCCTCCTCTGCTCCCCTACGGAAGATGCTGAGCAGACCTGTCTTTGTTTCCCTGTTGGAAGGGGAGGGGGGTTGTTGCTGTATTTTTCTCTGCTTCTCCTCCTGAGAGGAGCATAGATGGGATTTTTCCTGTTTGAAGGCCCTGTCAAAGTCAAAGCCACTTTGTGTTTCCTGCCATCCAAAAGTTGGTGCTGATAGTGAAGTCAAACTGATGCTGAGCTGAAGTCAAAGTCAAGCTCCCAGGGTTACTGCAGTTCAGTTTCAAAATAGCAGGCTCTGCTGCTGTTCTCCCATGCAGGTGCTGCAGGGACCTATATAGCTTCTAAGCAGCAGCTGGACTGAATTGGGATTATGTCTTTGGGAGACATTCCTCTTGTGGAGATAGGGGTGACTCCTATTCCATTACATGTGTGTTGTGGTGTGTGGGAAGAGGGTCAGGGATCATCACCATAACATCTTCCTTCATGAATCCCATACATGCCTTGATTTCTGCTCTCCCTGAGGTTGTATATGCTCTAGATTTGCCTGAGGCTCAGAACCCAACGTGATGGGTACAGTATAAAATCCCAGTTTGAGTAGAATAGTCTGGAGTTGAGTTAGGGCTTGTCTACACAAACGTTTAGTTTGTGACAAGCTGGGGTATGAATCTATCTTGTGCTGACCTGCTGCGTGCTAACTGTTCATGTGGACCCTTCTGATGCACACTAACAGTTCCTCAGTGCACTTTGATCTAGTCCTGTTTCAAAGTGGGCGTAGATCATAGGGCACCAAGTAACTTTTAGCGCATGTCAGCAGGGTCTACATGGACAGTTAGTGCATGGCAAGATATTGATTGATACCACAGGTTGCTGTGAACTAAATGTTCATGTAGACAAGCCCTGAGGCAGCCATTGTCCAGACCCAGACTGAGCTCTCTGCCAGGGGCTAGCAGAGTTTGGGCAGATGACACCATGAGAAACTCCATACCAGTAAATGTGACTGTATGAAATCCTGACACCATTCCCTAACTCACCCCCAAACTCTGAGCCACAGGGAACAAATCAGCCTTTCTCGTCATCATTCACTCACTCATTCAGGGGAGCTGGCGTTTGCAGGCAAACAGGAAAAGAGGCCAAAGGAGCCCTGCGCTGCGTACAGTGTGAATGAACTGGAGTAACCCCTTCTCCTTTCTCCTTCTCTCAGTTACAGGACCAAGGGCATCCGGCAGCACACAGGGAGGGAGGGAGGGAGCAGAAAAGCACAGCCCATTCTGAGAACTCACTGGCCTGAAAGTATTCACACTCGCTTACTCTTTCTCTCTCACTCCTTGTGCTGCTGCGGGCTCTTTAGGCCTCCCAGGCCTTGGGTGGGAGATCACTGTCAGGGCAAAGGCAAAACCTCAGCCATTGGCACTGCAGGAAAAAAGGAACTAACGAGAGAGACAGGCAGGAGGGAGGCTTTGCTGCAGGACCAGGTAGGTGAGCTGGAAGGCTGCATATAGGGCAGTTTTTGGGTGGCTTAGTTTTTTTTTTTAATTTTGGGGACCTTGTGGGCTCTGTTGTGAGGTTGGAGTTGGCCACATCTGAATCCAATCTGCTTTGGGGTTTGGGAATGAGCATTTGTAGTACAGAGATGCCCATGGGCTCTACTGGAAGGGAACAGCCCCCTGTTCATTGAAGGATTTAGGACAATGTGAGATATTATGGTCAGTGGGACGCCTACAGGGTAGAAGCGCGGGAGCTGCCAGAAGTGAGGCTGTGCACTGAAGTGGAGTGGAGAAAAGTCCCCAGGGCTGATCCTGGCCTGGAATAACCTGACTCTCCCTTTGACAGTCCCATTCTTCCCCTGCTTTGCTTTGTGATCCAGGACAGGCTGCTGCATTTGACAGAGGCTGGGGGAAAGGTTGCATCTGTACCAGGCTGTTGGGAAGCTGTGGGCAATTTTTTGCATCATCACCATTAAAGGCAGGAATGAATCCCATTTGATCATCTGGTTCACACTTCCTATCTCTCTGTAGGATTAGTCCCTCGAGGGAAAGTTCCAGGGCTTTAGTGAGTCTGCTTTTCAGTGTCCTAAGTAATGAGGCTTCTCCACTTTTCTTGAATAATTATTCCATAGTCTAGTAGATCTTACTATTAAGATGTTTTTTTTTCTCCTGATATTCAGCTTAAATTTCCCCTTCCTAGTTTCATCTCACTCATCCTATCTCCCACCCTAAGTAAGTTCTCCTTTCCTTGGTATTTACATTCCTCAGTTACTTGTACACTGCTGTATCTCCCTGCCCTCTCTCCAGTCCTGCATAAGACAAGTTGTATTTAGTTGTTTCAGTCTCTTTCTTCTGTTGCTTTTCTCTGTACTCCCTCCAGTTTGTGGACATCTTTCTGGTACTGAGATGTCAAAACTGCTACATTATTTCCGATGGAGTCTCCTGAAAGCCATATAGGGAGACACTATTCTCTGTCTGCTCCAGGACCTTAGGCCAGGACCCAGAGCTGATCTCTGTTTTCCAAGAACTGTACAGAGCGGGGCTATCCCCCTGCTCCGTGAATGTTTATACGCTTCAAAACTGAGTTGCCTTTTATGCTACCCTGTTGCATTGCGAGCACCTATCTAGTGTGCAGTCCACTATCACTAGGCATCACTGCTTCCCAGGTTTTTCCCTCCCATCATGGATCTGGGTTTTGAGTTATTTTTCCCCTGAAGTACTAGCTGTGTTTCTCCAGGCTGAGTCTCATTTTATTTTCTGCCTGTGTATCTAATTTCTCTAGGTCCCTTTGGGTTATTTCTCTGTCCTGACAGGGTGTTAGCAACTCTTTCCAGTTTAGTATGACCTATGCCTGTCATTAACATACTCTTTACCTTCTTAACAGATACTTGCTGATGATATTAAATCAGACCAATCTTAACTCTGGTTTCACCAGCAGAGCCTGAGAAAAGAGTGCTATAGAGACTAGGAGGAACAAGTGAACCAGTGAGAGCTGGAAAGAACCACTTGCTTCCAGAGACCTGCTCAGAGGAAGTACTAAGGCCTTTTAGGAAGTTTGTGAAAATCTGCTAGATAGTATAAAAGAGAAGGTGCTCATCAGAGCACCAGGTCACTGGGCACCATCCATTCTTCTGATGGGAGAGAATGGGTGGTCTTGTGTATGTTTTTATGCTGTCCTATCACATTGCAAGCTCCTACATAGTGCTGTAACACATTCTGTGGGACTTGACTAGATCCATACCCCAACCCAATGCTTTGTTTTTTATCTCAGCCATTTGGACCTGTAGCCAGTTTTCTGTGAACATGACAGTGTCATAGCTGAGCCATCGTAAATTAAGGTTTCAAAAAACTTTTTGTGGGATACTGTGGGCCCAGCTTTCAAAGAGAGGATCAAATTGGCTCTTTGATGCTCAAATGTGTATTTTACAAGTTTGAACCCATTTAGGAAATTTGGGCACATGTCCTAAGTGTCTACATTTGAAAGGTAGGACTGTCTATCAAATGCACTCGTTCACTTGGTCATATTCACAAAGGCTCCTGTGCTGTTATACAGGAGTACACACAAAGGCACAATTCCATGACACATATAGGGAGACGTGCTTGCAAGCACAGTCACGACACATGGATGCACACACAAGTAAAGTTTCTCTGACAGTGTCTCCGTGCACACAGGGGAGTGCACCCAGGTCAGAAGCATACAGGCACATTTATGCTAACAGACATATGGATGGATGCACATATATTCCCCAGGCATACAGGGGCAGTCCCTCTGTCGCGCACATGCACACCCATTCTTTCAGCAGGTGGCTGGCTAGTGCTGCAGTGACATAGTGTTCTGGTCAGCATCCTATGTTTTGTACCACCCCACAGATTTTCACAAACTTCCTAAAAGGCTTCAGCACTTCCTCTGAGCATCTGTTACTGGGAAGGAAGAGGCTCCTCCAACTCTTGCTGACTCTTGTTTCTCATTCCTTCTGTGGTCTACACCACACTTTTCCCAGGCTCTCTTTAGGGGAACACATGCCTGGAACAGGGACTGTATGTAAAAGGCTGATCTGTATTTTCTGAGGAAGGCTTTTGGCTCCTGAGGCTCAGGGCTTCTCCCAGAATGCACTGGTCCTTCCAGGAAGGCCAAGGGAGTTAGTGGAATTGGGAGTGAGAGAGAAAGGCAGTCATGCTTAGCAGGGGAGAAGTCATTGTGACTACTTCTGGGCTACTTGCTTATTGTGCACAAACTGTACTCTGCCCAAGGTCATCTCCTTTACTTGTATCTTTTTGTGGCTAGGGGACAGAATTTAGACATATCCCAGGCAGCTGTGACTCTTGATTACTGATCAGATGGAAGATTTCCAGAATGAATGGAGGGGAAGTTCTCTTGGGAATTGGAATGGGACTGTTGCCTGTGGGATGGGGTGAGAGCTCAGGCTGTGGGGGTTAGTCCAGTGAAGGAACAGATAAGAGCCCTGGCTGTATAGAGAGTTTCTGTGTGGGACAGGAGTGGAGCCCTGGCCATGGGAGTGGGAATGCTGGCTGCAGGGGCTGTGAGGGTGGGAGCACTCACTGCAGGGGACAAGGCTGAATGCTGTGGCTTGTATCATGATATTTTATGGGTACTTTGCCTACAGTTTGAAACACAAGGGTTACCAAAGAGCTGAACTTGGGACTTTCGGTCTCTGAGTTGTTCAGCTGTCTCCGAGAGGGGTGGGGGAAGCGGGGGTGAAGAAACTGGTGCCAGCACATCTCGGAAGTGCTTGGCGCCTTGATCTGAGACATGAATGACAGTTTGTGGGAGAACTGCTTCCCCCAGCCTTTCACCTAGATTGACTTCCTCATTGGAGGCTGCACTCAGTGGATTTCTCTGTTCCAGATGCTGCATTTGGGAGTGAGGGGTTGCCCTGTTTTATCATTTTGCCAGCTCTGGTTTTCAGAACTGGCACCAGGAATTGGGACCAACAGGTAGGGGAGCACAGCAGGCTGTATAAAGAAGATAAAGTTTTCCTTTTGCAGGTACAATTAACATCACAGTTTTTCATCTGTAGTTGAGTTTTAGATGCAAATCTGGGCACTTACCATTCTTAACTACCCGATTGCTGGGGCAAAAGGGAGGTGGAACCTCAACCCTTTGAAAACTCAGCCCTAAATCTTTACATTGCTTCCTGTGACATCTCCTGGTGACTTGTAGGATGAGTAGAAGTCCAGCTTTCGGTCGGATTTGCCTAGACCTATGTTAAGATGAGAGGCAAGTAGCCACCTCTCTGACTCTGACCTACTGTTAGCACATGGAATGGGGACACTTGAGGTGATTTCATAGCATGAAGACAATCATTTATTTGTATTCAGGGTGAGCGCACAGAGATTCCAGCCTAATGAGAGAGAGAGAGAGAGAGAGAGAGTTAGAAAAGACACTTTAAAAAATTGAAAATGAAAATCAGTCCCCATTACTCTGTTGTACAGGCTTCCCATCTCCCTGTCACCACTGATGGTCCACGGCCAGGGCTGCTTTGCTATAGCTACCCTACCTGCCCTGGAAGGTCCTGCTTACTCAGTCTCCCCACCCAGTACACAGATCCTATGGTTTGCATTTAGGTCAAACACCATCAGCCCGAAGCTGCTACTGGATTCAGAACTGTAAAAGGAAAATGGAGTGCTTTGGGGAAGGCTTCTCTGGAGTATCTCTGCTCCCAGCTGTCCCCTGCCTCCCTACACTGGGAAAGTTAGGCATCCTCTGCTCTCCCTTCCTATGTATAACTGAAGACTACTCATGCACAGACAGGGAGCATCATGTCTCTTCTGTCAGAAACTCCTCTTTGGGCTCAAAATACCCAGCCAACAGCTAGTTTCACTCTTGTTACATGAGTTAGACCTGTTTGCACATTGAAGATATGTCACTTTGGAAATCTCACCAGGCAGATATCCCTGTCCTCCTCTTTGGTTCTGGGTGTCTGGTCCTCTTCCCTATTTCCTAGTGTACATAGGTTGGCTGCACTGGGGTGCTTAATCATCGAAAGTAACAGGAGCCCAAGCAGTCATTCAGTTCTTCAGTTACAGAACTGGCCCCTTCCTCTACTAATATTCGCAGAGCTGCTGTGGTCTATAGGGTAATTCTTTAAAATAATTAATATTTTTTGAATGAATCTTCCCCATAATTTTAAATTTATGAACAACGGTGTGCTCAGCAGAATCTATCCTCAGGGCAAGTATACTCAGCTCTCTGCCTGTCACACCCAAACATGGCTGGACATGCTGCTCACACCTGTGCCAGTGCAGAGCAAATGTGGGACTAAGAACAAACAGTGGGTGTGGGGTTTGTTCATCTACAGATCCCATCCCCAGAGGACTTTTGTTCACTACAGCATTTACATTGGAGTGGTTTTAAAGCCAGCTGTAACTATCCACTTTGTGCCTTTGGGCATAAAGGCACCGGGAGCCTTCTTGCATTTTCCCAAACCCAGATACATTAGCTCACTAACCTGCATGTAGGGATTTTTTATTCTTTCTTCCAGTTCAGAGGTTTCCATTTTGCTGCCATTGTATTTCTTCTGGAGTATCTATTTCTCCAGTCGCTCAGGGACTAATAAATATGTGCACCAAAGGGAGAGGGACTCTCTACTCCTTACATTGTCCAGATCAAGGCTAAGGCCTTATTTACACAGATCATGTTTTAATATGGCCTGTGGGCATTAAACCTCCTGCATCTATTATCTGGCGGAATATAATGGAACCAGGCAGGGGTCCAACAGACTCAACAGTATGTCTCAATTTATGCTTGTTGGTTCCATTGGGGACATTGCAGTAGTCTTTGGATTGTCTATACTTGAAAAGTTGCATTAGTTTAACTAAACAGATTTTAAATCTGTCCAGTCAAATTGGTACAAACCCTTAATGTAGATGGACTTAAACTGCTGTAACCCTTAAGCTTGCATTGGTAAATTGCTGAATTAAGCTAAACTGATAAATGAATATTAAACCAGTTTAGGTAGGTCTACATTAGGAGTTTGCACTGATTTAAACTTAGTCTAGTTAAACTAGTCCAACTCTTTGTATAGATGAGACTCTTTGAGAAATTTGACTAGGTCTTTTTCTCAATATGGCTGTAGACTGATGCTCTGCCCCTGTAGTAGACTTTGTGTTTCCCAGGTGTCTGAGAGGGGAGCCCTTCAGATGGCATCTTTGGTGGTGAATGCATTTGCCTGAAGAAGGATTATAGCCATTTTCCATAGATCTGATGTAGGAGTTTTATCTCCTGCTATAGTTTGTACCTGTGGTCTAAATCAGTGGTTCTCAGCCAGGGTACTTGTACCCCTAGGGGACGCAGAGGTCTTCCAGGGGGCACATCAACTTATCTAGTTTTACAACAGGCTACCTAAAAAGCACTAGCGAAGTCAGTACAAACTAAAATTTCATACAGACGATGACTTGTTTCTATTGCTCTATATACTGAAATGTAAGAACAATATTTATATTCAAATTGATTTACTTTATAATTATATGGTAAAAAGTAAACAAGTTTTTAAGTGAGGGTACTACTTGGGGTATGCAAGACAAATCAGACTCCTGCAAGGGGTATAATAGTTTGGAAAGGTTGAGAGACATTGCTTTAAATGACATTGATCCTGAGCACAACACAGGGCAGCTGTTAGTATCACAATGAAGATTTTCTTGTGGTATAATTGTAAAGCCCTTACATTCGTTATAATGTGAGCTCCTCAAGGCACATCAAAATCCATCACAGCTGGCACTGATTTACAGCACCTTATTGGCAGGTTCGACAAAGGGTATGGAGATTGGAATATCCCTCTCACACACTTTGGGGATGTCCCTGCAGGTCAGGGCTGAGGTTCAGTGGTGATGTGTGTGGTAGGGAAAGCTTGTACATAAGAACATAAGAAAGGCCGTACCGGGTCAGACCAAAGGTCCATCTAGCCCAGTATCTGTCTACCAACAGTGGCCAATGCCAGGTGCCCCAGAGGGAGTGAACCTAACAGGCAATGATCAAGTGATCTCTCTCCTGCCATCCATCTCCATCCTCTGACGAACAGAGGCTAGGGACACCATTCTTACCCATTCTGGCTAATAGCCATTTATGGACTTAGCCACCATGAATTTATCCAGTCCCCTTTTAAACATTGTTATAGTCCTAGCCTTCACAACCTCCTCAGGTAAGGAGTTCCACAAGTTGACTGTGCGCTGCGTGAAGAAGAACTTCCTTTTATTTGTTTTAAACCTGCTGCCTATTAATTTCATTTGGTGACCCCTAGTTCTTGTATTATGGGAATAAGTAAATAACTTTTCCTTATCCACTTTCTCAACATCACTCATGATTTTATATACCTCTATCATGTCCCCCCTTAGTCTTCTCTTTTCCAAGCTGAAGAGTTAGCCTCTTTAATCTTTCCTCGTATGGGACCCTCTCCAAACCCCTAATCATTTTAGTTGCCCTTTTCTGAAGCTTTTCTAGTGCTAGAATATCTTTTTTGAGGTGAGGAGACCACATCTGTACACAGTATTCGAAATGTGGGCGTACCATGGATTTATATAAGGGCAATAATATATTCTCAGTCTTATTCTCTATCCCCTTTTTAATGATTCCTAACATCCTGTTTTCTTTTTTGACCGCCTCTGCACACTGCGTGGACATCTTCAGAGAACTATCCACGATGACGCCAAGATCTTTTTCCTGACTCGTTGTAGCTAAATTAGCCCCCATCATGTTGTATGTATAGTTGGGGTTATTTTTTCCAATGTGCATTACTTTACATTTATCCACATTAAATTTCATTTGCCATTTTGTTGCCCAATCACTTAGTTTTGTGAGATCTTTTTGAAGTTCTTCACAATCTGCTTTGGTCTTAACTATCTTGAGAAGTTTAGTATCATCTGCAAACTTGGCCACCTCACTGTTTACCCCTTTCTCCAGATCATTTATGAATAAATTGAATAGGATTGGTCCGAGGACTGACCCTTGGGGAACACCACTAGTTACCCCTCTCCATTCTGAGAATTTACCATTAATTCCTACCCTTTGTTCCCTGTCCTTTAACCAGTTCTCAATCCATGAAAGGACCTTCCCTTTTATCCCATGACAGCTTAATTTACGTAAGAGCCTTTGGTGAGGGACCTTGTCAAAGGCTTTCTGGAAATCCAAGTACACTATGTCCACCGGATCCCCCTTGTCCTCATGTTTGTTGACCCCTTCAAAGAACTCTAATAGATTAGTAAGACATGATTTCCCTTTACAGAAACCATGTTGACTATTGCTCAACAGTTTATGTTTTTCTATGTGTCTGACAATTTTATTCTTTACTATTGTTTCAACTAATTTGCCCGGTACCGATGTTAGACTTACCGGTCTGTAATTGCCGGGATCACCCCTAGAGCCCTTTTTAAATATTGGCGTTACATTAGCTAACTTCCAGTCATTGGGTACCGAAGCCGATTTAAAGGACAGGTTACACACCTTAGTTAATAGGTCCGCAACTTCACATTTGAGTTCTTTCAGAACTCTTGGGTGAATGCCATCTGGTGCCGGTGACTTGTTAATGTTGAGTTTATCAATTAATTCCAAAACCTCCTCTAGTGACACTTCAATCTGTGACAGTTCCTCAGATTTGTCATCTACAAAAGCCAGCTCAGGTTTGGGAATCTCCCTAACATCCTCAGCCGTGAAGACTGAAGCAAAGAATCCATTTAGTTTCTCCGCAATGACTTTATCGTCTTTAAGCGCTCCTTTTGTATTTTGATCATCAAGGGGCCCCACTGGTTGTTTAGCAGACTTCCTGCTTCTGATGTACTTAAAAACATTTTGTTATTACCTTTGGAGTTTTTGGCTAGCCGTTCTTCAAACTCCTCTTTGGCTTTTCTTATTACACTCTTGCACTTAAGTTGGCAGTGTTTGTGCTCCTTTCTATTTGCCTCACTAGGATTTGACTTCCACTTTTTAAAGGAAGTCTTTTTATCTCTCACTGCTTCTTTTACATGGTTGTTAAGCCACGGTGGCTCTTTTTTAGTTCTTTTACTGTTTTTCTTAATTTGGGGTATACATTGAAGTTGGGCCTCTATTATGGTATCTTTAAAAAGGGCCCACGCAACTTGCAGGGATATCACTTTAGTCACTGTACCTTTTAACTTTTGTCTAACTAACCCCCTCATTTTTGTATAGTTCCCCCTTTTGAAATTAAATGCCATAGTGTTGGGCAGTTGTGTTCTTCCCACCACAGGGATGTTGAATGCTATTGTATTATGGTCACTATTTCCAAGCGGTCCTGCTATAGTTACCTCTTGGACCAGCTCCTGCGCTCCACTCAGGATTAAATCTAGAGTTGCCTCTCCCCTTGTGGGTTCCCGTACCAGCTGCTCCATGAAGCAGTCATTTAAAGTATCGAGAAATTTTATCTCTGCATTTCGTCCTGAAGTGAAATGTTCCCAGTCAATATGGGGATAATTGAAATCCCCCACTATTATTGTGTTCTTAATTTTGATAGCCTCTCTAATTTCCCTTAGCATTTCATCATCACTATTACTGTCCTGGTCAGGTGGTCGATAATAGATTCCTAATGTTATATTTTCACTAGAGCATGAAATTTCTATCCATAGAGACTCTATGGAACATGTGGATTCGCTTAAGATTTTTACTTCATTTGAATCTACACTTTCTTTCACATATAGTGCCACTCCTCCCCCTGCACGACCTGTTCTGTCCTTCCGATATATTTTGTACCCCGGAATGATTGTGTCCCATTGGTTGCTCTCAGTCCACCAGGTTTCTGTGATGCCTATTATATCTATATCCTCCTTTATCACAAGGCACTCTAGTTCACCCATCTTATTATTTAGACTTCTGGCATTTGTGTACAAGCACTTTAAAAACTTGTCCCTGTTTATTAGCCTGCCTTTTTCTGATGTGCCAGATTCTTTTTTATGTGACTGTTTATCATCTGATCCGGCCCTTACATTATACTTTTCAGTCCTCTGCTCCTGACTATAACCTGGAGATTCTCTATCATCAGACTCTCCCCTAAGAGAAGTCTGTGTCCGATCCACACGCTCCTCTGCAGCAGTCGGCTTTCCCCCGGCTTGTCCTGCAGTGGTATATATTCTGGGGATAAACAGAGGATTCATTCTCCAGGGTCTGCTAAATCTTGTAACTTTCATCACATTCACATAGGGTTTTAAGGAAATAAACATAAATAACAAGGCTGGTCATCTCTTTGTGTGAATGATGGAGCAAAGCCTCAAAGTAAACATGGATAGGTAGCCTCTGCAATTAAATTCTCTCCTCTTATGCTTCCTTTTTTCTCCACAGGCACCTCCAGTCAGTTTTTAAACAGCAGAGAGAATCTAACAGCCTTGAAGACTTCTGCAGTATCACACACAGCAGTAACCATGCTACAGAGATGAAATGATAGTGAGTCTCGCCAGTGTATCCCATGGGTCCCACACAGCTTGCTGCACAGGATCATGGGAAAAGGGTGGCAAGTGTATTTGAAATGGAGGAGGAAGGGTTTTCACTCTTCCATGGCTCGGAGATCCCCCCCGAGCATGCAGGTAAGGCGGTCATTGTGACATCCACACAGTGTGAAAGTGGTGTGCTGACTGAATCACATACATAGTGGTTGCTTAGGGTTTGATCCATTACATGCAGGGCACTTGATGGGATAAAGGAGTAGAAGAAGAGTTGTCAGTTGGTGGGAGAGAGGATGGGGTTCTCCAGGATGTAAATGGTGACAACAGGTGTGCTGTAATGTACTGGCTTTGTGTGTGTATGTGCGTGTGATGTCCTCTAGTGGCTGAGCCCACAGGGAATAAAAAAGATGGACTTCTGTCAGTCATGGGAGATCTTTGGATTTAGGAGTGGATGGGAGGGTTCTTGCATGGGGCGTTATGTGCAGGTGGTAGAAGATAAGAACACTTCAGGAATCCAAGGTTAGTTGAGTTAGTGCCATGTGGCCCCCACTTTCACAGTATTTTCCCTCTTGGCTGGTTCTCCAAGGCTTCGCTTCATGGGTTTGTCTGCTTTAGTCTGAGTTTTCCGTAACACCCTCATTTCAGCCCCTCTTTTCCTGTGACTCTTGGGCTGCTGAGCCATATTTCAATATCATCTGCATGGGATTTGAGTGCCACTGAGGTAATGTGGTGCTGAAGTCTTGTTCTTCAAACACCTGTATATAGCGTTGCCCGTTGTTGCCTCATGGTGGCGGGGCAGAGGGTGCAGAGTGGAAGTAAGAGTACCAGAGACAAATTTTGAAAGAATAGATTTTTCTGTGCAGTTTGGGATTTGGCTTTAGATTTGGACTTCTCCTTTTTGCAGCTCTTTCATATGCCGCTGAAGGTCACTCCCACCTTGTCAGACTTATAGAGAGATGAAAGTGCAAAAGAGTATCTAGTTGGAACACATCTAACTCTTGGGGCTGGAAGCAGCAGGGGCTGCCTCTCCCCATTCCCATCCCCCAGAAGCCTGAAATTTGGGATAAAAATGGGAGCAGTGTTGTGCTCAGGTTTGGGCAGCAGTTGACATCTCTAGTAGCTCTGGGTAAGAGAAGGAGTTCTCATCCAGATGGAGAGTGAGAGAGAGCTGAGCCTGAAACTGACTCTGATCCCCAGGATGCATCTGTGCCACCATGGGTGGGAGTGGATTTGTGCTAGGGCACTGGCTTTTCTAGGGAACTGGATGTCCTGGCCTATTCACAGCCCCCAATTCTCTTATCTTTGTCCTCTTTGTCCATCTCTGTAGAAAATCCACCCCTGAAGCGGAAGAAGGGTCCAGCCCCCAAGATGCTGGGGAATGAAGTGTGCAGTGTATGTGGGGACAAGGCCTCAGGCTTCCACTACAACGTGCTGAGCTGCGAGGGCTGTAAGGGCTTCTTCCGCCGCAGTGTCATTAAGGGTGCCCAGTATGTCTGCAAGAACGGTGGCAAGTGTGAAATGGACATGTACATGCGCCGCAAGTGCCAGGAATGCCGGCTGCGCAAGTGCCAGGAGGCAGGCATGCGGGAACATTGTGAGTGCAGGGGAGGGAGGCATGTGGGAGCCTGTGCGGGTGCAAGGGAGGGGGGCATGCAGGAGCAGCGTGGGTGCAGAAGCACTTGTGGGGATGTAGTCATTGTGGGCTAAGCCGGAGCGGTGAGGCTGTTAGTGGAGATATTGATGCTGTGGGTACATACAGTGGCCATGCTGCCTAGTATCTACGTGGCTGGGAAAAGGAACTGTTTACTCTGAAACAATTTAAAAATAACCTTCAGAGGCACAGCTGCCCACACAACAATGAAGTTCTTGGCAAGCTGACTGCCTTGTGATTTTGAGTGTGTGAAGTGTCATTATGCTGTCTGCATAGTCAGCACTATTGCAAGCATTTGCTATGTTTGTAACACACGTTGCATCCACACACAGAACTTGTAACAAGTGCACAAATATTGCCACACCATTGCAACTGCACTTACACATGCCCAGTTTTGGCACTCAATTTTACTTCCTATACTGAGTTGCTCTTCTCTGTTGCATTGGTGGTGTAGACCAGGAGCTCAGTCCACCTGGTACAGTCCCTCAGTGCTCCTGCCCACCTTTCAGTGACAGCTCAGAGAACTAGCTCTGTCATATGTCAAGCCACCTTGTAGGACATGTAGGCCCAAGAGAAACTCAGTTGATACTCAGCTTGTCTGGTTTCCCCCTTCCCCACACCCCAAAGCCCAGAGCAGTGAAAAAGGATACACAGTGAGCCATAGCACACAGAGCCATGCCCTAAATCAATGTGTATACTGCACTGGGATTGGTGTAGTCATATGAATTCTGCCTCAACACCATCACCCATACTCCTGAGAGCAGGAGAAGGGACTTGATTAGAAAAAACACAGCAAAACTACCCTTGTCCCCACATCTCACTCACATTCTGCAAGTAAATCCCAGATGGCCTCCTAGTGGTTCAACACCTCCTTGTTGTGTTGGGGGAAATAACTGGGCTGCATCTCTTCCCATCATCTACACTGTTCTGCCAAGCCTGGGCCCATTCCATTCCTGTCTCTGGATCCTTTGGGGAAACATAGATACAAACTACTTGTAAAGCAAAATCAAAACAAGAAAAAGCAATAACAAAATCCAGCCTCCCCCCGTCCCCAAACGGAGAGCCACCCAAATAGGACAGTGCTTGTAGTAATGGATTCCAGAATATATTGGACAGTGGCTGATGGGAAAGCTGGTGAGCCCCTACCATTGCATCTGCATGGATTGTGCAAAGGTATAGCAAGGCATAGGCCCTGCCCTTCATGTTGAATGCATGGATCCTTTGGCAGAACAGAACTATATAGGCAGTGGAACAAACCAAAACTGGGAACAGGCACAAATGGATGTTTTCTACCATCGCCTACAACCTGTATCACATATGTTAAAATATACTTATTAGCAAACTTAGGGAGTTGATAGGTAAGATCCCATGGAAAGCAAGTCTAAGGGTCAAGAGAATTGGCAGTTTTTCAAAGAGACATTGTTAAGGGCACAAGAGCAAACTATCCCACTGTGTAGGAAAGATAGGAAGTATGGCAAGAGATCACCTTGGCTTAACCAGGAGATCTTCAGTGATCTGAAACTCAAAAACTAGGTCTAATTACAAAGGATGAATATAAACAAATAACACAAGTATATAGGGACAAAATGAGAGAGGCCAAGGCACAAAATGAGATTAAACTAGCTAGAGACATAAAGGGTATCAAGAAAACAGTCTACAAATACATTAGAAGCAACAGAAAGATCAAGAACAGGGTAGACCCATTACTCAATGGAGGGGGAGGGAGAAACGACAATAATAGAAAATGTGGAAATGACAGACATGCTAAATTATATTTTTATTTCAGTTTTCACCAAAAAGTTTAGTAGTGATTGGACATCTAACATAGTAAATTCCAGTTAAAATGAGGTAGGATCAGAGGCTAAAATAGGGAAAGAACAAGTTAAAAATTACTTAGACAAGTTAGATGTCTTCAGGTCACAGAGCATGATGAAATACATCCTAGAATACTCAAGGAGCTTACTCAGGAGTGGTCTGAGCCACTAGTGATAATCTTAAAAGAGTTATGTAAGACGGGAGACATTCCAGAGGACTGGAAATGGGCAAGTATATTGCCAATCTATAAAAACAGGAACAAGGACAACCTGGGAAATTATAGACCAGTCAGCATAACTTCAGTACCCGGAAAGATGATGGAGCAAATAATTAAGCAATCAGTTTGCAAACATCTAGAAGATAATGTGATAAATAACAATCAACATGGATTTGTCAAGAATAGATTGTGTCAAACCAACCTAATTGCTTTCTTTGACAGGGTAACAAGCCTTGTGGATGGGGGAAAGCAGTAGATGTGGTATTCCTTGACTTTAGTCAGGCTTTTGATACTGTCTCGCATGACCATCTCATAAACAAACTAGGGAAATACAACCTAGGTGGAGTTAGTATGAGGTGGGTGCAGAACTGGTTGGAAAACTGTTCCTAGAGAGTAGTTAACAATGGTTCACAGTCAAGCTCAAAGGACATAATGAATGGGGTCCCGCAGGGATCAGTTCTGGGTCCGGTTCTGTTCAATATCTTCATCAACGATTTAGATAATGGCAAGATAATACTTAGTCCTGCCTTGAGTACAGGGGACTGGACTAGATGACCTCTTGAAGTCCCTTCCAGTCCTATGATTTTATGTACATTTGGAAAGTATGACATTTTAGGGTGCAGTCCAGACCTGGGATGCCTCATAATGCTTTGGTGCTGTAGCTCCCAAACTGGGCTCCTCACAGATAGCATATAGGTCACATTCTGAGTGTCTGTGTGTAGCCATAGCCCTGGTCCAGGAGCTCTGACTCCAGTAGTATGTCAGCAAACACCAGCTGCACTCTGGCTTCCAGCAGCCTTCGTTACTACTTGCAGGATGACCCCAACACATTCTCAGTCATGAATTTTCCCCCAAAAGCGTGTGTTCTGTGCTGACCGGCCCTCTCCTGTATAGTCCAGATATATTAGGTCCATTGCCCCTGTAAGGGGATCAACATACAACAGTCTGCTACCTTAAATGGAGTTACCCAAACAATTCACTACACTGGATTAGTTTTAATTAAAGAATAAAACAAGTTCATTCAACTACAAAGAGAGAGATTTTAAGTGAGTACAAGTAATGAAGCATTAAAGTAAAAAATGGTTACAAGAAAAATAAGTTTAGAAAGTGTTTTATCTTTAACAAATGAGACTTGGTTCAAGGTGAAATCCCTTACCACATGTTTTCAGTATGTTGCTGATCAAACTCTCAGGCCAAGAGCTGGTCCCAAAGTCCATAGGCTGTTTCCTTTGTCTTCTTAGGTAGGAAAGAGAGATGGACTGGGAGAAATAACTTGGGTGTTTTTGCCTCTCACTTTTATAGTTCAGTTTCACTTTGAAATGCATTTTCTTGAGGGTTGCCCATAGTTAATATTCATTCAAATAGTAAAGAAGGCAACATGGTGTCTGGGGGTGAAAGAGGTTGCATGCTGTTTCTTCTCACCTCTGTTTGCTGAAATGCAGATTTTCCTTGTCTCCTGTCTTCCCCCTCTTGCTGTCTGAGGATCCTGTTTACACCTTATATGTAAACTGAGGTAAACACATATTTCTTCGTTTAAGACCTTCTTGACCAGTTCTGCCTAATATGGGCTATGTGGGTTTGAACATATGCCACCAACATCATTTGGGGAAAATCATAACTTTACATATAATTTTGCTACCTACATTTCACCATAAGGATATTGACCAGCAAGTTATTAGTTTTCAAGTGATACCTTACAAGGTATATTTTGTACAAAGTTGCATGTAGGGTGTGAATTCTGGGTGCATTCAGGGTTGCATTCTGGCACAGAAAGACAGCCGTCATCTTTGCCCTGGTTGTGTCCACTGTGTTTCCCTGTATCTGAAAGTTGAGTCCACTGTGTGCCGCTTGCTCTCTCACTGCAGCATCTTCTGTCTCCCACTTTTAGGTGTTTTGTCCGAAGAGCAGATCCGGCTGAAGAAGCTCAAGAAACAGGAGGATGATCAGGCTCGGACAGTGGTTGTGCGCCCAAGCCCCCCATCTCCGCCCAACACCCCCTATAAACTGACACCTGAACAGTTGGGCATGATAGAAAAGCTTGTGGCAGCTCAGCAGCAGTGTAACCAGCGCTCATTCACAGACAGGCTCAAAGTGACGGTACAGGCTCAAAGGGCAGACTCCAAAATACAGAGGGAAAGGGGAGGCTGGGGTCATGTGCGAAGTGAAAGGGTGCAGCACAGGAGGGCTGCGCTCTTAAGTGTAGGGGGCACGACCTGGGGGTCATACACTACATTTACGGAGGAGTGGCATGAGACAGGGAACATGTGCTAAGCGTGGGGAAGTGCAGGGGATGGGGGGGTTAAGCGCTAAATGTAGGGGTGTCACAGGGGTGGGGGCCATGCACTAATTGTATGTGCGGGTGTCAAGGTAGAGGGTTGGGGGATTGTTTTTCTTTATTCCTTTCTTTCACTGTTCCTTCTCGCCCTTTGTGTCTCTTCTCACCCAGCCATGGCCTCAGGCTCCAGACCCTCATAACCGTGAGGCACGGCAGCAGCGTTTTGCTCATTTCACTGAGCTTGCAATCATCTCTGTGCAAGAGATTGTGGACTTTGCCAAACAGCTGCCTGGCTTCCTGGAGCTCACCAGGGAAGATCAGATTGCTCTGCTGAAGACATCCACCATAGAGGTGAGAATCCAGCCACATCACTATTGACACCAGTAGAGAAGTATGTTTCTCTGGTGGGTGGATTGGATTTTTTTCTCATTTGGCTTATACTGGGCCAGGTTTGAGCAGTCGCCCTGGGGAGGAGAGATGGAAGGAACCTCAGGTATGGAACCATTATTCCAGTGCCATCCTCTCCAAGCATGGGGTACAGTAGAGAATAGGGCAAGAGCACTGGCTGGGGAGAGCTCCCAGCTGCTCCAGGTGCAGCCTATCTCTGCAGAAGGCACTGCTGAGGATGGGGCAGGATTTACTCTGTAATTTAGAGGGCTACAGGATGGTGGTGAGTAGGTAACTTTTCTACATTGATGCTTCAGGACAAGCTGTAGCTTATGTAACATTTTTGCTGGATTCACAGTCAGGCTGTGAGTGTGTCCCCCTGGCTCTGTGTGTTTTAGGTGATGCTGTTGGAGACATCCCGGCGCTACAATCCAGAGACTGAAAGCATCACCTTTCTGAAGGACCTGAGCTATAATCGGGATGACTTTGCCAAAGCAGGTGAGCTGAAGCCCAGCTGGTGCAGCAGATAGGTTTTTCCTTTCTCCCCTCTATCTCATGCTGTCCCAGCCTTTGTAATGCAGGCTTCTGGACCCAGGTACAGGGCTTAGGTGAGGTATAGATGGTTGGGAACAGGAACTTGGCAATGTGGTGCTGGGACCTCAGTTCCCACTTAACATGCAGTCGCAGTTCAGTTCAGGTACTAGCCCCAAAGATTGTAGAAGAAACTGGGATGCCAGACTTTAATGATCTCCTCGCCCCTTCCAGCCCCATATTGGGGAAATGTAAGAGACAGAATCTTGTCTTTACTGTCCTGTGGGAATAACGAGAGGGGCTTTTTTCCTCAACTTTTTCTAGGTTATATAGCTGCTTTCAGCTGCCTTACCTGGTTTGAGAAGCGGGGTTTAGGGAAGGCATTGTCATTAATGGTCACTGCATAGAGGGCATCTAGATTCAGTGAGCGGAGTTGGAGATTCAGAAACCTAATGTGTGGTGCTGTGACTGCTTGGAAATCCATATTACTTACCTGCCAGTGAACTGTTCACGGCATCCTCTCTGGGGCTTGATTTTCCAGGTGCAGAGGACAGGACTAGGGAACATAGGGTAATGGTCTGCCTTATTATCTGAAACTGGTGCTAAGTTGTTGGAGTATGAGGCTGCTGTGCTGCATAATGCTTGTCTCTCTCATGGAGACCTCTCTGGGAGATACAGCTAGCATGGCTGTGGTAGGGCTGGTTTGTTTGAACATTCTGTGTTGTATTGGCTCAGGTTGGGAGCTGTAGGAGAGGTGACACTAGGATGGCTATACAGTGGTGGTGGTGAAGTGAACTTTATGCCGTAGCTCATTGGTCAGTTTGAGACATTAGGAGACCCGTGTGAGGTGCAAAGTACTACAGAACTGTCATTGTTACTCTGTGGCTTCAAATACTCTAAAGGCTGGGTATTTCAGAAATGCTGATCATCATTAACTCCAGTTGAAGCCAATAGAAGCTGAGAGTGCTAATCATTTCTGAAAAGTCAGGCTTTCAGCTGTCCATCCCCTGATTTCGTAACTCAGGAGTATCTGCCCTTAACTTGTGCCCTGTTGCTGAGGCCTGTATGTGGAAGTTCCCCCCCTCACTATGCCTAAGAATTTCCCTTTATGCTCTTGAGATTCTCCCGAAGACTGTTGATTCTGGGGATTTTGATTTGACTCATCCATGAGGGCTCCTGTTAGTTTGCCAGTGGCAAACTATAATGTTTGCAAGACTTACTGAGAGTCTATATAAACAGGTCATCATCAGCATCCTGTCAGAGATGGATTTTATGATGTTTTCTTTAAGCCTATCCAGGTACATGATGACCGGACTAAAAAAGTTAGCAGGTCCTGCTCCTGAAGGCCTTACTGTCTAAGGGTTCTGAATAAGATGGTCCTTAAACTTACTCCGTAAGAGCAATATTGTGGACTTCTGTTCTTGCCCTTCTTTTGTAGCTTTCTCATTGCCCTTCATCCTCTTCCTCCCGTGGCGATTGCTGCCCCCCGTTCAGTCCTGTTTCCCAAGTGGCTCGTTTCAAACCCTTGGCTATAACTAGGAGTAATGGAATGAAATTAGGAAAACTTTCCTGACAATTCAGACTACTTTCCGTATCAGAAGATGTATTGCTCAATGGAATCATCTCCCTTGGGCTATAATGGGAGTCCTGTTGCTGGAATATCGATAGTGGCAAATCTCTCCCCCACCAACACACCACTTTATTTGCGTGTGGCCAGAAGATTATGCCCAATCCTGTAGGACTCAGTTCTAGAGACAGTGGTCTATGGGGCTTAACTACTGCAATCCTTTATATTTATCAACAAAGACACACGCTCTGAAAAATCTCTAGCCAATTCAGAATGTAGCAGTGATTCTGCTCAGTATTACAGGTTGCCAGGAACAGATCACCCCGGAATGCGCACTCTGCACTGGCACCCCAATAAAACTAGTTCTGATTTTCAAAGCCCTAGGTGCACAGTTGATTGATTTAAATCAATTTTGATTATGATTTATATCAGCAAGCAGGAAACCTTGATTTTAATAGATTTTTAATAATAGATTTTGATCACGTTTTGCATTTGTACTTTTTAGTTATCCCAAAGAAATTGATTTGCAACTAAATATAGCCTTTACGCTAAATTTGGTGCTTCTCCTTGCTAACCCAAGGGATACACTGTAAGCCAGGGGTTCTCAACCTTTTTCTTTCTGAGCCTCCGCCCCCACCCCCCACGTGCTCTAAAAACTCCTTGGCCCACCTGTGCCACAACAAATGGTTTTCTGCATATAAAAGCCAGGGTTGCCATTAAGGGGTAGCAAGCAGGGCAATTGCCCAGGGCTCCATACCCCAGTTGCTCAGGCTTATGCTTCAGCTCCAGGTGGTGGGGCTCAGGGCACCAGGCTTCAGCCCCACGCAGTGGGGCTTTGGTTTTCTGCCCTGGGCCCCAGTGAGTCTAACTCTGGTTCTGTTTGGCGGGCCCCAGACCACTGGTTGAGAACTACTGCTATATACATTTATATTAATGTATATAAATGTATATTATATAAAGTTACATTTATTCATATTAATTTTTACATTTTTTATTATTTTAAAAAATGGTGCAAGATGCATTTCTTATTTACTAGGTGATTATTAATTTTTTACTTGTGATTTGTGTCGAGCTCTATTTGGATGGAAATTCAAATTCAATTACAAATATACAAAAAATAATTAAATTTAGTTTATTAAATGTAATGACCTTAATTATGCTGGAAATAAGGAAAAGTATCAAAGTTTATCAAAACACATTTTACTTTAAAAAAAATAATTAAACAAAGAAAGAATTATCTGTAGTAAGTGAATTGAAATAATTATTACTGGTCACCAAGTCCGTAAGAACTAGTAGATTTCATCCTCTCACACCTAGTTTCTATTCATAGATTGGAAGAGGAAAACAAACTTTCCTACTTTCCTACTTTTTCAACTGCCCATTGATTTCTTAAATTTTGAATTTTAACTAGTCATTGAACAGAATAAATTGAAGTGAAGAAAATATTCTCTCTATATTTGCAGAAGAAGTTACTGCTGTCAAAAGCTGGTTTAGCATTCAACAAACTCTGGTTCTGAGTTCTTACCACCAAGTCAGTAGTTTGACTTTTTTTAAAACTTGGTAGCAAATATGAACTGCTTTATATTTAATTTAAAGGATTTTAGTAGATAATACATTTTATGCCTTCTCATAGGTTGTCAATTTCACATTTAATTTTAAATTACAGGTTTATTTTTTTAAAATGAACCTGTATTTAATTTAAATTAGAAAGAATCTGATTTTGATAGATTAAAAAAACAACTTTTCCCCCCAATCTTGTCTAAATGGGATTAGCCCTAGTTACCTGAGAGATTCTCTCTATCCCCACCCCGACCACAACCTCCGCACACCAGATATGTTCAACTAGAACAAAAAGCCTTGTCAAATAGCATGAAACTTGTGCTTGTGGAAGACTAACCTTCATCTGAGCTGGACTGAAACAATGGAACTCACTGCCAAATGCAGTTAGAATGACCACTATTTTTGCATTTGATGCTAAATGCAAAAAACAAACAAACAAAAAAAACTTCACTCCAGCCTGCCTGCAGTGGTACCCCTATTTATACCAACATGATCACGTTTGTATAGAACAGGGGTCAGCAACCTTTCAGAAGTGGTATGCCAAGTCTTAATTTATTCACTCTAATTTAAGGTTTTGTGTGCTGGTAATACATTTTAACGTTTTTAAAAGGTCTCTCTCTATAAGTCTATAAACTATTATATGTAAAGTAAACAAGTTTTTTTAAATGTTTAAGAAGCTTCCTTTAAAATTAAATTAAAATGCGGATCTTATCAGTTTAGTGCAGTGGTTCTTAACCTGGGGTGCACGCACCCCCTGGGGCAGGGCTGGTGCAAGGATATTTTGCACCCTAGGCAAAACTTCCACTTTGCACCCCCACTCCTGCCCCTTGCACATCGGTTCATTGAGGGGCAAATCCCAACGAGCCTTTATAGACCCCAGGGGCCAGCCATGCCCAGGGGCTGCTCCCCAGACCAAGTTTCCCCCCCCACCCCCTGAACTCCCCTGGAGGGTGCATAGCCCCCCCATGAGCCCACCCCACCCCACCCAGGTGGCCCCTGCCCCGAGTTCACTCATTGGCTTTGCCAGGCTTGGGCCGCTGCAGCAGCTTGGCAGGGAGGAGCGCCTTCCGGAGGCACCGGAGAGCCAGAGCGTCCCACTTGCGGCAGCAGCGAGCCCAACCCATGGAGGAGCTGGCACGGTGCAGGGGGGCAGCAGCCCTACAAAGGCAGTGGCGCCGCTAGCGGGGAGCAGCTGCGCCCCCCCATTCCTCCTGCCCAGGCTGCAGCCCAGCGCCCCCCTGGGGGCTCCTGCAGGCTGCAGTGGATGTATGCAGGCGCCAGCCCCCATGTGCCCCCCCAGCTGCCCCCTCGCCTAGAGTTACCATATTTCAACAGGTTTCAGAGTAGCAGCCGTGTTAGTCTGTATCCGCAAAAAGAACAGGAGTACTTGTGGCACCTTAAAGACTAACAAATTTATTTTAGCATGAGCTTTCGTGAGCTGCAGCTCACTTCTTTGGATGCATAGAATGGAACACACAGACAGGGGATATTTATACATACAGAGAACACGAAAAGGTGGAAGTATGCATACCAACAGGCAGAGTCTAATCAATTGAGATGAGCTATCGTCAGCAGGAGGAAAAAAAAACTTTTTGAAGTGATAATTAAGATGGCCCATAGAAGGTGTGAGGAGAACTTAACATAGGGAAATAGATTCAATTGGTGTAATGACCCAACCATTCCCAGTCTTTGTTTAGGCCACAGTTAATAGTATCTAGTTTGCATATTAATTCAAGTTCAGCAGTTTCTCTTTGGAGTCTGTTCAACAAAAAAACTTCAAAAACAGACTCCAAAGAGAAACTGCTGAACTTGAATTAATATGCAAACTAGATACTATTAACTGTGGCCTAAACAAAGACTGGGAATGGTTGGGTCATTACACCAATTGAATCTATTTCCCTATGTTAAGTTCTCCTCACACCTTCTATGGGCCATCTTAATTATCACTTCAAAAAGTTTTTTTTCCTCCTGCTGACGATAGCTCATCTCAATTTATTAGACTCTGCCTGTTGGTATGCATACTTCCACCTTTTCGTGTTCTCTGTATGTATAAATATCCCCTGTCTGTGTGTTCCATTCTATGCATCCAAAGAAGTGAGCTGCAGCTCACGAAAGCTCATGCTAAAATAAATTTGTTAGTCTTTAAGGTGCCACAAGTACTCCTGTTCTGTTGAAATATGCAAAAAGGAGCTTGGGGCTAATGTGTAGTGCCCAAATTGTCTGGGGTGTCACCCAGAAGCATAGCACAAGTTTGAAATACAGGCAGTATAGAGCCAATACTTATAACTTTAAATACAAAAATGATACATGCATATCATAATGCATACATGCATAGCATAATCATAACCAGCAAATTATAACCTTTTCATAGACACGTTACTCGACCTCCTTTGTACAAGATTTGGTGCCACTACAGGACCTTGGTTGCAACAATGATCTCTATCATCACAGTTCATGTCAATAACATCACACCTAGGCCTAGTGCATTAATCCCACTCTGCCATCTAGGCTGTTGATGTTTTGTTCTAATACCTACTTTTTTGACACCTCAGTTTTTGAGTGTGCCTCATTTTTATTACTTGGAAAGAGTAGATCCAAGGGTTCCTTCCTTGGTGAAGACTAATGTGGAGAAATCTAGTTTTTCTGTAGTACCTTAGGCACTGCAGTTGTTCCCATCATTCCCTGATGGTCTAGCAGATATATTAGTCCTCATTTCCATCATACTTATGGTAGTTTGTTCCTTTCTGTTGGCTTTATTTGGGTTGGATTTCCATTCCCAGAGGCTCAATGGCTTGAATAACCTCTTGAACTTGGCCACTTGAGTGGCCGCTTAGTCTAAGGATTTTAATTATTTCATTTTTGCTTTAGGGCCTGTTTGACTTACTTGGTTCAAGTTTCTATTTTTAAAATCTCACTTTCTAATAGTGAGTGGCACCATAGTAATAGTTTGGTAAATTCTTCAGCCTCTCTGGCAATGTTGAACTTAATCATATTGTGGTTACTAACTCTAGTGTGGATGGAATTATTTAACAACTCCAATTATTCCTTTTGGGAGTGATGGGAAATGACTCATCAATCCTGATCCCATTCCCTTGTGGAGTCCTGAGGGATCAGTTCCATTAACTTTGTTCAGTGAAATAAGACACAGTGGGCTGAGGTATCATCATTCACGGAGAATGCTGAGGGATCTAGTGCTGTATCTTTAAGGCCCTACTTGAACTGCAGGATGATTGTCCAAAAATTGTGGCTAACTTGTGGATAAGTCAGGAGAGGAGAGGGGGAAATTGCAGAAAATAATGGATAATAATTATTTGCAGTAATAAGGTCCATTACTTTTCTGCTGTCGACCATCCAGGGCTGAGAACAGGGGCTCCTGCTATCGGCTGCCCAGGGCTGACAGCTGTGGCTTGTGCTATCAGCTCTTCATACAATGGAGAATCCCACTATTGAAATTG